>NC_053026.1:96106663-96475614 GCF_003073215.2 Triticum urartu
GGGGGGGGGTTGTTTCTGTCCCCCGGTGTTAGGTGGGCAAGGTTCGTCATCGTCCTCGCTTTGAGGTCCTTTCCCCTTATGCTCGGCATTTAACTTACCTGCCTGCTTGAAGACCCAACAATTTTTGTTGGTGTGGTTGGCAGGCTTGTCAAGTGTGCCATGAATCTGGCAAGGTCTCTCGAGTATTTTGTCGAAGTTGGATGGACCGTCCCTATTGCCTTTGAACGACTTCTTCCGCTGACCAGGTTTGGAGCCACTGAATCCGGCGTTTACTGCCGTGTCCTCTGTTTCTTTGTTATTGTTCTGATGCTTGTTTTTGTTGAGTCGTGGCTTGCCGTTGTTGTCCCTGGCCTCACAAGTGCCAGGGTCGCTGGTACTGTTGCTTCTATGAGCCAACCAGCTATCTTCGCCCGCACAGAAGCGGGTCATAAGTGCGGTAAGAGCCGCCATAGTCTTCGGCTTTTCCTGACCGAGGTGTTGGACGAGCCATTCGTCACGGACGCCATGCTTAAATGCCGCTAGGGCTTCGACGTCCGGATAGTTCATGATTTGGTTCTTTCTAATTAAGAATCAATTCCACAGTTTTCGAGCTGATTCTCCGGGTTGCTGAATTATGTGACTCAGGTCGTCAACTTCCGGTGGTCGGACATAAGTGCCCTGAAAGTTGGCCCGAAAATAATCCTCTAAGTCTTCCCAACTTCCAATCACTACAAAAAAGACACATCCGTGACATTTTGGGCCAAACGAATTTTTTTTCTGTCATAATATGACACTTCTATGACGATAATTGTGACAAAACCCGGTATCATCATAGATGTGGTGGGCTCCTACTTCTATGACAAAAAATCATGACAGAAAATGGGCTTTTCGTCCTGGGCGGGCCGGAGACGCAGCTGCATGACATTCTTTGGGCCGTTCATGACGGAAAAAACCGTGGTAGAAGCGAGGGGGAGGAAAATTTCGGGGAGTTCCCGGTTACGGTGGGAGGTCGGGGGCCGAGCGATGCGCGTTTCTCTCGTACACGTACGCGCGTGTGTGCGAGGCGTTGGCTCTAACTGAACCCGAGCGAGGCATTCGGCTCTAACTAAACCTGAGCGATTGCACTACAGGCTACGCGTTATTGAACTCAAGTGATCGATCGATGGATGTTAACTGAACCCGATTGAGCGATTCCTTCTCTACTGCTACTAACTGAAGCCGATCGATGCTGCCTCTGGGATGAACAGTGAGCGTTGCGGGGGGGGTTTGGATGAACAGTGAGCGGTGGTGTTGCCTCTGGATGAACAGGACCCCGTGTTGTGGTGGAGGGCTGGATGAACAGTAGACGGTGGAGGGGTGGTTGAACAGGACCCCTTGGTGTGGAGGGCTGGATGAACAGTAGACGGTGGAGGGGTGGTTGAACAGGACCCCTTGGTGTGGAGGGCTGGATGAACAGTAGACGGTGGAGGGGTGGTTGAACAGTAGCCAGTGGAGTAGCGCGCGGTGGGGGCTGGATGAACAGGAGCCCGTGGAGGCTAGAGGAGGTCGACGGTAATCCGTGGAGGCTGGAGGAGGTCAACGGTGGAGATGAACAGTATCCCGTGGAGTCCCGTTTTGCGGTACGCCACACCACTCCTGATGAACATGACCCCCATTTCGACCGTAGGAGGTCCGTTTCATCCATTTTGCGGTACGCCACACCCCTCCTGATCAACAAGACTCCCGTTTCGACCATAGAAGGTCCGTTTCCTCCATTTTGCGGTACGCCAGACCCCTCCCGATCAACAGGACCCCGTTCCGAACGTAGGACGTCCGTTTCCTCCGTTGTGCGGTACGCCAGGCCTCGTTTCCATCGCCTGTTCCATCCAAGCCCTCCCGACGAACACGACCACACATTCCGTTTCGACCCAGCCGGTTGGCTCCCACGCGTTCCGTTGCCTCCCGATGAACATGACACATTCCGTTGCCTCCCCATGAACACGACACATTCCATTGCCTCCCCATGAACACGTCGACGACGCTGTTTCTCCATTCCGACCCAGCCATGTACACGAGCCCTGGCCATACGTATGCGCGAGTAGGCATTCGAGACCCCGCCCATTTGTACACATACGTGGCCGTATTTTCTTTCTTGCACCATGGCTGCTGTACGTACGTGTGCATGCTACGTGCGCGCCTCTACTACGACACGTACGCGCCTCTACTATGACACATGCGCGCCTCTACATCCACCAGTATATATGTACGTACATGTTCGCGACCAGAATGGCAATGCTACGTACGCTTCGACAAGGTGGGTCCCGACTGTCAGGCACTTCCTTGCCTGCGAAGATGTAGCTGGTGGGTCCCAGCAGTCAGGGGGGCGAATCATTTTTTTTGCCCGGACGCACTTCCTTGAGTGCGAAGATGTAGCTAGTGGGTCCCAGCAGTCAGGGGGAAACGTTTTTTTCGTGAAATACAGTTGCCCGTCCATTGGGTCCCAGCTGTCAGGTGGAGGAATCATTATTTTCCACGTAATAAGGAGTCACTTCCTTGCTGCGGCCATGGACCCAGCTGTCAGCCTCTCCGCGTACAGTCCACGCCCGATGGAAGTCGTTCCTTGACCATGTTGACCATGCCATGCCGAGAGCACCAGGGCAGTGGATGACGGCGATGCCTAGGAAGGGGACGACGGGGAGCCGGGGAAGGCACGACAGTGGAAGCTCGTGCGGAGAGGAGTACGAGGGTTCACTGGTTCGGCTGCGGTGTGAGGCTGCCTCGCCGCAGGGCCTGGCCAACGGTGGGAATAGTAGGGGGGTGAGGCCTCCACGGCAGCACAGCCGGCCACGGGAGGCAGGAGCATGCGGCTCGACCGGCGCTGCTTTGGGCGGCTGGAGCAAGAAGACCAGAGGTTGAAGAAGCACTACGGCCGTTGGGTGGACATCGTATGGTCACTAGAGCTAGAATAGTTTATATTGACTAAGTTGACAAAGCCCTCCATCCCCGTCAACTTAGTAGGCCCACAAGTCAGCCTCCCACCAAGGTGGGTCCCAGCTAGCATGGGATATTCATTTTTTTATGCGTAATAAGGAGGCACTTCCAGTGGGTCCGAGCTGACAGCAGGGGGAATGTTTTTTTCGCGAAATACGGTGGCCCTCGGGTGGGTCCCAGCAGTCAGGGGCAAACGTTTTTTTTGCGAAATACTGGTGGGAGTCCGGTGGGTCCCTGCTGTCAGGTGGAGGAATAATTATTTTTCGCGTAATAAGGAGGCACTTCCTTGAGGCTGCCATGGACCCAGCTGTCAGCCTCTCCACGTACAGTATTCTTCCGATGGAATTCGGTCGTTGACCACATTGACCACGCCGCGCCGAGAGCACCACGGCGGTGGATGACGGTGAGGCCTAGGAAGGGGACGACGCGGAGCCGGGGAAGACTTGGCAGTGGATGCCCATGCGGAGAGGAGTACGAGGGTTCACTGGTTCGGCTGCGCTGCCGTCTGCTACCTCTTAAGCATTGCGTTGGATTTCCCCGAAGAGGAAGGGATGATGCAGCAAAGTAGCGTAAGTATTTCCTTCAGTTTTTGAGAACCAAGGTATCAATCCAGTAGGAGGCTACGCTCGAGTCCCTCGTACCTACACAAAAACAATAGCTCAACGCAACCAACACGCTTAGGGGTTGTCAATCCCTTCACGGTCACTTACGAAAGTGAGATCTGATAGAGATGATAAATAATATTTTTTGGTATTTTTGGTATAGAGATGCAAAGTAAATAAAGTAAAAGAAAAGTAAAATCAAAGCAATAGTAAAGTGATGGAGATTGATATGATGAAAAAGAGACCCGGGGGCCATAGGTTTCACTAGTGGCTTCTCTCAAGAGCATAAGTATTCTATGGTGGGTGAACAAATTACTGTTGAGCAATTGACAGAATTGAGCATAGTTATGAGAATATCTAGGTATGATCATGTATGTAGGCATCACGTCCGAGACAAGTAGACAGAAACGATTCTGCATCTACTACTATTACTCCACTCATCGACCGTTATCCAGCATGCATCTAGAGTATTAAGTTAAAAACAGAGTAACACCTTAAGCAAGATGACATGATGTAGATGGATAGTTTCATGCAATATGATAAAAAACCCATCTTGTTATCCTCGATGGCAATAATACAATACTTGCCTTGCTGACCCTTCTGTCACTGGGAAAGGACACCGCAAGATTGAACCCAAAGCTAAGCACTTCTCCCATGGCAAGAACAACCAATCTAGTAGGCCAAACCAAACTGATAATTTGAAGAGACTTGCAAAGATAACCAATCATACATAAAAGAATTCAGAGAAGATTCAGATATTATTCATAGATAGACTTGATCATAAACCCACAATTCATCGGTCTCAACAAACACACCGCAAAAAGAAGATTACATCGAATAGATCTCCACGAGAGAGGGGGAGAACATTGTATTGAGATCCAAAAAGAGAGAAGAAGCCATCTAGCTACTAGCTATGGACCCGTAGGTCTGAAGTAAACTACTCACACTTCATCAGAGGGGCTTGGATGATGATGTAGAAGCCCTCCGTGATCGATGCCTCCTTTGGCGGAGCTCCGGAACAGGCCCCAAGATGGGATCTCGTGGATACAGAAAGTTGCGGCGGTGGAATTAGGTTTTTGTCTCCGTCCCAGATCGTCTCGGGGTACGTGGATATATATAGGAGGAAGAAGTACGTCGATGGAGCTTCAAGGGGCCCACGAGGCAGGGGGCGCGCCCTAGGGGGGGCGCCCCCTACCCTCGTGAGCACCTCGTGGCTTTCTTGACGGAGGGTCCAAGTCTCCTGGATCTTATATGATGAGAAAATCACGTTTCCGACAAGTCTGACAAGTCTCTAGTGTTTGAAGGGTATCGGAAAGATGATTTGTACATGGTAGATTTCTCAGCAGGACCACAACTTGCCGTATGTCTTCTAGCAAAAGCTTCTGAATGTTGGCTCTGGCATCGGAGGCTAGGGCATGCTGGCATGAGGAACCTCCACACCCTTGCAAGGAAGAAGCATGTCATAGGCATCAAGGTCGTCAAGTTCAACAAGGATCACTTATGCGGTGCCTGTGAAGCAGGAAAGATGACGAGGGCCAAGCATCCCTCGAAGACAATCATGACAACGACTCAACCCTTCGAACTGCTCCAGATGGATCTTTTCGGTCCCACTCATTACTCAACTCTTACTACTACTGCTTGTCTCTATGGCTTTGTCATTGTTGATGATTATTCAAGATATACTTGGGTGCATATAATCCTCTACAAGACTGAAGTGTAGGATGTCTTCATACGCTTCGCCAATCGAGCCATGAACAACTCTGGCGTCAAGATCAAGCACATCAGAAGTGACAATGGCACTGAATTCAAGAACACTGGTCTAGACACTTATCTTGATACTTTGGGCATTACACATGAATTCTCAGCTCCGTACACACCACAGGAGAATGGCATCGTGGAACGCAAGAACAGAACACTTATTGAGATGGCCCGGATGATGCTTGATGAATACAAGACTCCAAGAAAGTTCTGGCGTGAGGCCATTGATACTGCATGCCATATCATCAACCATGTTTATCTTCACAAGCTTCTCAACAAGACATCCTATGAGCTCCTTACTGGCAAGAAGCCAAATGTCAGTTACTTCAGAGTATTTGGTGCTAGGTGCTGGATCGAGGATCCACATCACACTTCAAAATTTGCACCAAAAGCACATGAAGGTTTTATGCTTGGATATGGTTCGCACTCCTACAGAGTCTTCAACCTCTTTCATTATAAAGTGGTTGAAACAGTGGATGTGCGGTTCGATGAGACTAACGGCTCACAAAGAGAGCACCTGCCAAATGTGCTAGATGAAGTTCCATCCAGTGAATCAATCAAACTTATGGGAACTGGAGAAATCATACCTTCTGAAGCTCAACCTGAAGAGGAACTTATCATCTCCGCACCTGATCGACCTGAAGACAATGATCACACTGAAGACAATGCTCAGCCTGAAGACAATCCTTCTAACGATGACAATGATCAACAAGAGCAAAATCTACGTCTTGTACATCCTCGTGTTGCAAATGAAGTACAGATTGAGAAAATAATTGATAGCATCAATGCACCAGGTCCACTCACTTGTTCAAGGGCAACACAGCTAGCAAATTTCTGTGGGCACTTCGCATTCGTCTCAATATCTGAACCCAAGAAAGATGAAGAAGCCTTCATGGAACCTGAATGGATTCATGCTATGCAAGAAGAGCTTCAACAGTTTGAGCTAAATAATGTATGGGAACTGGTTAAGCGTCCTGATCCTCGCAACCACAATATAATAGGCACCAAATGGATATATCGCAACAAGCAAGATGAGCATGGTCAAGTTGTCAGAAGCAAAGCTCATCTCATTGCTCAAGGGTACACTCAAGTTGAAGGGGTTGACTTCGATGAAACATTTGCTCCTGTGGCTAGACTTGAAGCCATACGCATACTGCTGGCCTATGCAAATAGTCATAACATTCTTCTGTATCAAATGGATGTGAAGAGCGCTTTTCTCAATGGCAAGATTGACGAAGAAGTGTATGTTGCACAACCGCCTGGCTTTGAAGATCCAAAACATCCTGACATGGTGTACAAGCTCAACAAGGCACTGTATGGTCTCAAACAAGCCCCTCGGGCTTGGTATGACACACTCAAATACCTCCTGAAGAGCAAAGGCTTCAAACCTGGTTCCCTCGACCCCACTCTCTTCACGAAGACATATGATGGTGAACTGTTTGTGTGCCAAATATATGTGGATGACATTATCTTCGGCTGCACCAATCAGAAATACACAGACGAGTTTGGATATATGATGCAAGAGCAATATCAGATGTCCATGATGGGTGAGCTGAAGTTCTTCCTTGGTCTTCAAATAAGTCAGCAACGCAACGGCATCTTCATATCTCAAGAGAAGTACCTCAAAGATTGCCTGAAGAAATTTGGGATGCCAGACTGCAAAGGCTTCACGATGCCAATGCCAGCCAAACATCATCTGGGTCCCGACAACAATGGTAAAGAGTTCGATCAAAAGGTATATCGCTCCATGATTGGTTCCTTGCTTTATTTATGTGCATCTAGGCCAGATATCATGCTTAGTGTTTGCATGTGTGCTTGATTCCAAGCGGTACCAAAGGAATCGCATCACTTAGCTGTGAAGCGAATTCTCAGATATTTGGCTCACACCCCAACACTAGGATTATGGTATCCAAAGGGCTCAGAATTTGATCTGGTTGGACTCTCGGATGCTGATTATGCTGGTGACAAGGTGGATCGCAAGTCTACATCAGGCACATGTCATTTTCTAGGACGATCACTTGTATGTTGGTCTTCAAAGAAGCAGAACTATGTATCTCTCTCCACTACTGAATCTGAATACATTGCTGCTGGATCTTGCTGCGCTCAGCTTCTGTGGATGAAGCAAGCACTCAAAGATTATGGCATTCATCTGAAGCAAGTGCCACTCTACTACGACAACGAAAGCGCCATCAAGATTGCCAACAACCCAATTCAGCACTCGAAGACAAAGCACATTGAAATTCGTCATCACTTTCTCACAGATCATGTTGTGAAGGAAGATATTGATATCATACACGTCAACACTGAAGAGCAATTGGCAGATATCTTCACCAAGCCCTTGGATGAGAAGAGGTTTTGCAAGTTACGGCGTGAGCTAAATATCTTGGAATCCTCAAATGTCCTGTGATCAGGAACACATCCTAACACTTATGCATATTGATGACTTGGATGTGCAACACACGAAGTAAAGTATATCTTCAATCAATGAAGACTTACATTCTAAGTGTGAATACATTAATGTGGAATTTGACTTCGGAGCGCCATGATAATTGTGCGTCGTGTCTGAGTCTAATACTTCCTATATGGTGGGTAACGCCACCACCAAATTTTTCTATTTGAAGTGTTTCACACATGGCGTTACATTTTGTATGTCTTCACATTTGGTTTGGCTTCAATCTCAACTTGCCTTCATGATTATCTTCACTATGTTGATTTGATTGTCTTTCTCATCTATATATATAAATATATGCCGGTGTTTTGTCCTCTACAGAATTCACTTATAGCTATGTCTTCTTGTTGAATCTTTTGAACTAAGTGAATGTGATCGGACCCTAACCTCTCTATGCTTTCTATCTCAAACTCTATCTCTCCAAATCATATGCATTCTATTGAAACTGTCGAATATCTTCTCTGCGTCCTTGTCAGCAGAAGATCCAGAGACAAACATTAAGTTTGTTTTCAATGCTAATTCCTTCACCTGAAACCCGGAGAAGTGGGAACGACCACCCAACAATCCAGGCGTGCGTGGGAACATGGAACAACCTCCGATATGTTGGATGATGGCCACGTGTCCTTCAGATGTGAATCGCCAGGGGCACCTGTGTAATAACACTGTGCCGTCCCTGTCTATAAATACACGCCTCACCACAATCATTATCCTTTCTTACACTCTCGCACAAACCCTAGCACCACCGCTCTCCCTCGACGACACCAGCGACGAAGCGCTTAGTGGCCGCGACCTCACCGACGCCGTCTTCACGCCGGCCGCGGACATCGTCTTCTCCGCCGTCGCCGTAGGTGTCCTCTGTCGCCAAGTTAGGGCACGGACGATCGATCTTCTCGGCCTCCTCTCCCACTCCGTCTAGCAGTTCTTCGTGTGGTAAATAAAACTTCCTTTTTACGCCCCCTTTGATTCTATAGATCCATCACTTTCTACCACAAGCAGTTTCTGTTCACAGAAGTTGGATCAATTTCATACTGCATCTCATAATATGCCTAGTATGTTCACTTATGCGTCACAAAGTAGTTAGATTCTTCACTTGTACTTATTAGTGGATTCGTACAAATCTGGAACCAACTCTCTATCCATGAGTGAATGTCTTCGCACTATGAGGTCAATGTCTTCTAAACTGATTTATCTTCAAAATCTTCTGAGAATGCATATGACCTCTTCCCCTTCCTTCGCACCTTAATGCTGTCACAGGTACATGTCCGTGGTAGAATCCCTTGGTTCTCATAGTCTGCATTCATTTGCAGAATTCTTACAACGTCATATAAATTCTTCCGAAGCCAGTTCCTGTTTGACCAGCAAGCAGAAGCCTTTGAAACCTTTGAACGTGTTGAAACCATTCAGTTTGAAGCTCATGGCTACAGAGAAATCAGCAAGGAAGGGTGGCCGACAGCGTCGAGGGGGAACATCAAGAGATCTGCCTGATGACCTTTCAGAGTTGTACAAGACAGACCCAGAAGAGGATTAGAATCAGCATAAGACACGAATCCAATGGATTCAAAGGTACTGGGCTGAGCAATGGTTCAAGTACAGGTTTGTGACCCAGGAATATGCAGAGAAGAATGCCATCAAGCGACCATGGGGAGACATCCTATACAAAAATCTTCAACCCAGGTCCAGAGATGAAGCCATTGAACAAGGCTTCTATCCCTGCATGGTCCGTGGACCACAGCCTGCAGATGCTGACCCATCGTCATTGCTATGGTGTCGTGAAGACAATCTGTTCAAGCGCAACTTCCAGTTTGCCAAGAACTCGGCTAAGCATAACAAGAAGACATTGGGACTAGACTTCAACCCTGGTCCTTCTGCTCCCCGTGCCGATGGCACCCGCGAAGCTGAACCCAATCTTGTTGGGCCCTTCTACAACCTGGAAGGTCTCATCACTCATATCATGGTTCAAGGGACAGCCGTGGATGAGCCTGCAGATGACGCTGAATCTGATGAAGCGCCTGCACCACCGAAGCCAAAGAAACTGAAGAAGCCTAAAGCTTCAAAGCCTGCTCCTGCACCAAAGGTCTTACATGCGAAGCCACTGGCTACTGCACCTCTTGAAGACAGTGTGCAGTCTGAAGATCTATCACGTATCTCCAAGAAGACTGAGATGAGAAAGAATACTGATCAGGCACTGACTGCTGCTACTATTCTGCGCAATGACGCCATTGATCTGTCTAGCGATGAAGATCTTGCAGATGACGCTCTTGAGCAACTGATCAAGAGCAAGGAAGAAGCAGAGATCTTCAATGATTTGCCTCTCTTTGATGTGGAAATCATCCATAACTTCATCAATGAGTGGTTTGACACGCCCAACCTCAGCTTTGGAGACTTGTAACTTCCAATTGGCCTCAGTGTCGCCTTCACTGGCGCCATTGCTTCTGAGCTAGCTCTAGCTAAGCGCATCGTTGAACTGAAGCAAAAGATCGACTATGAGAAAGCTCAGTTCAAGAAGCACATGGCCAAGCTCAGCGTGCAAGATGTCAAAAACTTCAAGATCATGCTGCACGAGCTCAAAGAAGCCTTTCTCAAGAAGCATGAAGAAGCTCAAGGTTCTCGTGAGCGCATGAAGAGCCTGGTTGACAAGTGTGTGCAAGCCTACAATGAGGCTGAGAAGCGCAAGGCTCTTGGTCGTCCTGGCATCGACCCAAGAATGGCTGCAAAGAAGAAGAAGCCCTCAACTGACCAATCTGCACCTTCGAGGCAGGAAGACCCTTGCATAGTCTTCCCAAGCAGCATGACTGGCTCGAAGCCAAAGGTCAGGTCAACCGCTTCAGAACTGAAGAAGACGAGGACTACCGAGCCTGAAGCTAGAAAAAGGAAAAATCCTGAAGCTTCTGACGTCGCCCCCTCTAAGAAGAAGCTCAAAACCAAGAAGGATCGGGCTGCTCCCACAGAGCCCTTAGTTGTTGAACCTATCTCAATGGTTCGCCCTGCATCTGAACACCACGAGCGCCAACTGATTGTTCATGAGCCTGCTTCCACAGAGGCTCCTGATGCTGAAGACATTCCAGCAGTTGACCCCACCGCTGTTGAAGACATTGGTCACCATGACAATGTTGAAGATGATGAAGTCCTTCCTCAGATCAAGAACCAACTGGTATCATCACCTGTGCTTACGCACAGCGAGCTCATCAGCATTGGTCGTCCTCTGACGCCAACTGCTCAAGATGCATCGTGGGCTGATCACCCATAGAGACAAGACACTCCAAGCTCTCCCCAACCGCAAGCAACCCCATCAGTGCAAGAAGAAGATGACTTTGAGGCCCAGCCAACTCCATCTCCACAGGCGTCGCCAGCGCTACGCAGGCTTCGCAAAGGACCAAGGCGTCAAGTCCCTCTTTCGAGCGTTCCAGAAGGAGAAGTGCCCCACCAATCTGTTGCACGTCAAGTGTTTCCAGATGCCACTCCTACTGTGAATGTCTCCGAGTTTGAGGCTAAAGCTGCTGAAGACATTCCGGCTGCATCAGCCGACGACAAACAAGAAGAAGAACGTGTCCCTACTCCCCCATTAGTGAAGAAGATGTTCTCGAGGAGAACGTGTCTATGCCCGACCCTACAGCTCATCAAGTGGAGGTTGAGAATCTTGAGGCTGCCACCACCAACACAAATGAAGCTAATGACATAGTCATGGCTGAAGCAAATGTGGAGCCTGCACCAACCAATGTGCCAGAAGTCAATGAATCCAATGATGGAACTGCTCCTGAAGCCTCTGTTGTGCAGCCTAACGCCTGTGTTAATGCCACTGCTCCTTTTCCGCCACCTAAGGCCACACACTATCAAGAAAGCATTCAACTATGGCCAACTTTTCACTGTCAAAAGGCCTTTTCTGACTCCTCCGCCTGCTGCTGGTCCTCAGTTTGACTATCACGTTGAGCACATGCCTCAGGTTCAGAAGCCAATACCAAGGTTGCCCAGGTTTCTAGGCACTGCATCTGCACCCGGATCATTCAATATCAATGGCTTCAAGGCACACAACACCTTCTTCAATAGCGCCAAGAACCCCTACTCAAAGGCAAGAATATTGTCTAATAGGTTCTGGAGCTATCAGCAGCGAAGTTATTACTCATGCATTCTGTACAATCAAGGTCGCATTTTCCCACATATGCGTCTTGACACTAAAGCCATACTGCTCTGCCCTGTTTGGAAGAAGCTCTGGATTGCTTCAGAGAGTCTCGCTTGCTGTAGTTCGTCACTCATAAGGAGCACTGGAATGAAGAACTGCTGCTCCAAGAAGCTATAGTTGGTCTGCCCTGCCTCGAAGAAGCATTGGACTGTTTCAGAGATGCTAGTCTGTTGCAGTTCGTCACTGACAAGGAGCACTGGAACAAAGAATTGTTCCTTCAATTCTATGCCACTCTTCATATCTGTGGCTACAACAGGGATCCGAAGACTTGCGTCCTTGAGTGGATGACAGGCAATGTTCATCATGAAGCCAAAGCCTTTGATATCATTGAGCTTACTGGCCTGCCCACTCCAGGAGATCTGTATGAACCTAGTTGTCAGCTTCACAGTGCTGCTATGGAAAGCATCTTCCACAAGCCTGAGCCCAATATGAGTCAGATGCTCAGCATGATGAAGCCTTTGCCTCCAGATGCTGAATATCCTAAGGAGTTCTTTGTTGAAGACCTTGAATATCTACCATGTACTATCTATCACATCATAAGGCGAACTCTCTGGCCCATCAAAGGACATTCTCCACATGCCAAGCTAGAAGGCGCAATGAAGACGTTGGTCTTTCATATTCTTCATGGCAAAAGCTTCAATGCACAAGACTTCTTTATTCGCCAGCTTGTTGCATCAGGATCTGACATTTTTGGCTTGAAGTTTTACGCTCCATGGATAATGCGGCTGATCAAACTACACTCAGCTGTCACCTATCAGCCCTCTGCTTGTAATCATCGGATCTTTCTGCCTGACGTCGATATGTCAGTTGAAGCCATCTATCCAGAGCCTGCCAAGGAGCCCCTTAGTCCTCAAAATGCTGAGAATCAAAGCTTCTCTCAAAACATTGAAGGAGTTCAAGCAGTCACTTGTGTTTATCCTCTGGCTGGTACTACACGTGCACCTCATCGTGCCCTCACTTAAGCCACTGAAAGCACCATTGCCCAATGGCCCAAGAAGCGATCTCGTGTTCTCAATGACCAAGAGCTTCTGGTTGCCCTTCATCAGAAACATGATAAGCATCATGACTGGCTGAAGTGCCAAATGCAAAGCCTCTTGGTGGACGTAAACAGGATTCGCAATCTTGCCACCAAGAATGCCTTTGTTGCCCATGAAACCTATCGGCATACATGGAAAGGGCTGACGCTTATGTGCTCTGAGGATGATCTTCAAGAGGATGGCTTATCTGAACGCTTCAAGTTTGACTCCACACCTCCAAGAAGGACTGTGCTGCGACGAACTCCGTCTATTGAAGACTCGGAGTTCTCTTCCTCCGCGGCAACTGTGAATGCCAGAGTGATCGATGATGAATACGATACTACTTCACCGCCCCTACTTCTGCACACATCGACACTGCCCCAAGTTCGTCTGCACCGCCTATCAACACCGATGACCCTACTGCTTCACCTACTCCTCATGGGAACGAGTAGATGCTCTATGTCTTCAAACCTTTTTGGTCCTTACTGACAAAAGGGGGAGAAGCATATGAGTTTGATAGTCTTCAAGCGGGTCCATATGGGCGGTGGTTTTATATTTTGCCTAGTGTTTACAACTCTTGCGTTTTGATACATTTGGTTCTTTGAGTTGTAACCCTCAAACTTGATGGTCGTCTGCAATTTATTTGCTTTACTGTGATGCGATGATAAATTCCGCATGTGCGACGATAAATTCCGCACTTAGATCATTTTGTAGACGTCCATTTTTCATTATGCATGTCATTATCTTCACATACTTTTCATGCATGATGAATTGTCATCATAAGTTGAAGAGGATCTCCACAAGTACAACCTGCCATGTGCATTTGCTTACCTAAAGCAAATTACTTATATGCACATCTTTAGGGGAGCCTTTGCACACTATGAAGACAATCACTATCCCTTACATTTCACATATTTTATTCCCCGTTGAAACTTCAACTAGTTTGTCATCAATCACAAAAGGGGAGATTGTAAGTGCATCTAGTGCCACCCTAGTTGGTTTTGGAGTATTGACGACAAACCTAGTTGAGGGACTAATGTGTTTGTGAGAGTTGCAGGATAACACAGGTAGAAGTCCCTCATTGATTCGGTTTTCCTACCAGAGATGACCCTAAAAATGTATGAAGACATTGAAGTCAAGTGGTATGTGAAGACATTTCACATTGAAGACTATGACAAGAGAAGACATCGTGAAGACTATGGAGCGCGAAGACTTAGTTCTTTCGTCGTTCTTTTTCTTCTGTTGAGTCATAGGAACCACCGTACTGTTAAGTGGGGTCCAAGAGAACCAGTCAGAATGACTGAAGTGATGCTTAACCAAAATCCTATGTCTTCGAGTGAAGACTATGAGAGCAAATCTTGTCCAGAGTTGGATAAGTCAGCTTTGCTTGTAGCCCAAGTAAAGTTGCCGTGTGTGTTTGAAATCTGGACCGTTGGAACACGTGTCAGTTCCTTAGTGACCCAGGGTCATTTCGACAAATCAGGTCGGGTTGCCTAGTGGCTATAAATAGCCCACCCCCTACAACCATAAACGGTTGGCTGCTCAGAGTTAGAGTACGGCTTTTGTCGTTTGAGAGCAACCCACCTCGAAGCCTTTGAGAGAGAATTCCTTGCGAGGATAAAGCCCTAAACACCCAGAGCCAAAGAGTGTTAGGCATCACTTAAGTCTTCCTGTCTGTGTGATCTGAAGACTTATTACACTTGAGGACTGAATCCTCCAGCCGGTTAGGCGTCGCGTTCTGAGCATCCAAGAGTCATTGTGGATCGCCGGTGAACGAAGTCTGTGAAGGTTTGGAAGTCTACCTTGAAGACTTACCAGATTGATTGGGCGAGGACTGGGTGTCCTTAGCTCAAGGGGAATAAGGTGAAGACGAGTCTTCTGAGTTGAATCTCAGCCTCCCTAACCAGACGTACAGTTGTCACAGCAACTGGAACTGGTCCAAAATCATTGTCTTCAACGAGTCACTTGGTTTCATCCTTCCCTTCCTTTGCTTATTGTTGGTCCTTGTGAAGTCACTTGTATTTGCTTATTCTTTGTCTTTCACTGAGTGACTTGCTTGTTCTGATTGGCTTCACAATATCTTCCTACCTGATCTTTACTGCCTAGCTGCTATTAGTCATGCTATTAGTCATTATGCTTTCACTTCATTGAATACTTGACTATGGTTTGCCTAGTGTAGTCTACCTTCCGTTGTATGGTAATAGGTTTACTTCTATCGTTTGTCTTCGAAACTTCCATGTTTTGAAGACTTACATAAAAATCGCCTATTCACCCCCCCTCTAGTCGATTATAGATTTCAGGCCGCGGGAGGCACTTTTATGGAAATCACTTTAGGGGAAGCTACTAAACTCCTAGATAATATTATGTTTAATTATTCTCAATGGCATACTAAATGATCTACTAAAAAGGTGCATGCGATAGAGGAAATTAATGTTTTGAGTGGAAGGATGGATGAACTTATGAAATTATTTGCTAATAAGAGTGTTTCTTCTCATCCTAATGATGTGCCCTTGTATACTTTGATTGAGAATAATAATGAATCTATGGATGTGAATTTTGATGGTAGGAACAATTTTGGTAACAACGCGTATAGAGGAAATTTCAATCCTAGGCCTTACCCTAATAATCCCTCTAATAATTATGGTAATTCCTACAACAATTCTTATGGAAATTATAATAAGACGCCCTCTGATTTTGAATCTAATATTAAAGAATTTATTTCTTCGCAAAAGAATGTTAATGCTATGATTGAAGAAAAATTACTTAAGATTGATGATTTGGCTAGGAACGTTGATAGAATTGCTCTTGATGTTGATTCTTTGAAACTTAGATCTATTACACCTAAGCATGATATCAATGAGTCTCTCAAAGCCAAGAGAATTTCCATTGACGAGTGCAAAGAAATAACCGCTAGGATGCGTGCTAAGAAAGATACCTTTATAAAAGCGTGTTCTTCTAGTTCATATGAAAATAATGATGAAGATCTAAAAGTTATTGATGTGTCCCCTATTAAATCTTTGTTTTGAAATATGAATCTTGATAATGATGGGACTTAATATGATCCACCTTTACCTAGACAGCGTTGTATGAATTCGGAATTTGTTGATCTTGATGCTAAATTTGATAAAAGTGGGATTGAAGAAATTAAAACTACCATTATGGATTTCAAGGAATTTAACTATTATGGATGTCAAGGAATTTAACTATGAAAATTGCTCTTTGATTGATTGTATTTCCTTGTTGCTAAACCCACTATTATGGATTTCAAGGAATTTAACTATGAAAATTGCTCTTTGATTGATTGTATTTCCTTGTTGCAATCCGTGCTAAAATCCCCTCATGCTTATAGTCAAAATAAAGCGTTTACTAAACATATCGTTGATGCCTTGATGCAATCTTATGAAGAAAAACTTGAATTGGAAGTTTCTATCCCTATAAAACTTTATGATGAGTGGGAACCAACTATTAAAATTAAAATTAAAAATTATGAGTTTTATGCTTTGTGTGATTTGGGTGCTAGTGTCTCTACTATTCCCAAAACTTTGTGTGATTTACTAGATTTCTGTGATTTTGATGATTGCTCTCTAAACTTGCATATTGCGGATTCCACCATTAAGAAACCTATGGGCAGAATTAATGATGTTCTTATTGTTTCTAATAGGAATTATTTGCCCATAGATTTTATCGTTCTTGATATAGATTGCAATCCTTCTTGCCCTATTATTCTTGGTAGACCTTTCCTTAGAACGGTTGGTGCAATTATTGATATGAAGGAAGGGGATATTAGATTTCAATTTCCATTAAAAAAGGGCAAGGAACACTTACCTAGAAATAAAATAAAATTACCATATGAATCTATCATGAGAGCCACTTATAGATTGCCTACCAAAGATGGCAATACCTAGATCTATTCTTGGTTGTTATGCCTAGCTAGGGGCTTTAAACGATAGCGCTTGTTGGGAGGCAACCCAATTTTATTTTTATTCCTTGATTTTTTTCTCATGTTTATTAATACATAAATTATCTAGCCTATGTTTTTGTTGTGTTTTTTGTGTTTAATTAGTGTTTGTGCCAAGTAGAACCGTTGGGAAGACTTGGGGAAAGTCTTGTTGAACTTGCTGTAAAAAAACAGAAACTTTAGCGCTCACGAGAACTGCTGTCATTTTTATTTGGAAAGTGATATTTAGTTAATTATTTTTGCAGATGATTAATAGATAAATTCCTCACGTACAGATATTTATTTTAGAAGTTTTGGGGTTCCAGATATTTCGCTAGCTACAGATTACTACAGACTGTTCTGTTTTTGACAGATTCTGTTTTTCGTGTGTTGTTTGCTTATTTTGATGAATCTATGGCTAGTAAAATAGTTTATAATCCATAGAGAAGTTGGAATACAATAGGTTTAACACCCATATAAATAAAGAATGAATTCATTACAGTACCATGAATTGGTCTTTTGTTTTCTTTCGCTAACGGAGCTCACGAGTTTTCTACCTTAAGTTTTGTGTTGTGAAGTTTTCAAGTTTTGGGTAAAGATTTGATGGATTATGGAACAAGGAGTGGCAAGGGCCTAAGCTTGGGGATGACCATGGCACACCCAAGAAATCTAAGGACACCTAAAATCCAAAGCTTGGGGATGCCCCGGAAGGCATCCGCTCTTTCGTCTACTTCTATCGGTAACTTTACTTGGAGCTATATTTTTATTCACCACATGATATGTGTTTTGCTTGGAGCATCTTTTATGATTTGAGTATTTTCTTATTAGTTTACCACAATCATCCTTTCTGTTCACACATTTTGAGAGAGCCATACATGATTTGGAATTTGATAGAATACTCTATGTACTTCACTTATATCTTTTGAGCTTTATAGTTTTTGCTCTAGTGCTTCACTTATATCTTTTAGAGCGCGGTGGTGGATTTGTTTTATAGAAACTATTGATCTCTCCTGCATCACTTAGATTATTTTGAGAGTCTTAATAGCATGGTAATTTTCTTAAAATCCTAATATGCTTGGTATGCTAGATTAGTAATAAAACTTTCGTATGAGTGTGTTGAATACTAAGAAGAAATTGATGCTTCATAATTGTTTTGAGATATGAGGATGGTGATATTAGATTCATGCTAGTTGAGTAGTTGTGAATTTGAGAAATGCTTGTGTTAAAGTTTGTGATTCTCGTAGCATGCACATATGGTGAACCGTTATGTGATGAAGTCGGAGCATGATTTATTTATTGATTGTCTTCCTTATGAGTGGCGGTCGGGGACGAGCGATGATCTTTTCCTACCAATCTATCCCCCTAGGAGCATGCATGTAATACTTTGCTTTGATAACTTCTAGATTTTTGAAATAAGTATATGAGTTCTTTATGACTAATGTTGAGTCCATGGATTATACGCACTTTCCTTCCTTCCACCATTGCTAGCCTCTCTAATACCGCACACTTTTCGCCGGTATCATACACCCACCAAATACCTTCCTCAAAATAGCCACCATAACTTTCCACCATTCCGTTCATTATGACACGCTCCATCATTGTCATATTGCTAGCATGATCATGTAGTTGACATCATATTTGTGGCAAAGCCACCATTCATAATTCTTTCATACATGTCACTCTTGATTCATTGCACATCCCGGTACACCGCCGGAGGCATTCATATAGTCATATTTTGTTCTTAGAATAGAGTTATAATTCATGAGTTGTAAGTAAATAAAAGTGTGATGATCATCATTATTAGAGCATTGTCCCAGTGAGGGAAGGATGATGGAGACTATGATTCCCCCACAAGTCGGGATGAGACTCCGGACGAAAAAAAGAGGCCATAAAAAAGGAGAAAGCCCCACATAAAAAAATAAGAGAAAAAGAGAGAAGGGACAATGTTACTATCCTTTTTACCACACTTGTGCATCAAAGTAGCACCATGATATTCATGATAGAGAGTCTCTCATTATGTCACTTTCATATACTAGTGGGAATTTTTCATTATAGAACTTGGCTTGTATATTCCAATGATGGGCTTCCTCAAAATGCCCTAGGTCTTCGTGAGCAAGCAAGTTGGATGCACACCCACTTAGTTTCTTTTGAGCATTCATATACTTATAGCTCTAGTGCATCTGTTGCATGGCAATCCCTACTCACTCACATTGATATCTATTGATGGGCATCTCCATAGCCCGTTGATACGCCTAGTTGATGTGAGACTATCTTCTCCCTTTTTGTCTTCTTCACAACCACCATTCTATTCCACCTATAGTGTTATATCCATGGCTCACGCTCATGTATTGCGTGAAGATCGAAAAAGTTTTGAAAATGTCAAAAGTATGAAACAATTGCTTGGCTTGTCATCGGGGTTGTGCATGATTTAAATATTTTCTGTGGTGAAGATAGAGCATAGCCAGACTATATGATTTTGTAGGGATAGCTTTCTTTGGCCATGATATTTTGAGAAGACATAATTGCTTTGTTAGTATGCTTGAAGTATTATTATTTTTATGTCAATATGAACTTTTGTCTTGAATCTTTTGAATCTGAATATTCATACCACAATTAAGAAGATTTACATTGAAATTATGCCAAGTAGCACTCCGCATCAAAAATTCTGTTTTTATCATTTACCTACTCGAGGACGAGCAGGAATTAAGCTTGGGGATGCTTGATACGTCTCCAACGTATCTATAATTTTTGATTACTCCATGCTATATTATCAACTGTTTTAGACATTTTTGGGCTTTATCTTCCACTTTTATATTATTTTTGAGACTAACCTATCAACCGGAGGCCCAGCCCAGAATTGATGTTTTTTGCATGTTTTAGGGTTTCGAAGAAAAGGAATATCAAACGGAGTCCAAACGGAATGAAACCTTCGGAAACGTGATTTTCTCATCAGATAAGATCCAGGAGACTTGGACCCTCCGTCAAGAAAGCCACGAGGTGATCACGAGGGTAGGGGGCGCGCCTCCTCTAGGGCGCGCCCCCTGCCTCATGGGCCCCTCGAAGCTCCACCGATGTACTTCTTCCTCCTATATATATCCACGTACCCCCAGACGATCGGGGACGGAGCCAAAAACCTAATTCCACTGCCGCAACTTTCTGTATCCATGAGATCCCATCTTAGGGCCTGTTCCGGATCTCCTCCGAAGGAGGCATCGATCACGGAGGGCTTCTACATCATCATCCAAGCCCCTCCGATTAAGTGTGAGTAGTTTACTTCAGACCTACGGGTCCATAGATGGCTTCTTCTCTCTTTTTGGATCTCAATACAATGTTCTCCCCCTCTCTCGTGGATATCTATTCGATGTAATCTTCTTTTTGCGGTGTGTTTATTGAGATCGATGAATTGTGGGTTTATGATCAAGTCTATCTATGAATAATATTTGAATCTTCTCTGAATTCTTTTATGTATGATTGGTTATCTTTGCAAGTCTCTTCGAATTATCAGTTTGGTTTGGCCTACTAGATTGGTTGTTCTTGCCATGGGAGAAGTGCTTAGCTTTGGGTTCAATCTTGCGGTGTCCTCTCCTAGTGACAGAAGGGGCAGCAAGGCACGAATTGTATTGTTTCCATTGAGGATAACAAGATGGGGTTTTTATCATATTGCATGAAACTATCCCTCTACATCATGTCATCTTGCTTAAGGCGTTACTCTGTTTTTAACTTAATACTCTACATGCATGCTGGATAGCGGTCGATGAGAGGAGTAATAGTAGTAGATGCAGAATCGTTTCGGTCTACTTGTCTCGGACGTGATGCCTATATACATGATCATACCTAGATATTCTCATAACTATGCTCAATTCTGTCAATTGCTCAATAGTAATTTGTTCACCTGCCGTAAAATACTTACGCTCTTGAGAGAAGCCACTAGTGAAACATATGTCCCCCGGGTCTCTTTCTCATCATATCAATCTCCATCACTTTAATATTGCTTTTCTTTTACTTTGCTTTTACTTTATTTACTTTGCGTCTCTTTACCAAAAATACCAAAAAAAATTATTTATCATCTCTATCAGATCTCATTTTCGTAAGTGACCGTGAAGGGATTGACAACCCCTAAACGCGTTGGTTGTGTTGAGCTATTGCTTTTGTGTAGGTACGACAGACTCGAGCGTAGCCTCCTACTAGATTGATACCTTGGTTCTCAAAAACTGAGGGAAATACTTACGCTACTTTGCTGCATCATCCCTTCCTCTTCGGGGGAATCCAACGCAATGCTCAAGAGGTAGCAACCAGCACCTCGAATCGTCGATACTAGTATCATATAGTAGGAGTAAGTAGTAGGAGTAGTAGGGTGGCATAGGCCAGAACAAGCATTCACGTCTAGGAGTACGGCACACGCCACCACCACGACATCCATCTAACACCATATTATTTCTTGGAGTCCGTGCTAGAGCAATCTCTTCAACCTCGTCGTTTCTCTAACTTCAGCCATCGCGCGGCGGGCGAGGTGGGGGTTTGCCGATAGTCGGTTTCCTTAACTGCAGTCCCACTTGTAAGGCCAACTCCAACGCACGACCCCAAACGAACCTCCGTTTTGCACAAACTCCAACGATAATTTTGACTAGAAAAGCAAGACCAAAGAAAACAAGAACCACAAGAATACATTTTACTACTCCTGTAAGTTGGATTAGTGCCTTCTCGATGCATTCATTATTGATCTACGGAGGCTCGATCTTGCGTGCTTCTTTCTTCTTCGAGTGTAAAGAAGTAGACGTTGCTTCCTCGCATCTAGTCTCATGTCTAGCCTCTATTCTAGTAGGAGTATCAACAAGTGCACTAATCTCATCTCTAGCCTCTGTGCTAGCTAAAAGTGATAGCACATCTACTAAATTGCGCTCTATCAATATATGGATGTACTCTTCTTCCCAATACAAAAACTTGCATCCATTCTACTCCCTTCATTGCACAATACATGCCTTCTATTTGTCAAAATATATATGTATCTAGACATGTTTTAGTATATAGGTACATCCATTTTTGGACAAATGGAAGTCAAGTACTTTGGAACGAAGGGAGTACACAATAATTTTTTTAACTTAGCACAACTAGTCTAATCCGAGAGCACAACCGAAGATTTGGTCGGGTTCTTCCTTCTTTTGCCGACACGTGGGACATCCAGCATCCAGGTCGTGTCATGAAAGAAAATAGAGTGGTAGTTGAAGCCACGATATGTGCATCTTGGGTTAAACTGTAAATAGAATCTTACTACTCTTGAGTAACTCCAAAAGCGGCCACCGAAGATCTTTATTGGATTTGTTTTTCATCACCAACACGTCGAGGTGAAAGATGTGCAGGTTCAGTGGGTCCTCTTGCGTTTTCACTGACATGTGGGGCCGCATGTGAGGAAACAGACGATGGGCTCCGCACGTCCGCTGGCTGGCTGAGAAGAGAGATAAAGGAGGGCTGAGCACGGACTGCAGGAAATTTGTTCTACGTACCGCGATATAGGCTCGATATAGTGGGGTGGCATGGGCAGCATTCACGTCTAGCAGTACGGCACATGCCACCCACATCAGTCCCATCTGACACCAATTTTCTTGGAGTCCGTGCTACAGCCATCTCTTCTCCCTCCTGTTTTCTCAGCCATCGCGCGGTGGGCGGGGTGGGGGTTTGCCGATAGTTGGTTTGTGCATGATGCAACACCACACGCATTCCCGCTTGAGCGGCGTGCCGGACCAACCGTGTGGGGGTGCGACGCGAACACGGCAGGCTTTTCCTTTTGAACTCGTAACTTATAAAATTTGGTTCTGCTCTATGGCGCGACCGATAGATAGAAAATAACGATTTTGCCTTGAGTAATGAGAAGTTTGGTTCTGGCGCCGTTCATGCATGAAGTACATACGAAAATTATGAAGTTGATGCGAAAGGTAAGATAATTACTGTAGTATCATATACTACTACATGGATTTGACGAAAAGATAAAAATACATACGGATCCATCAACGACATCCTCACGCCCTAGTGCACCGGGTCACCAACTGACGTGTGAGGAGCAGCGGCATTGGCGGCGAGCTCAACGTGCTTCTGAACAGTGTCGTCCAAGGTTGCCCTGCGGTCCAAGAAGGCCAGCATCCTATCATCCTGCTCTTGCATGTAGTAGTCCTTGTGGACGATTTGCGCATAGACGTGGGTGATTATGTCGATGGTGTCTTGTTGCGCCAGGCGCTGCGCGGCGAGCGCGACCTTGAGGTGGACATTCTCCGGTGCGGCAGCGAGCAGTCGCAGGGCCACCAGTGCGTCGAAGAGGTTGTCACCATAGTGGACATTGAGGGTGGCGGGCATCACAGAGCCTGGGCGCGTCGGCTAGAGGCTTACGTCAAAGTCGCCCGCAAGCTTCTTGACGATGGTGAACTTGTCGAGGTAACCGACGAGGACCTCATCAAACAAGGAGACGAAGATGTCGTCCAAGCGGCCCCACGCCCTGGCGGCCTCAAGCAATACTACCTGGAGACGTTCCTCGGTGTCGGGCCGCAGGCCGGCGTCGTGGACCATCTGGCACAGCCGGCTGATGCTCGCGCTCATCGCCTCCATGGGTCTAGCTTAGCTTCTAGTCAACTGATCTTGCGATTCGAGTGATCACTCTTGCCCTTGGTTAGCGTGCGTAGGTGTGTAGGATTTCGTACTACTCCTCGGCCCTCTACTGCACCTGCCTTTGGTTGTATGATAGGTGGGCCAGCCACCCCCTGGGCCCACGTGTCATTCACCCAAAGGCAGTTTCTGTAAGTCAATGAAGCTGCGTCCCCCTCCGTGCCGGTGCAGTATAGTCATCTCACCAGACCTCTAGTTGGGGCCAAATGAGAGAAGTTTGATGTTTACTGGTTTGTTGGTCCCCTTTGCATTTTGCGCCAAGTTTTGACCTTTTATTTAACTAATAAAATGTTAATGCATGTAAACAAAAGTGCTGTGTAAGTCACCTTACGAAAACCAAATAATCCCAAAATACTTAGGCACGGTGCATTAACTCCCTCCTTGTTTCTTATTTCGTGACATATCAACCAATGAGAGATGTGGGCCGTGCATGCTTTTAATGACTTGAGACTACCGAACATGACATGCAGTGTTTAGTTCATTGCATGTAATCCTATTAGTACTCTAGTTAGCAAAAAAACATTAAGTTCTCTCGCCGATAGGAATAAAACACCATGTATTTATTTACAGAGGGAGTAGTACATTTTTTGTGACATGCATTACTAGATATTGCTAGTCAAATACTAAAATCCAGATGGACGTGGTAGTACTCCTAAATCTAGACGGTGGTGCTACTAGTACTAGTAGTAGTACTACCAATGTAGTAGTAGGAGTACTAGCACTGTACTACCCGTTGGTCAAATTATGACATGCTACTCCTCACAATGAAGTGACAAGACCCTGCGCTGGAGATGACACCTGAGTATAGGCGCCGTGTTTGTCATACCATAGTCAGCCTTACCATCTGCAGTCACTATCATCATGGCTGTAGAGCTAGCCTGCTTACAACTAGCCCTGTTTGACATAATTTCCCATGCGTAGATGCCCGTGCATTGCACGGAACACCAAGATTGGGGGTGGACGGCTCCGGCAACGGCCATCGCGCCAGATTTTTCCACGGCCTTCTAGATGTGGTCGGGAGGAGATAAGGTTGATTGTGAGACATAAGGAGTTGTTTGTAAATAGGGAACAAGTGCGGGCATCTTTTTGCAAAAATGGAGAAGCTTGGTTTGTATGCGTCAGATCTAGATCCGATGGCTATTGGTGAAAGATGGGAGGCACAACATCATCACAAACTCAGGACCTGTTTGATTCGCAGGATTTTGAAAATGCAGGAATAGGACACGACAATATTACAAGTTTCAAACTGATATTACAAATGTTAGGAGTAATGCTGCACCTACAAAGAGGGAATTACTAGGAAGTTTATGTAAGAACTTTCGTTACTTTAGGTGGATGCAGTATTATCGTACAAACTAAAATCCACCGCCCTGACAAGTCACTAATGGGCAAATAAGTTTTTGAGTCTCTGGCCACTTGATGTTTCAAAAAAAATTCAGCTTCTGCGGAGACTTTGTCATTTAGGCTTAGATGCTTGCGGTGATCAGCACGCCATTCATTGTTGCGCCAGAGAACGCCAAACCTCATTACCTTGAGCACACTTGCCTCCAGAACAAAGAACTTGGCCAATTTAATCTTAGATGTGCTGCCTCGGTAGTCGATCAAATTGATTTTTGTAAGATGGAGATGAAGGCATTCGATGAGATTTTTATAGTGCAGCACATTTTTCACTTTCGGGTCTTTTTTATCTGCAAAAGAAGAGAACATATTAGAGCAGCTGGCTGCATAAGATTGTCGTGTCATCAAGAGGTACCAATATGATTCGCTCATATGATAGGGTTGGCTGGCTAGTGATATTTTTCACTACAAAATTGGAAGAGTAAACCAGGACGGAGGTAGTACTTGCTCTTAGGGTAACCATAGAGTTACTGGAGTAGTCTAAGTTAATTTCCCCTATGACTGGCCTAGGCTACTATAGTAGTACAGCATAAAAACGATGCAGGTGATCACGTGAGAAAAAATACTAAAAAACATTTCTTTCGGTGTAGTGCGTCGATGCAGTTTTGAACACTACACTTGTCGTCGTAATTTTGGAAAATTATGAAAAAATTGAGCTACGTTGTGATTACCATTTACTTATAGGAAAGAAGTTTCACCTCGATGAGTAGCTTCTCCGTGCACACAAAGCATGTAAGGAATCCAACAACTTGATCCAGATTGGGGCCGATAGATTTTAGTGCTAAGATCTTCACTGTGCACATGGACTGGGTCAAGCTTGTGGGAATCATTTTTTGGAAGACGGTCGTAAATACATCAAGAAAAATTAAAAAAATGTGAATTTCAAGAAGACGGAGAAGAAGATGAGTGGTGTACCTGAACAATTACGGATCCAATAAAGAGGTCGGAGAATTTGGCAGATGAATACACCAACGCTGTCAATTTCGGCGCGTCAATGACCCTGATTTTTGTTGGACCTTCTAGATCCGATACAAGCAATCTCTCAAGTAAAGGCGCATTCTCAATGACCATAACATGGAACAGCTAGAGTGATCTCTTCCCAATTGATGTCTTGTTGCGGGGCCAGCAAGACACATAAATCCATCGGAGATTCATCGAGGCGATGTGGAGGCTAATGAACCCGTGGATCTGCTCAAGACGAAGGTACTCGAGCGCAGTATAGCTGCGGAGCAGGTGCTCCATAGCCTTCTTCGAGATGACAACATTGAATAGGTTGAGCTGCTTGAGTTGAGGGAGAAGAAGGGCGGACGCGGCATTAATCTGGGGAAGATAGCCGGAGCTGAAGCTGGCGCGGCGCAGCGTAGGCGTGAGGCGGAGCGCGGAAGGCGACAGAGAGCGACACCGTCCAGCTTCAAAGCTGAGCTCCTCGAGATGATCTAGGGCGGGGGATAAGAACCACTCGTCGAACTTGGGTTGGACCTTGCAGTTGGTACTGAACATGCGGATGTCAAGGCATTTGGCTGGCCCAGGGTGCGATGAAAGGATCTTGGAGACTGCGGCCATGCGTTTGCAATCCCCGTCGCAGAGGAAGCTATCGACGGTGAGGTTGAGGGGGACGTTGTGCCAGAGGTGGCGCCACCATCGGGAGAGCAGGGTGGTCCGCACGGCAGATTTTGTGGGGAGGAGGCCGATGATGACGAGCAGCATGTCGTCGGGGAGGCTGCTGATGAAGTCCAGGCTCGCCGGATGCGGTTTTTGCTCGAGCCGCCTCCGCTTGTTGGCTGCCTCGCCGTCCATCTCAACCGGCAGCGACGCCGGTGAACATGTGTGCTGGTGTGTGTTGTGTGCTGGGTGTGCGCGAGTGCGTCCTTCTGTGCATGCCGCTGCACAGTGGTGAATTGTGCGTGAGTGCGTCCTTCGCGCGTAAGAAGTTTGTCCTCAATGTGCCCTCAATTTACTAGCGTGCGGGGTGCTACCCCGAGTGGTTTCAACTTTGTTTACTTCACCGCGTGTCAGATGGGCCTCTAGTTTACTTATTTTCACCCACTGCCACATGGGCCAGCACATGAAGATACAGAGCACAAGCTGACAAGGCAGCATGTGGATTGGTTGACCGGTCAACTAAACAATATACGAAGCTATACGCTGACACAGTGAGCGTATAATCCGTCAGTATAGAGAGTTCGAGTGAGAGGGGAGGCCCGTGAGAGATAGCAGAGAGATAGAGAGAAAGAGCTACTCCCTCCGTTCGATAATGTAGTTCCAACATTTTTATTAAGTCAAACTTTTGCAACTTTGACCAAGTTTATAAAGAAATTACTTATATCTACAATACCAAAGATAAATGATAGTATGAAGTAAGTACATGTTGATGAATCTAATGATCGTTCCATATGTAAATGTTTTTCTCCACATATACCTGGTCAAACTTTTCTGAGGTTTGACTTTTCAAAACATCCATATGCTTATGGACGTGACAGAGTCCCTAACTAGAGAGAGAGAGAGAGTGAAAAAAGTGTGCGTGCGTGTGTGGAAGAGACATGGACAACACACGATAAAAGTAGAGAAAAAGCGTGCGTGTCTTATGCAAACATATCACACATGCATCTTCAACAACGGAGGGAAGGTGAGGAGATAGTGTGTGGTTGTTTGGAACCAAGAGAGCAAGATCCCTAGCATGTGGCCAAGAGGGGTCTGACAAACAAGGGAGAGAGGTCGAGAGAGACATACAGAGAAAATGCAGACATGGGGAGGAGAGAGTGTATGTTTGTCATAGAGAGATCCCCTGGAGATCGTGATGGGACTACATGGGTGGGAGATCGAGTGACAAGGTGTGTGCGCGATAGAAGATACCCCGAGAGATATCGAGATAGACATATGGATTGAAGGAGACAATACATGTGTTCCTGATGGCTAGTAAGAGATAATCATACTTAGGAGGGGGGGAGTGCTTGCACCTATGATGGAGTGAGGGATTATGGTACTTAGGGGGTGCGTGTCACATGGAGAGAGAACAAGGGCGGAGAGTGTTGGATGGGTGTATATGTATAGCGCGAGCGAGACATGTGTATGTGTGAACCAGGGAGATATATGGCCAGTTTGGCTTGCGTCCTGAGCATATTTTGCCTGGCCTGGGGTTGTGGCTGGATTTCATGCACGCTTGTTTGGTTGCTACCCTGTGAAAAAGAAAGCTCGCCTGGCCTGGGTTCCCTTGCACTTTAATTAGCCTGGCTGAACTCGAGACACTGCAAGTAGCCTGGCCCAGGCGACCGATTTCGAACACCTGGCCATGCCTGGTCATGTGGACACGAGGCTAACAACAACGTGGATGGATATTAGCATCAAATAATTGATGCATGGATTGATTGATGGGACGTTGATGCTTTTCCTGGCCCAGGCATGAACCAAATGCTTCAGCACCACACAAGCCTGGCCAGGCAGAAATATTTTACATCTCACGTCCACACCAGGCAGTACCGGCCATCAAGGCATGAGGGTCAGGTCATGAACCAAACTGACCAGTAAAGTTTGAGAGAGATTGAGGAGCCCCGATAAGGCTGAGTGGTGCGTCAGATAGCTGAGAGGGGGAAAGAGATATTCCATCCGCTCGATAATGCAGTGCATGTAATTTTTTTAGAAGTCAAACTTTGGAAACTTTGAAATGGTTTACGCGAATGTTATTTATATCTACAATACCAAAGATACATCATACAAAACTACATCTCATGGTGAATCTAATGGTATATGTTTGCTGTACTAGATGTAATTCTGTTTCTCCACGTACATGGTCAAACTTTGTGATGTTTGACTTATTACTAAATCTATATGCTATGGACCGAGGAGAGTGCCTCAGTCGAGACAGATCAAGTGCGTGTGAAGGAGAATGAGTAAGTGTGCAAAAAGAGTATGTGTGTGAAACAGAAAGTGACAACAAACGATAAATTAGAGAGAGAGTGTGTTTTTTCGTTTCTTATGCGAACATATCACGCATGCATCTCCGAGATGGAAAAACGAGGCGAGGAGATACATGAAGATAGCTAGTGTGTGATTGTTTGCAACGGAGAGAGACACCCCTGTAGCACATGTCCAATAGAGCTCCAACCAACAAGGAACAAAGGTCGAGAGGGACACATGGATGGCATGGACGCATGGGGAGGGAGAGAGGGTGTGTTTGTGATAGAGAGACCCCGTCGAGATCGTGAGGGGACTATGTGGGTGGAAGATCGAGGGAGTGTGTGTGTGATAGAAAGATGCCATATCAGTAGTAGTATTCCACCATGTAAATAATATAGTCCAATCACTTTGTAACGATAGTTCTAGACCGATCGTATGCCCTTGCTTGATTGATTGAGTGATAGGATTGTGCTTGTCTCATGTGCATATGGGTAGTGTTTTCTCACTTGACCTCATTCTATTCTATTCTCTTCCATCTAAACCCTCATATGCCTCCGAGACGTGACCCCGGATTTACCTTTCCACCGGAGCTCACTCAGTTGATCTAGCAGCAGAATACCCTGATGCAATTGTTAGTTCAGAACCAAGGCAACAACAACAACAACCCACCACCACCCCAGTTGAAAATTTAGCCTGTTTTCTGAGGTTGCAGCCGCTGGTGTTCTCCAGTAGCAGCAAGCCGATAGTAGCAGATGATTGGCTCCGCGAGATTGAAAGGGAGTTAACCGCTGCAGGATGCACGGATGCTGAGAAAGTGCATTTTGCCGCGCACCAATTGGATGGACCAGCAGCCTCATGGTGGGAGAATTACACTGTCACCTATCCTATAGCCACTGTTACATGGGACCAGTTCCAGCAGGCTTTTCGCACTGCCCATGTATCAGCACTAGCTATGCCCATAAAGAAGCATTAGTTTCGCAACCTACGACAACAAGGGCGCACTTTAGGCCAATATGTAGATGACTTTAGTAAGCTAGCACGTTATGCCCCAGATGACGTCGCTACAGATGCAGCTAAGAAGGAGAAGTTCCTGGAAGGACTAAATGATGAGCTGAGCATGCAGTGGATGGTGGAAAATTTCAATAACTACCAGGAGTTGGTGGATAGAGCTCTTATGCTAGAAGGGAAGCAGCAGCAGATTGACAGCCGCAAGAGGGAGTATGGACAAGGGAAGTATAATTCTGGAGCTCAGCAGAGACCCCGTTTCACGCCGAACTCAGGAGGACTTGTGCATAACCATGGAGGCCACACTCACAATGGAGGAAGTTCGCACAACCATAGTGGCTCCAAGAATGGTAATGGAGGAAGCAACGGACAGAACCGTTCCAACCAAGCAACGCCCGCCAAGAAAGATCTAAGCCATGTTACTTGCTACAAGTGCCAGAAGACCAGACATTACGCCAATGAATGTCCAGAAACTAAGAACGGAAACGGCAATGGAAGCTCTGGGAAGAAGCCCAACCCTTTCAATAGGGGACAAGTGAACCACGTTAACGTGGAGGAGATTGAAGCCCAGCCAGATGCAGTAATAGGTAAGTTTCTGGTTAAGTCTTTTACTGCAATCGTACTTTTCGATACTAGTGCATCGCATTCATACATATAAAGGGGATTTGTGGATAAGTATAAACTGCCCACCAAAGTTCTTAATACACCTATGTTAGTGAGCTCGCCAGGAACAGAGTATATGGCAAGCCAAGGATGTTTTCAGATACCGTTGGCCATAGGTAGGCACGTTTTCCTCTCAGATCTGATAATTCTGGAGTCGCAAGGTTTGGATGTTATTCTGGGTATGGATTGGCTATCGATGTATGGAGGAAACATCGATTGCGCTAGTAAGTCGATTTTGCTCACCACCCTAGAAGGAAGAAGGATCAAGTATGTATCCCGGCATGTGCCGATTAGGACTCAAGGAAATTCCTTAACAGGAATTGTACAGGAGGAAGTACCAGTGGTGAAGGATTTCCCGGATGTATTTCCAGAAGAGTTGCTAGGCATGCCACCGGATAGAGACATCGAGTTTTTGATTGAGCTTTTGCCAGGCACAGGACCAATATCTAAGAGACCGTACAGGATGCCCGCATAGGATTTAGAGGAAACTAAGAAGCAGATTAAGGAGTTACTGGGTAAAGGATATATTCGCCCAAGTTCGTCACCTTGGGGATCACCAGTACTTCTAGCAGAGAAGAAGGTTGGATCGTTAAGGATGGTTGTTGATTATCGTGGATTGAATGAAGTAAGGATCAAGAACAAGTACCCACTGCCGATGATCAATGATTTGTTTGATCAGCTGCAAGGAGCTAAGGTGTTTTCCAAGATCGATCTGCTATCAGGGTACCACCAGTTGAAGATTCGAGAGCAGGATATACCTAAGACAGCTTTTACCACAAGGTACGGGCTATATCAGTATACCGTTATGTCATTTGGCCTGACTAACGCACGTACCTATTTCATGAACATGATGAACAAGGTGTTTATGGAGTTTTTGGATAAGTTCATTGTGGTGTTCATTGATGATATTCTAGTCTACTCGAAGAATGAAGAGGAGCATAAGGAACATTTGCGTTTAGTACTTGGTAAGCTCAGATAACATCAGCTATACGCCAAGTTCAGCTAGTGTGAGTTTTGGTTAAAGGAAGTTGGATTCCTTGGACATGTTATATCCGAAGAAGGAATAGCGGTAGTCCCCACCAAGGTTGTCACTATGACAAATTGGGAGGCACCCACGATAGTTGGAGAGACCCGGAGTTTTCTTGGACTCGCGGGATACTACCGGAGGTTCATTGAGAATTTCTCGAAGATTGCAAAGCCTATGACGGAGTTGTTGAATAAGGACACCAAGTTCAAATGGACTAAGGAATGTGTGGCTAGTTTTCAAGAATTGAAGAAACGTTTGGTTACATCACCAGTGTTGATTCCACAAGATCAACGCAAAGATTATGAAGTGTATTGCGACGCTTCTCGTCGAGGACTTGGAGCAGTGCTTATGCAGGAAGGAAGAGTTGTTTCATACGCCTCATGACAGCTTAAACCCCATGAGTTTAATTATGCTATGCATGATTTGGAGTTAGCAGCCGTAGTGCATGCGTTGAAGACTTGGAGACATTTTCTCATCGAAAACCATTGTGAGGTATACACGGATCACAAGAGTTTGAAGATATCTTCACGCGGAAGGAGTTGAATCTCAGGCAGAGGAGATGGTTGGAACTCATTAAGGATTATGATATGAAGTTGCATTATCATCCCGGAAAGGCTAACGTAGTAGCCGATGCGTTGAGCCGAAAAAGTCATGTCAATACACTCATGACCGGAGAATTACCCAAGGAGTTAGCAGAAGACCTTCATGAGCTATGTTTGGAGATAGTTCCGAGAGGTTATGTTGCAGCTTTGGAGATTTAGTCTACTTTGATGGATAAGATCAGAGAAGCGCAGAAGATGAACAAGGAGATTGCCGAGATAAAAGAATGGATGACCAAAGGAAAAGCCAAGGGATTTCGTGAGGATGAGCACGATACCCTATGGTTTGAGGACCGCGTATATGTACCAAATGATCAGGAGATCAGGAAGCTGATTTTGCAGGAGGCCCATGACTCACCATATTCGATGCACCTAGGAAATACCAAGATGTACCTGGATATGAAGGATAGATTCTGGTGGACCGGAATGAAGAAGGATATTACGGAGTATATAGCAGTTTGTGATGTATGTCAGAGAGTGAAGGCAGAGCATCAGAAGCTAGCAAGATTGCTACAACCATTGTCGATACACGAATGGAAGTGGGATAAGCTAGGCATGGATTTTATCACAGGATTACCCAGGACTCGTTCAGGCTATGAATCGATATGGGTTGTACTCGATCGTTTGATGAAAGTAGCTCATTTCATCCCAGTGAAGACCACTTACACCAGTGCTAAGTTGGCAAATATATACATGACCAGGATCGTATGTTTGCATGGAGTTCCAAGGAAAATTGCATCAGATAGAGGAACCTAGTTTACCTCAAAGTTTTGGAATCAGTTGCATGAAACTTTGGGAACCAGGCTAGAGTTCATTACGGCTTTTCACCCGCAGACGGATGGACATACCGAGAGAGTAAATCAGATTTTGGAGGACATGTTGAGAGCTTATGCACTCGATTATGGATCTAGTTGGGACGATATTTTTCCATATGCGGAGTTCTCTTATAACAACAAGTATCAAGCCAGTTTGAAGATGGGCCCTTTCGAAGCACTGTACGGAAGGAGGTGCAGAACACCATTGTTGTGCGACGAAGTTGGAGACCGACAGTTGTTTGGACCAGGTTTGATTAAAGAGTCTGAAGAGAAGGTTAAGCTGATACGTGATAGACTCAAGGTACCCCAGTACCGGCAGATGAGTTATGCGGATTCAAAACGCAAGGAGACAGTTTACGAAGTTGGAGACAGAGTGTATCTTCATGTATCACCCCTCCGAGGAGTTAAGCGCTTTGGAGTTAAGAGAAAGTTAGCACCACATTTTGTGGGAGCATACAAAGTTTTGGAACGTATGGGAGAAGTTGCTTACAAGTTGGAATTGCCCGAAGGATTGTCAGGAGTTCACGATGTGTTCCACATTTCTCAGTTGAAGAAGTGCCACGCAGAGATGGCTGAAATCCCTCTGAGAGATACAATGCCACCGGAAGCGATACAGTTGGATAGCGATTTATCCTACGAGGAGAAGCCAGTCAAGATTCTCGAGTTTGCCAGCCGAGTTACACGCAACAAAGTTATCAAGTTCTGTAAAGTTCAGTGGAGCCACCATACCGAGGATGAAGCCACTTGGGAGCGAGAGGAAGATCTACGCAAAGACCATCCACACCTATTTTCTAGCCAACCCGAATCTCGAGGGCGAGATTCATCTTAAGGGGGTATGTTTGTAACATCCCAAATTTTCAATTTGAATGTTATACATTAGACCATCATTGCATATCATATTTTATTGCATTTTGGTTGATCCGAGAAATTCTACGCAACTCAATGACCCACGGAGAGAGTTGGGGATTTTGTTATTTTCATATTTGAGTTTACTCAAATTTTGAAGAGAGGATCGTTCGATTTTAATTATTTTCTCTTCGAATATTTAATTTATAAAAATAAAAGAGAGAGGATAAAATGACTTCCTGAAAATAAAGAAATATCGGAGATTTAATATTAAATCAAATAAGATTTTTATTCGGAGTTTTATCACTATTTTATTTGAATTAGGAAAAATATGCGTTTTTCAAAATTGCATTTTAGGCCCAAGTAAATGTTCACCTTGTCCGGATTAATTTTAGAGGACCGGGAAAATTTATTTTGGGATTTTTGGAGTCCGTTTAGTATTTATTTTCTTTCTTTTTCTGCACGTCGGAATTATTAAAAAAAAACTCAAACCGCCTTCGGGGCGTACCCGGCCAGGAGACCTCGGGCCGACCCTTTATAAGCCGCCGCCCCGCACCCCAGTAGCCCGCCCAGCCGCCCCGCCGCCGCCTGTAGCCGCCGCCGCCGCCGCGCCGGATCTCGCCATTGACCGCCGTTGACCGGTCGGTTTTCTACGGATAACCCCGGTTTTTTTTCTTGGGTTTATTTTTTTAGATCCATTTTTCCGGTTTAGTTATTTAGTGAACATTTGTTTTAACGAACGGTTTTCACCGTTTAGCCGCAGATAGCGAACGTTCGTTCATTAGCCTGTTCATTAGTTTTTCTTTTTCCCGGATTTTTCGTGATTATTCTCGATCGTGATTTCTGATTCGATTTTCGTTTTAGTTTATCTTTTCGCTCGTTTATCGAAATCAGGTGATTCAAGCGCCTATAGTTTCATCTCGAAGCCCTCTTTCTGTTTAACCAACTTAAACAAGTTTTTGCTACTATAAAATTTGACTTTAGTCCAGATTAGTAAACGAAGCTTGTTTCTTTCGCCGTTTCAGTTTTGTTGCTTCGTTTCATTTGATTCTTTTTGCAAACCGGAGTTCTTAAGTTGAACCTTCTGGTTAGATCTCTTATTTGAGTTTTACCCGTGCCCTTGCTTGATTGCTTATTGTGTGCTTGTTTGATTGCGATGGAGTACCCGGAGTGTGAAGCGTACTGCATCGAGTCTCTAGGTTTCACGGATCATCAGCAACGCAAGTAACAGTTTGATCATACCTCATTACTACCTAGTTTTATTGCATTAGATCAATCCTCAAATACTTGCATGGTTAGGATCTGAATAAATTGTGGGTTGGGAAGTAGATGAGGTAGAACCTATTCACCTGTTTTATCATCAAACCTTTGGGAGTTACTTCTACGTTGCTTATACTGCTATGCTATGCTCGTAGATGTGGATTGGGTGATTGAATCCATGACAGATGTGAGATTGTTACTTAATGGTTCAACTTAAGGTGGCAACTTCAATACACATCTGGGTGGATTGAGGCAGCTGGGGAATTCCAGTGATTTCCTATATTTTTGGAAATCCCGGGGTACCGTGTGATTCTCCTATGGACCGCCACACAGGCTCAAAGGGATCATAAGATTATTCATGCTGGAAACTTCCGTGTGCAGCCACATGCCATTATGGGCTCTGGCATAGTTGAGTAAGTTGTGGGAAACCTTTCCATGATGGGCTAGCTGATGTAGGGGATTGTAGGTGTACCGGCCTATCTATCGGTTAAGGGGACCTCTTCGGAAAGACTGTGTCTCGGTCATCCGTTTCTCAAACATTACGTAGTGCGAGAAATCCAACGGAGGAGATCTAGTCTTGTGGGGAAAAGTGCACAAATCTCTGCAGAGTGTACAAACTAATCATGGTTAGCCGTGTCCCCGGTTATGGACATCATGAGTATCTAGTTCTTGGATTATCATGTGGATCTCATCACTCTTAATTATAAAATTTGAATGGGTTGTTAATGATTACTTCTAATTGGGATTGAGAGGGGGTTTACCTTCTCAATGTTTTTCAACCAACTTTGTAGTTAAATAAAATATACTCCTTTGCAGTAGGGAAAAATTGGCTTTTCGCAAAACATTAACCATACAGCCTCCACCAGCCATATATTCATGTAGTGATAGCTTTACATTGTTCATTACTCTCTTGTGTTACACTGCCAGCATATTCCATGTGCTGACCCATTTTCGGGCTGCAACGTATCATGTTGCAGACTTTTCAGACGACGAGTAAGGAGCCTTAGGTCGTGGTCTTTCACTCAGTGATGTCGTTGGAGTTGATGGACTCACTTTATCTAACAAGCCTTTGGCTGTTATCATATCAGATGGCCTTAAGCCATACTTATTGTAATAAGTTCTCTTTTGAGACATTCGATGTAATAAGTGTGTGATTGCTACTCTGTTATAAATTCTTCAATTTACTGTGTGTCTCAGCATTACCGATCCAGGGATGACACTTAAGCATAGAGACTCGGCCGTTTGAGGTCTGGTCGCTACAATATTGCCTGCCTCCCATACATGGCTGGACGGGAAAGGCGAAGCAGATCAAGTGCCCGGAACCACTACCTGAGGACCCAGCCACACCCCGTCTAACGGAGATGTTAGTCCCGGTGCCCTATTAGGTGCCGGAGAAGAAGGCAAGGAGGCCAAGGGTGGCCCCCGCCACAATGGTCCTTCAGACTCGGTGTCCAGAGAGACCGAATCCCTCTCTTCCCGTGAGGGAGATGAGGAAGAAGAGGAGGAGGAGGAGATGGAAAGCGACTCCCCTCGTAAGGGGAGGAAGAAGAAGAGGGCGGCCTCCAAGGACCCCAAGGAGGAGGCACCCAAGAGAGGGAAGGTGTTCCTCTCGGACAACTCAGAATCAGAGTCCGAACTAGTCCCCAAGAGACCTCCCAGGGTGAAGCCCCTGGCCGAGTCGTAAGTATTCAGAAACCTATTGTTTATCTCCGGTCTTCTTGGTTCCATCATATAAGTTATTTTGTTATTTGCTTTCAGTCCTCCCAGCAAGCTCTTGCAAACTCCATTATCGGAGGGGAATTATCTATCACCCGAGATGGCGGAGATTGACACGCCGCCTCGAGCCCCCTCGCCTATGGCCATGGAGGACACCGAAGTGTCGAACTGAAGGACCTCTCCTAGCTGAGATGGGGCGAACGAGGCCATTGAGAGAGCGCCCAAGGTTAATACCTCGGTCGCCGAAGACCTAGGGGAGGCGACCCCTATGACGACCGATGATGGGGACCCCCAACAATTTCGGGCCCCAGCCGAACACCTTTTGGGAGATCAACATGGCTTCGGGATTGGACAAGCAGCCCCCTTTGAAAGAGGGGGGAGGAGCATCAACTCCATCGACAGCCTCCACTAATACGGAGGCGCCCAACGCTCTGGAGGAAGCACTCCAAAGTGCTTCTGTGGTGGAGGAGCACCGCACCCTGATGGGTGCGGTTATGGAGAAGGTTCAGTCTGCCAAAAACAGACTGAATGAAGCCTTCTGCAGCCTACTCACAGGCTTTGAGGTATGCAACGTAATGTTCTAAAAACCTTTCATATAGAGGATTAATCATGTATACACACAGTAGCCCCTGAGACTCTATCCGGTATAGAAGAAACTAGATAGAGGATCCACCTAGTATTCAGGAAAGTAACATATTGTGCTGATATTGTAACAGGCTTCTATGTTGGTGGCAACCGCCCAAGCCGCAGAAGTTTCCGAACTCAATCAGAAGCTTCAAGTGACTGACGAGGAAATCAACCACATTAATAAGAGGTTCGATGAGATGCCAGGTATGTGTATGATATTAATAACTTAGTTTTATATTAGAAGTTATATGTGTATTAAGCGGTTAACTCATAGAATGTTTGATTATGAGCATAGTTGGTGCAGCTAAGGTCGAGACCCTCAAAGGTGCCCTTGCCTAGGCCAAGAAAGAGGCTGAGGTGAACAAGGTTGCCGCTAACAAAGCGGCTACAGAACTGAAGACCGAGCAAGCTGCCCGCCGCCAACATGAAGCTCGGGTGGCCGAAGTCGAGCAGGAGCTGAAGGATGCCATCAACAAATGTGAAACTTTGGAGGAAAAGACTTCGGCCCAAGCGTCCGAGCTTGCAAAGGCCCTTCAAGATGCCAAAGAAGCGTGGGTCGAGTCCCGTAGTGCTCGTGAAGAGATCCATCAGGCGAGGTAGATAGCGGCTGGTAAGGCCTTTCTTTTGCAGAGTATCTTTGGAGGTCAGAGGTATGCTTTGCTCACCCGAGTGTGGAGTTCTCCAGTAGCATTTTCGGATCTTCCGAAGAGTTCCGCCGATGCCGCATAATTATTCCGAGCCCAGGAGGGGAACTTGGCCGAGAAGTTGTTTTGGTCGCAATTTCTCACGCCGAAGCACCCGACACCTCTGAACGACCAGTTGAAGCAGTTGCATAGGGTGGCGGGCATGGCCATGAAGGACCTGATAGTCCACCTATGGCCGTTCAAGCCGATTCCTAGCAGCTACTTCGGATTGGTGAAGCGGCTTGTTGACGCGCGGCCTCAGATTGATGCTGTGAAGCGCTTGACCTGCATAGAGGGTGCCTGGATGGCCTTCGCCTGCGTCAATATGTAGTAGGCAAAGATGAAGGCCACCGAAGTGGCAACTGCAGGCCCGCCCGAAGGCAAAGATGATCAGAAGCCGGAGAGGTACTTCGATGACGTCCTTGAAGGAGCTTGAATTGTAGAGGGTCAATGTTCTAAGGATGTAATATTTGGTTAAGTGTGTTCGGGTTGTACAAACTATGTGATGCACCCATGCTGTTATATATCTATGTTTGCGCCTTTTGTTTCAAGTGATTTTTACATACCGTTTATTCTTCTATTTCTGAAAGTTGCTAGTCGACGGCTTCAGCCCCCATGTAGATGCTACAGGGGTTTTCGACATAACGCGTGACCACACTTTATCCAACATCTTGGTCCGTAAAGGAGGTGTCCGCGGGGTGAACCAGGCAATCGGACTATGCGGCTTTATTACTTTCACTTACCATAGGAGTTTGACTGTCGAGCTAAGTACTAGCCCCTTGTGTGTGTGCGGCTATCAGGACTATTGTGCCTTTCCCACGCGGCCGGACGAAGACCAGCCCCTCGTATAACATGGGGTGAATCGCTAATGGTTTGTAGTATAATACTCAGTCGCCGAATCTCCGACCAGCTGTCTCTTATCATGACAGTCAGTTTTCGGCATTCTCTACTGAGGTACTTGACCGGACGAGCCAGAAATACAATCGTAGTAGTTCTCCCTTTACTACCTTACCCGAACGAGCGAAACGTAAGGTGGTAAGGACCGGAGCCGGGCAACCCAACTATAGACCAAAGACATGATTCGGAGCCGATGCATATAGTGCAATATTTGGGACGCCGAAGAGTTCCCTATAGGTGTTCGGACTTTAAAATGTGCATGGCCGAATACAGCCCCCGGTGTAAAGGCCAGACTAAAGCACGTGCGGGAATCTGAAGTAGGGAGGGGATACAGATGAAAGTAAAATGAATGCCAAACACAAGTGGTGATCAACTAATTCCTCTATTCCCTGATTAATACGTTGATCCGTGTTATTACAGATAATGCCATGAACATCGAGGCCATTTTACATGCCAAAAATTTACACAAGGGAAAGGTTTACACAGGGCCTAAAAGCAGCGGTTTGAAGATCCCAACGACGCCCTGCTACATGTCAGTGTTGTTTCTCCTTAGTGATGCATCCTTGTAAAGGAGGAGTATGATGGTCGTTCGCTAGAAAGAGGGACCGAGAAAAGAGCCCCTGTTCGACCATAGATCAGGTAGGTTTCTTAGCGAACCTATAGTGGAAAAAGACATAGCGAAAAAAGGTGTTTGAGGTCCAAATAGGGTCAAGACGTACTATGGACCTTTTCTGCAGTGTGCCTCCGGCGCTGCCCAAGGTATTTTAAGTGCGTAGTTATGGGCGCATAGTACATATGCAGCAACCTTATGGGGCGATCGGCGGAGGCAAAACTGCTATTCAAGCTCCGGCTCCACCGGGCTCCCGCATTGTAATGTGGATCGGAGTCGCTTAGTAGTGTCATGGGTCTTGATGAAGGATGAGCCGTGTGGCTTAATGAGGCCGCCCTGTAGTTCAGCTGCTAGGCCCATGGTACGCTCCTCAGTACGGAGGGAGCGGTCCATATTCCCGTTGACTGTGATGACGCCGCAAGGTCTAGGCATTTTAAGCTTCAGATAAGCATAGTGCGGGGCTCCATTAAAGCGGGTGAAAGCAGTTTGTCCGAGCAGTGCATGATAACCATTGCGAAAAGGGACGATGTCAAAGATCAATTCTTCGCTTTGGCAGTTGTTTGGAGAGCCGAATACTACTTCTAGTGTTAAGGAGCCCGTGCGACGGGCCTCCACGCCGGGTGGCACTCCTTTAAAGGTAGTGTTTCTAGGATTGATTCTTGATGGGTCGATACCCATCTTACAGACAGTGTCCTGGTAGATCAAGTTGAGGTTGTCGCTGCCATCCATAAGGACTCTAGTAAGATGGTACCCATCAATGATAGGATCGAGTACCAGGGCCGCCGAACCTCCATGACGGATACTGGTTGGGTGGACCATGCGATCAAAGGTGATCGGACAAGCTGGCCATGGATTAAATTTTGGGCGACGGGCACTATGGGGTAGACGTCCCGTAATGCGTGTTTGTGCTCCCTCTTGGGGATGTGAGTGGCATAAATCATGTTCACCGTTTTCACTTCGGGGGGGGGGGGGTTGTTTCTGTCCCCCGGTGTTAGGTGGGCAAGGTTCGTCATCGTCCTCGCTTTGAGGTCCTTTCCCCTTATGCTCGGCATTTAACTTACCTGCCTGCTTGAAGACCCAACAATTTTTGTTGGTGTGGTTGGCAGGCTTGTCAAGTGTGCCATGAATCTGGCAAGGTCTCTCGAGTATTTTGTCGAAGTTGGATGGACCGTCCCTATTGCCTTTGAACGACTTCTTCCGCTGACCAGGTTTGGAGCCACTGAATCCGGCGTTTACTGCCGTGTCCTCTGTTTCTTTGTTATTGTTCTGATGCTTGTTTTTGTTGAGTCGTGGCTTGCCGTTGTTGTCCCTGGCCTCACAAGTGCCAGGGTCGCTGGTACTGTTGCTTCTATGAGCCAACCAGCTATCTTCGCCCGCACAGAAGCGGGTCATAAGTGCGGTAAGAGCCGCCATAGTCTTCGGCTTTTCCTGACCGAGGTGTTGGACGAGCCATTCGTCACGGACGCCATGCTTAAATGCCGCTAGGGCTTCGACGTCCGGATAGTTCATGATTTGGTTCTTTCTAATTAAGAATCAATTCCACAGTTTTCGAGCTGATTCTCCGGGTTGCTGAATTATGTGACTCAGGTCGTCAACTTCCGGTGGTCGGACATAAGTGCCCTGAAAGTTGGCCCGAAAATAATCCTCTAAGTCTTCCCAACTTCCAATCACTACAAAAAAGACACATCCGTGACATTTTGGGCCAAACGAATTTTTTTTCTGTCATAATATGACACTTCTATGACGATAATTGTGACAAAACCCGGTATCATCATAGATGTGGTGGGCTCCTACTTCTATGACAAAAAATCATGACAGAAAATGGGCTTTTCGTCCTGGGCGGGCCGGAGACGCAGCTGCATGACATTCTTTGGGCCGTTCATGACGGAAAAAACCGTGGTAGAAGCGAGGGGGAGGAAAATTTCGGGGAGTTCCCGGTTACGGTGGGAGGTCGGGGGCCGAGCGATGCGCGTTTCTCTCGTACACGTACGCGCGTGTTTGGCTCTAACTGAACCCGAGCGAGGCATTCGGCTCTAACTAAACCTGAGCGATTGCACTACAGGCTACGCGTTATTGAACTCAAGTGATCGATCGATGGATGTTAACTGAACCCGATTGAGCGATTCCTTCTCTACTGCTACTAACTGAAGCCGATCGATGCTGCCTCTGGGATGAACAGTGAGCGTTGCGGGGGGGGTTTGGATGAACAGTGAGCGGTGGTGTTGCCTCTGGATGAACAGGACCCCGTGTTGTGGTGGAGGGCTGGATGAACAGTAGACGGTGGAGGGGTGCCCGTGGGGGTGGATGAACAGTGAGCGGTGGCGTTGCCTGTGGTTGAACAGGACCCCTTGGTGTGGAGGGCTGGATGAACAGTAGACGGTGGAGGGGTGGTTGAACAGTAGCCGGTGGAGTAGCGCGCGGTGGGGGCTGGATGAACAGGAGCCCGTGGAGGCTAGAGGAGGTCGACGGTAATCCGTGGAGGCTGGAGGAGGTCAACGGTGGAGATGAACAGTATCCCGTGGAGTATTTCGACCGTAGGAGGTCCGTTTCATCCATTTTGCGGTACGCCACACCCCTCCTGATCAACAAGACTCCCGTTTCGACCATAGAAGGTCCGTTTCCTCCATTTTGCGGTACGCCAGACCCCTCCCGATCAACAGGACCCCGTTCCGAACGTAGGACGTCCGTTTCCTCCGTTGTGCGGTACGCCAGGCCTCGTTTCCATCGCCTGTTCCATCCAAGCCCTCCCGACGAACACGACCACACATTCCGTTTCGACCCAGCCGGTTGGCTCCCACGCGTTCCGTTGCCTCCCGATGAACATGACACATTCCGTTGCCTCCCCATGAACACGACACATTCCATTGCCTCCCCATGAACACGTCGACGACGCTGTTTCTCCATTCCGACCCAGCCATGTACACGAGCCCTGGCCATACGTATGCGCGAGTAGGCATTCGAGACCCCGCCCATTTGTACACATACGTGGCCGTATTTTCTTTCTTGCACCATGGCTGCTGTACGTACGTGTGCATGCTACGTGCGCGCCTCTACTACGACACGTACGCGCCTCTACTATGACACATGCGCGCCTCTACATCCACCAGTATATATGTACGTACATGTTCGCGACCAGAATGGCAATGCTACGTACGCTTCGACAAGGTGGGTCCCGACTGTCAGGCACTTCCTTGCCTGCGAAGATGTAGCTGGTGGGTCCCAGCAGTCAGGGGGGCGAATCATTTTTTTTGCCCGGACGCACTTCCTTGAGTGCGAAGATGTAGCTAGTGGGTCCCAGCAGTCAGGGGGAAACGTTTTTTTCGTGAAATACAGTTGCCCGTCCATTGGGTCCCAGCTGTCAGGTGGAGGAATCATTATTTTCCACGTAATAAGGAGTCACTTCCTTGCTGCGGCCATGGACCCAGCTGTCAGCCTCTCCGCGTACAGTCCACGCCCGATGGAAGTCGTTCCTTGACCATGTTGACCATGCCATGCCGAGAGCACCAGGGCAGTGGATGACGGCGATGCCTAGGAAGGGGACGACGGGGAGCCGGGGAAGGCACGACAGTGGAAGCTCGTGCGGAGAGGAGTACGAGGGTTCACTGGTTCGGCTGCGGTGTGAGGCTGCCTCGCCGCAGGGCCTGGCCAACGGTGGGAATAGTAGGGGGGTGAGGCCTCCACGGCAGCACAGCCGGCCACGGGAGGCAGGAGCATGCGGCTCGACCGGCGCTGCTTTGGGCGGCTGGAGCAAGAAGACCAGAGGTTGAAGAAGCACTACGGCCGTTGGATGGACATCGTATGGTCACTAGAGCTAGAATAGTTTATATTGACTAAGTTGACAAAGCCCTCCATCCCCGTCAACTTAGTAGGCCCACAAGTCAGCCTCCCACCAAGGTGGGTCCCAGCTAGCATGGGATATTCATTTTTTTATGCGTAATAAGGAGGCACTTCCAGTGGGTCCGAGCTGACAGCAGGGGGAATGTTTTTTTCGCGAAATACGGTGGCCCTCGGGTGGGTCCCAGCAGTCAGGGGCAAACGTTTTTTTTGCGAAATACTGGTGGGAGTCCGGTGGGTCCCTGCTGTCAGGTGGAGGAATAATTATTTTTCGCGTAATAAGGAGGCACTTCCTTGAGGCTGCCATGGACCCAGCTGTCAGCCTCTCCACGTACAGTATTCTTCCGATGGAATTCGGTCGTTGACCACATTGACCACGCCGCGCCGAGAGCACCACGGCGGTGGATGACGGTGAGGCCTAGGAAGGGGACGACGCGGAGCCGGGGAAGACTTGGCAGTGGATGCCCACGCGGAGAGGAGTACGAGGGTTCACTGGTTCGGCTGCGCTGCCGTCTGCTACCTCTTAAGCATTGCGTTGGATTTCCCCGAAGAGGAAGGGATGATGCAGCAAAGTAGCGTAAGTATTTCCTTCAGTTTTTGAGAACCAAGGTATCAATCCAGTAGGAGGCTACGCTCGAGTCCCTCGTACCTACACAAAAACAATAGCTCAACGCAACCAACACGCTTAGGGGTTGTCAATCCCTTCACGGTCACTTACGAAAGTGAGATCTGATAGAGATGATAAATAATATTTTTTGGTATTTTTGGTATAGAGATGCAAAGTAAATAAAGTAAAAGAAAAGTAAAATCAAAGCAATAGTAAAGTGATGGAGATTGATATGATGAAAAAGAGACCCGGGGGCCATAGGTTTCACTAGTGGCTTCTCTCAAGAGCATAAGTATTCTATGGTGGGTGAACAAATTACTGTTGAGCAATTGACAGAATTGAGCATAGTTATGAGAATATCTAGGTATGATCATGTATGTAGGCATCACGTCCGAGACAAGTAGACAGAAACGATTCTGCATCTACTACTATTACTCCACTCATCGACCGTTATCCAGCATGCATCTAGAGTATTAAGTTAAAAACAGAGTAACACCTTAAGCAAGATGACATGATGTAGATGGATAGTTTCATGCAATATGATAAAAAACCCATCTTGTTATCCTCGATGGCAATAATACAATACTTGCCTTGCTGACCCTTCTGTCACTGGGAAAGGACACCGCAAGATTGAACCCAAAGCTAAGCACTTCTCCCATGGCAAGAACAACCAATCTAGTAGGCCAAACCAAACTGATAATTTGAAGAGACTTGCAAAGATAACCAATCATACATAAAAGAATTCAGAGAAGATTCAGATATTATTCATAGATAGACTTGATCATAAACCCACAATTCATCGGTCTCAACAAACACACCGCAAAAAGAAGATTACATCGAATAGATCTCCACGAGAGAGGGGGAGAACATTGTATTGAGATCCAAAAAGAGAGAAGAAGCCATCTAGCTACTAGCTATGGACCCGTAGGTCTGAAGTAAACTACTCACACTTCATCAGAGGGGCTTGGATGATGATGTAGAAGCCCTCCGTGATCGATGCCTCCTTTGGCGGAGCTCCGGAACAGGCCCCAAGATGGGATCTCGTGGATACAGAAAGTTGCGGCGGTGGAATTAGGTTTTTGTCTCCGTCCCCGATCGTTTCGGGGTACGTGGATATATATAGGAGGAAGAAGTACGTCGATGGAGCTTCAAGGGGCCCACGAGGCAGGGGGCGCGCCCTAGGGGGGGCGCCCCCTACCCTCGTGAGCACCTCGTGGCTTTCTTGACGGAGGGTCCAAGTCTCCTGGATCTTATATGATGAGAAAATCACGTTTCCGACAAGTCTGACAAGTCTCTAGTGTTTGAAGGGTATCGGAAAGATGATTTGTACATGGTAGATTTCTCAGCAGGACCACAACTTGCCGTATGTCTTCTAGCAAAAGCTTCTGAATGTTGGCTCTGGCATCGGAGGCTAGGGCATGCTGGCATGAGGAACCTCCACACCCTTGCAAGGAAGAAGCATGTCATAGGCATCGAGGTCGTCAAGTTCAACAAGGATCACTTATGCGGTGCCTGTGAAGCAGGAAAGATGACGAGGGCCAAGCATCCCTCGAAGACAATCATGACAACGACTCAACCCTTCAAACTGCTCCAGATGGATCTTTTCGGTCCCACTCATTACTCAACTCTTACTACTACTGCTTGTCTCTATGGCTTTGTCATTGTTGATGATTATTCAAGATATACTTGGGTGCATATAATCCTCTACAAGACTGAAGTGTAGGATGTCTTCATACGCTTCGCCAATCGAGCCATGAACAACTCTGGCGTCAAGATCAAGCACATCAGAAGTGACAATGGCACTGAATTCAAGAACACTGGTCTAGACACTTATCTTGATACTTTGGGCATTACACATGAATTCTCAGCTCCGTACACACCACAGGAGAATGGCATCGTGGAACGCAAGAACAGAACACTTATTGAGATGGCCCGGATGATGCTTGATGAATACAAGACTCCAAGAAAGTTCTGGCGTGAGGCCATTGATACTGCATGCCATATCATCAACCATGTTTATCTTCACAAGCTTCTCAACAAGACATCCTATGAGCTCCTTACTGGCAAGAAGCCAAATGTCAGTTACTTCAGAGTATTTGGTGCTAGGTGCTGGATCGAGGATCCACATCACACTTCAAAATTTGCACCAAAAGCACATGAAGGTTTTATGCTTGGATATGGTTCGCACTCCTACAGAGTCTTCAACCTCTTTCATTATAAAGTGGTTGAAACAGTGGATGTGCGGTTCGATGAGACTAACGGCTCACAAAGAGAGCACCTGCCAAATGTGCTAGATGAAGTTCCATCCAGTGAATCAATCAAACTTATGGGAACTGGAGAAATCATACCTTCTGAAGCTCAACCTGAAGAGGAACTTATCATCTCCGCACCTGATCGACCTGAAGACAATGATCACACTGAAGACAATGCTCAGCCTGAAGACAATCCTTCTAACGATGACAATGATCAACAAGAGCAAAATCTACGTCTTGTACATCCTCGTGTTGCAAATGAAGTACAGATTGAGAAAATAATTGATAGCATCAATGCACCAGGTCCACTCACTTGTTCAAGGGCAACACAGCTAGCAAATTTCTGTGGGCACTTCGCATTCGTCTCAATATCTGAACCCAAGAAAGATGAAGAAGCCTTCATGGAACCTGAATGGATTCATGCTATGCAAGAAGAGCTTCAACAGTTTGAGCTGAATAATGTATGGGAACTGGTTAAGCGTCCTGATCCTCGCAACCACAATATAATAGGCACCAAATGGATATATCGCAACAAGCAAGATGAGCATGGTCAAGTTGTCAGAAGCAAAGCTCATCTCATTGCTCAAGGGTACACTCAAGTTGAAGGGGTTGACTTCGATGAAACATTTGCTCCTGTGGCTAGACTTGAAGCCATACGCATACTGCTGGCCTATGCAAATAGTCATAACATTCTTCTGTATCAAATGGATGTGAAGAGCGCTTTTCTCAATGGCAAGATTGACGAAGAAGTGTATGTTGCACAACCGCCTGGCTTTGAAGATCCAAAACATCCTGACATGGTGTACAAGCTCAACAAGGCACTGTATGGTCTCAAACAAGCCCCTCGGGCTTGGTATGACACACTCAAATACCTCCTGAAGAGCAAAGGCTTCAAACCTGGTTCCCTCGACCCCACTCTCTTCACGAAGACATATGATGGTGAACTGTTTGTGTGCCAAATATATGTGGATGACATTATCTTCGGCTGCACCAATCAGAAATACACAGACGAGTTTGGATATATGATGCAAGAGCAATATCAGATGTCCATGATGGGTGAGCTGAAGTTCTTCCTTGGTCTTCAAATAAGTCAGCAACGCAACGGCATCTTCATATCTCAAGAGAAGTACCTCAAAGATTGCCTGAAGAAATTTGGGATGCCAGACTGCAAAGGCTTCACGATGCCAATGCCAGCCAAACATCATCTGGGTCCCGACAACAATGGTAAAGAGTTCGATCAAAAGGTATATCGCTCCATGATTGGTTCCTTGCTTTATTTATGTGCATCTAGGCCAGATATCATGCTTAGTGTTTGCATGTGTGCTTGATTCCAAGCGGTACCAAAGGAATCGCATCACTTAGCTGTGAAGCGAATTCTCAGATATTTGGCTCACACCCCAACACTAGGATTATGGTATCCAAAGGGCTCAGAATTTGATCTGGTTGGACTCTCGGATGCTGATTATGCTGGTGACAAGGTGGATCGCAAGTCTACATCAGGCACATGTCATTTTCTAGGACGATCACTTGTATGTTGGTCTTCAAAGAAGCAGAACTATGTATCTCTCTCCACTACTGAATCTGAATACATTGCTGCTGGATCTTGCTGCGCTCAGCTTCTGTGGATGAAGCAAGCACTCAAAGATTATGGCATTCATCTGAAGCAAGTGCCACTCTACTACGACAACGAAAGCGCCATCAAGATTGCCAACAACCCAATTCAGCACTCGAAGACAAAGCACATTGAAATTCGTCATCACTTTCTCACAGATCATGTTGTGAAGGAAGATATTGATATCATACACGTCAACACTGAAGAGCAATTGGCAGATATCTTCACCAAGCCCTTGGATGAGAAGAGGTTTTGCAAGTTACGGCGTGAGCTAAATATCTTGGAATCCTCAAATGTCCTGTGATCAGGAACACATCCTAACACTTATGCATATTGATGACTTGGATGTGCAACACACGAAGTAAAGTATATCTTCAATCAATGAAGACTTACATTCTAAGTGTGAATACATTAATGTGGAATTTGACTTCGGAGCGCCATGATAATTGTGCGTCGTGTCTGAGTCTAATACTTCCTATATGGTGGGTAACGCCACCACCAAATTTTTCTATTTGAAGTGTTTCACACATGGCGTTACATTTTGTATGTCTTCACATTTGGTTTGGCTTCAATCTCAACTTGCCTTCATGATTATCTTCACTATGTTGATTTGATTGTCTTTCTCATCTATATATATAAATATATGCCGGTGTTTTGTCCTCTACAGAATTCACTTATAGCTATGTCTTCTTGTTGAATCTTTTGAACTAAGTGAATGTGATCGGACCCTAACCTCTCTATGCTTTCTATCTCAAACTCTATCTCTCCAAATCATATGCATTCTATTGAAACTGTCGAATATCTTCTCTGCGTCCTTGTCAGCAGAAGATCCAGAGACAAACATTAAGTTTGTTTTCAATGCTAATTCCTTCACCTGAAACCCGGAGAAGTGGGAACGACCACCCAACAATCCAGGCGTGCGTGGGAACATGGAACAACCTCCGATATGTTGGATGATGGCCACGTGTCCTTCAGATGTGAATCGCCAGGGGCACCTGTGTAATAACACTGTGCCGTCCCTGTCTATAAATACACGCCTCACCACAATCATTATCCTTTCTTACACTCTCGCACAAACCCTAGCACCACCGCTCTCCCTCGACGACACCAGCGACGAAGCGCTTAGTGGCCGCGACCTCACCGACGCCGTCTTCACGCCGGCCGCGGACATCGTCTTCTCCGCCGTCGCCGTAGGTGTCCTCTGTCGCCAAGTTAGGGCACGGACGATCGATCTTCTCGGCCTCCTCTCCCACTCCGTCTAGCAGTTCTTCGTGTGGTAAATAAAACTTCCTTTTTACGCCCCCTTTGATTCTATAGATCCATCACTTTCTACCACAAGCAGTTTCTGTTCACAGAAGTTGGATCAATTTCATACTGCATCTCATAATATGCCTAGTATGTTCACTTATGCGTCACAAAGTAGTTAGATTCTTCACTTGTACTTATTAGTGGATTCGTACAAATCTGGAACCAACTCTCTATCCATGAGTGAATGTCTTCGCACTATGAGGTCAATGTCTTCTAAACTGATTTATCTTCAAAATCTTCTGAGAATGCATATGACCTCTTCCCCTTCCTTCGCACCTTAATGCTGTCACAGGTACATGTCCGTGGTAGAATCCCTTGGTTCTCATAGTCTGCATTCATTTGCAGAATTCTTACAACGTCATATAAATTCTTCCGAAGCCAGTTCCTGTTTGACCAGCAAGCAGAAGCCTTTGAAACCTTTGAACGTGTTGAAACCATTCAGTTTGAAGCTCATGGCTACAGAGAAATCAGCAAGGAAGGGTGGCCGACAGCGTCGAGGGGGAACATCAAGAGATCTGCCTGATGACCTTTCAGAGTTGTACAAGACAGACCCAGAAGAGGATTAGAATCAGCATAAGACACGAATCCAATGGATTCAAAGGTACTGGGCTGAGCAATGGTTCAAGTACAGGTTTGTGACCCAGGAATATGCAGAGAAGAATGCCATCAAGCGACCATGGGGAGACATCCTATACAAAAATCTTCAACCCAGGTCCAGAGATGAAGCCATTGAACAAGGCTTCTATCCCTGCATGGTCCGTGGACCACAGCCTGCAGATGCTGACCCATCGTCATTGCTATGGTGTCGTGAAGACAATCTGTTCAAGCGCAACTTCCAGTTTGCCAAGAACTCGGCTAAGCATAACAAGAAGACATTGGGACTAGACTTCAACCCTGGTCCTTCTGCTCCCCGTGCCGATGGCACCCGCGAAGCTGAACCCAATCTTGTTGGGCCCTTCTACAACCTGGAAGGTCTCATCACTCATATCATGGTTCAAGGGACAGCCGTGGATGAGCCTGCAGATGACGCTGAATCTGATGAAGCGCCTGCACCACCGAAGCCAAAGAAACTGAAGAAGCCTAAAGCTTCAAAGCCTGCTCCTGCACCAAAGGTCTTACATGCGAAGCCACTGGCTACTGCACCTCTTGAAGACAGTGTGCAGTCTGAAGATCTATCACGTATCTCCAAGAAGACTGAGATGAGAAAGAATACTGATCAGGCACTGACTGCTGCTACTATTCTGCGCAATGACGCCATTGATCTGTCTAGCGATGAAGATCTTGCAGATGACGCTCTTGAGCAACTGATCAAGAGCAAGGAAGAAGCAGAGATCTTCAATGATTTGCCTCTCTTTGATGTGGAAATCATCCATAACTTCATCAATGAGTGGTTTGACACGCCCAACCTCAGCTTTGGAGACTTGTAACTTCCAATTGGCCTCAGTGTCGCCTTCACTGGCGCCATTGCTTCTGAGCTAGCTCTAGCTAAGCGCATCGTTGAACTGAAGCAAAAGATCGACTATGAGAAAGCTCAGTTCAAGAAGCACATGGCCAAGCTCAGCGTGCAAGATGTCAAAAACTTCAAGATCATGCTGCACGAGCTCAAAGAAGCCTTTCTCAAGAAGCATGAAGAAGCTCAAGGTTCTCGTGAGCGCATGAAGAGCCTGGTTGACAAGTGTGTGCAAGCCTACAATGAGGCTGAGAAGCGCAAGGCTCTTGGTCGTCCTGGCATCGACCCAAGAATGGCTGCAAAGAAGAAGAAGCCCTCAACTGACCAATCTGCACCTTCGAGGCAGGAAGACCCTTGCATAGTCTTCCCAAGCAGCATGACTGGCTCGAAGCCAAAGGTCAGGTCAACCGCTTCAGAACTGAAGAAGACGAGGACTACCGAGCCTGAAGCTAGAAAAAGGAAAAATCCTGAAGCTTCTGACGTCGCCCCCTCTAAGAAGAAGCTCAAAACCAAGAAGGATCGGGCTGCTCCCACAGAGCCCTTAGTTGTTGAACCTATCTCAATGGTTCGCCCTGCATCTGAACACCACGAGCGCCAACTGATTGTTCATGAGCCTGCTTCCACAGAGGCTCCTGATGCTGAAGACATTCCAGCAGTTGACCCCACCGCTGTTGAAGACATTGGTCACCATGACAATGTTGAAGATGATGAAGTCCTTCCTCAGATCAAGAACCAACTGGTATCATCACCTGTGCTTACGCACAGCGAGCTCATCAGCATTGGTCGTCCTCTGACGCCAACTGCTCAAGATGCATCGTGGGCTGATCACCCATAGAGACAAGACACTCCAAGCTCTCCCCAACCGCAAGCAACCCCATCAGTGCAAGAAGAAGATGACTTTGAGGCCCAGCCAACTCCATCTCCACAGGCGTCGCCAGCGCTACGCAGGCTTCGCAAAGGACCAAGGCGTCAAGTCCCTCTTTCGAGCGTTCCAGAAGGAGAAGTGCCCCACCAATCTGTTGCACGTCAAGTGTTTCCAGATGCCACTCCTACTGTGAATGTCTCCGAGTTTGAGGCTAAAGCTGCTGAAGACATTCCGGCTGCATCAGCCGACGACAAACAAGAAGAAGAACGTGTCCCTACTCCCCCATTAGTGAAGAAGATGTTCTCGAGGAGAACGTGTCTATGCCCGACCCTACAGCTCATCAGAGGTTGAGAATCTTGAGGCTGCCACCACCAACACAAATGAAGCTAATGACATAGTCATGGCTGAAGCAAATGTGGAGCCTGCACCAACCAATGTGCCAGAAGTCAATGAATCCAATGATGGAACTGCTCCTGAAGCCTCTGTTGTGCAGCCTAACGCCTGTGTTAATGCCACTGCTCCTTTTCCGCCACCTCGGCCACACACTATCGAGCAAGCATTCAACTATGGCCAACTTTTCACTGTCAAATGGCCTTTTCTGACTCCTCCGCCTGCTGTTGGTCCTCAGTTTGACTATCACGTTGAGCACAGGCCTCAGGTTCAGAAGCCAATACCAAGGTTGCCCAGGTTTCCAGGCACTGCATCTGCACCCGGATCGTTCAATATCAATGGCTTCAAGGCACACAACACCTTCTTCAATAGCGCCAAGAACCCCTACTCAAAGGCCAGAATATCTTCTGATCGGTTCTGGAGCTATCAGCAGTGAAGTTATTACTCATGCATTCTGTACAATCAAGGTCGCATTTTCCCACATATGCGTCTTGACACTGAAGCCATAACTGGTCTGCCCTGTTTGGAAGAAGCTCTGGATTGCTTCAGAGAGTCTGGCTTGCTGTAGTTCGTCACTGATAAGGAGCACTCGAATGAAGAACTGCTGCTCCAATTCTATGCCACTCTTCATATCCGTGGCTACAACAGGGATCCAAAGACTTGGGTCCTTGAGTGGATGACAGGCAATGTTCATCATGAAGCCAAAGCCTTTGATATCATTGAGCTTACTGGCCTTCCCACTCCAGGAGATCTGTATGAACCTGGTTGTCAGCTTCACAGTGCTGCTATGGAAAGCATCTTCCACAAGCCTGAGCCCAATATGAGTCAGATGCTCAGCATGATGAAGCCTTTGCCTCCAGATGCTGAATATCCTAAGGAGTTCTTTGTTGAAGACCTTGAATATCTACCATGTACTATCTATCACATCATAAGGCGAACTCTCTGGCCCATCAAAGGACATTCTCCACATGCCAAGCTAGAAGGCGCAATGAAGACGTTGGTCTTTCATATTCTTCATGGCAAAAGCTTCAATGCACAAGACTTCTTTATTCGCCAGCTTGTTGCATCAGGATCTGACATTTTTGGCTTGAAGTTTTACGCTCCATGGATAATGCGGCTGATCAAACTACACTCAGCTGTCACCTATCAGCCCTCTGCTTGTAATCATCGGATCTTTCTGCCTGACGTCGATATGTCAGTTGAAGCCATCTATCCAGAGCCTGCCAAGGAGCCCCTTAGTCCTCAAAATGCTGAGAATCAAAGCTTCTCTCAAAACATTGAAGGAGTTCAAGCAGTCACTTGTGTTTATCCTCTGGCTGGTACTACACGTGCACCTCATCGTGCCCTCACTTAAGCCACTGAAAGCACCATTGCCCAATGGCCCAAGAAGCGATCTCGTGTTCTCAATGACCAAGAGCTTCTGGTTGCCCTTCATCAGAAACATGATAAGCATCATGACTGGCTGAAGTGCCAAATGCAAAGCCTCTTGGTGGACGTAAACAGGATTCGCAATCTTGCCACCAAGAATGCCTTTGTTGCCCATGAAACCTATCGGCATACATGGAAAGGGCTGACGCTTATGTGCTCTGAGGATGATCTTCAAGAGGATGGCTTATCTGAACGCTTCAAGTTTGACTCCACACCTCCAAGAAGGACTGTGCTGCGACGAACTCCGTCTATTGAAGACTCGGAGTTCTCTTCCTCCGCGGCAACTGTGAATGCCAGAGTGATCGATGATGAATACGATACTACTTCACCGCCCCTACTTCTGCACACATCGACACTGCCCCAAGTTCGTCTGCACCGCCTATCAACACCGATGACCCTACTGCTTCACCTACTCCTCATGGGAACGAGTAGATGCTCTATGTCTTCAAACCTTTTTGGTCCTTACTGACAAAAGGGGGAGAAGCATATGAGTTTGATAGTCTTCAAGCGGGTCCATATGGGCGGTGGTTTTATATTTTGCCTAGTGTTTACAACTCTTGCGTTTTGATACATTTGGTTCTTTGAGTTGTAACACTCAAACTTGATGGTCGTCTGCAATTTATTTGCTTTACTGTGATGCGATGATAAATTCCGCATGTGCGACGATAAATTCCGCACTTAGATCATTTTGTAGACGTCCATTTTTCATTATGCATGTCATTATCTTCACATACTTTTCATGCATGATGAATTGTCATCATAAGTTGAAGAGGATCTCCACAAGTACAACCTGCCATGTGCATTTGCTTACCTAAAGCAAATTACTTATATGCACATCTTTAGGGGGAGCCTTCTCCACTTATGAAGACTATAACCTATCCTTTACAATTTCACATATTTTATTCCCCGTTGAAAACTTCAACTAGTTTGTCATCAATCACCAAAAAGGGGGAGATTGTAAGTGCATCTAGTGCCACCCCTAGTTAGTTTTGGAGTATTGACGACAAACCTAGTTGAGGGACTAATGTGTTTGTGAGAGTTGCAGGATAACACAGGTAGAAGTCCCTCATTGATTCGGTTTTCCTACCAGAGATGACCCTAAAAATGTATGAAGACATTGAAGTCAAAGGTGGTATGTGAAGATATTCACATTGAAGACTATGACATGAGAAGACATCGCGTGAAGACTATGAAGTGCGAAGACTTAGTTCTTTCGTCGTTCTTTTTCTTCTTTGTTGAGTCATATGAACCACCGTACTGTTAAGTGGGGTCCAAGAGAACCAGTCAGAATGACTGAAGTGATGACTAAAGAAAATCCTATGTCTTCGAGTGAAGACTATGAGAGCAAATATTGTCCAGAGTTGGATAAGTCAACTTTGCTTGTAGCCCAAGTAAAGTTGTCGTGTGTGTTTGAAATCTGACCGTTGGAACATGTGTCAGTTCCTTAGTGACCCAGGGTCATTTCGGACAAATCTGGTCGGGATGCCTAGTGGCTATAAATAGCCCACCCCCTACAACCATAAACGGTTGGCCTCTCAGAGTTAGAGTACAGCTTTTGTCGTTTGAGAGCAACCCACCTCGAAGCCTTTGAGAGAGAATTCCTTGCGAGGATAAAGCCCTAAACACCCAGAGCCAATGAGTGTTAGGCATCACTTGAGTCTTCATGTCTGTGTGATCTGAAGACTTATTACACTTGAGGACCGTGAATCCTCCAGCCGGTTAGGCGTCGCGTTCTGAGCATCCAAGAGTCATTGTGGATCACCGTTGAACGAAGTCTGTGAAGGTTTGGAAGTCTACCTTGAAGACTTACCAGAGTGATTGGGCGAGGACTGGGTGTCCTTAGCTCAAGGGGAATAAGGTGAAGACGAGGTCTTCTGAGTTGAATCTCAGCCTCCCCAACCAGACGTACAGTTGTCACAGCAACTGGAACTGGTCCAACAAATCATTGTCTTCAACGAGTCATTGGTTTCATCCTTCCCTTCCCTTTGCTTACTGTTGGTCCTTGTGAAGTCATTGTATGATTGCATTATCTTTTGTCTTCACTGAGTGACTACTTGTTCTGATTGGCTTCACAATATCTTCCTGCCTGATCTTACTACCTAGCTGCTATTAGTCATTATGCTTTCACTTCATTGAATACTTGACTATGGTTTGCCTAGTGTAGTCTACCTTCCGCTGCATGGTAATAGGTTTATTTCTATCGTTTGTCTTTGAAACTTCCATGTTTTGAAGACTTTCATAAAAATCGCCTATTCACCCCCCTCTAGTCGATCACTAGCACTTTCACGGGCGCCGGCCTCCATGTAGTCGGCCCAGTTGCGGGCGCTCATCTCGCGACTCAGAGCATCGGTGCGCCTTCTGCTCCATGTCCCACTGGCGGCGCAAATCGGTGATACGCTGCTCCTCCGCCAGGTGGTCGCGCTCCAACAACTCCTCGATCTCCGTATTGCCATCTAAAGACAGATAGAATGCCTCCTTCCTCCGTCTGCCTTCCAGTGAAAACCCGAACACTAGTTCCGGCGGTGACCGCCTCCGGTGTCGCCTACCGCGGACGGGCGGGGGCATGGCGGACGTGGCGAGCGACGTCGGGCTGGTGGGGGCTTATGAGGATATGACGAGTTGGGTCACGGTGGCACCGGAGAAGGCCGGGAAGTAGTACCTATAGGCGGAAGGTAGCGCGACGGTCATCGGAATTTAATGCATAATGGCTTAGCGCGCCAGCTTGCCATGGAAAACTAGAGAAACTGAAATTTCGACTGTGCCGTCCCGTCCCGTCTGGGTCGCACGCCGGCATGGCGGTCAAACGAGTGCACTTGAATCATCTCCCTCCTTGTCAATAATTATTCCATGGATTTAAAAAGCCCACAACAATTAAAGCGTATCTTTTTTTGCATCAGTTAGCTGCCTTAATTACGACCAGCTGCAGGCAGGCACTCAGAATCGCTCGCAGGCAGTACGTGAAGCAGCATGCAACGAGTCGCAGCCGAGGGCACGCATGCAGCCACTTAAATTGCTGGAATTAATTAGGCTTAAACTTCTGCATGCTGTTAATTATTGTCATGCCTTGGTCTTGTTGCTTTGCTCACGGAATTAATTAGGCTTAAACTTCTTCAGAGGTAGGCATTTTTATCCGTGTAGGATCGATAGTGTAGCTTGTCAGTTTCTTCAGAGGTAGGCATTTTTATTCAAAAAACTGCCAGTTCGCATCTTGCGTCGCAAATAAAACTGCCAGGAGCGCATTTGTAGGCTAGCTAGTGATCGATCAGTAACTTGTAAACACTGAGCGAATAGAAATAAGTAACTACTAATGCATCCCAATGATTCACAGACCATATACAAATATGTAGCTCCAAAAGCAAAGATCAGCCACTTCGGATCTTGCGTCGCAACTAAAACTAACTAGTATGATTCCCATACATAAGATCAACATGTTAATGCATCTCAATGATTCACAGATCATATACAAATATGTAGCTCCAAAAGCAAAGATCTAGAAAAAACATCTGTTCTTCCTACTAACATGGATGCTTCTCTTGGCCAACATTCAGTACAGACTGAAAGAAAAATTTGTTTGTGAAGTCTACAATTCCTCTTGCAAACGTAAGTGGTTTCACCAACAACTAGAACCATGAGAATGAACCACACATGATGGAGGAACATCCACTACAATATCATTTCGTCTTCTCTCGATCACACCGCGAGACTATTTTCGGAATACAAACTTTAACTTAGGCAAAATGATGCCCATTGTATAATCAGACCAAAGCAATGAAGCACCTAGTGTTGTCCAATAAATAGTATAGTACTACTTTTCTGCAGTCCATGAAGTGACTATCCAATCTTTCTGTGTCTATTTTCAAATGGCACTGCATGCAGTGACTATACTATTCTCTTGTGCAGTTCAACCAAAATTGCGGACACTTCGTTTGTTTGCCAAATAGCAATGGGCAGACATCTCTGTCTGCACAAATATCAAGCAGCTAGTAAACATATACCAAACCTTTTATTTTCAGTTTAAACATGTCTCTTTCGCTTAGCATCTGTCATGTTCTGCACTAGACAATCTGATACAGTTATGTTTTGCCCTGGACAATTTCATACTGAATTGATTTGCTGGTTCAGAGCAGAAATATAGTGCCTATTCTTCATCAGACCAAGGATATCCATGTTCGCAGTGATGGAAGAGGTGAAATCGATACAACCGAAATTGAGCATCAAATTATTGAATCATGTCCTGCACCTCCAATGTAGGTCCACCCTGCCAATAAATTCACATGCAAATCACTAGTATTACTATCTAATGACAGTTCAAAAAGAGTAGCAAGATAGTAGAAAACCATGTACCTTTGTAATGAACAGCTCATAGTGCCACCAATTGGATATAAAGGTTTGGAAAAAAACATGCTCCTGATGTTGAACTAGTTGGACTTTTTGTGCAGTTCCACTAAAATCGAGCATCCCTGTATGCATAGATATTGAAAGTGTGATTACTCTAAAAGTGGCACTAGTTGAAGCATAGACTCACAAATATAAGAATTCCAATTTCTTAATGGGAAAAGGTAGCAAGACTGTTTCTAACCACCTATTTGAAGTAATAAATAAAGCAACAGTGGCTGATGTCAGGAAGGCATACATAGTTTTTTCTGAAAAACTAAGCCATTCCTGACCTTTCCTCTTCTTTTAAGCAAATTTTGTGCAGTTCTACTAAAATAAAATGCCTTCACTGCCTTGACAATTCAGCGACACTGTACAAAAGGAAATGACTTAACATTACATCATGATGTCAGGTATGTAGTCGACAGGCATTAGAGACAAACATACGGACCTCCTCCGATAACATAATGAACATTAATTTTAACAAAGGTGTGACTAGCTTTACCGGGATAATTTGAGTGAACTCTACACCCTTTGTTCCTTAATATAAGACGTTTTCGCGGTTCAATTTAAAGTACCAAAACATCTAGTATTTAGAAAAATAGGTAGTAGTTTTCTTGAGCACATATCTGGGAAAGCTTGCCACACTTTATTTATGTCCATACGCTAATGCAACACCATTCGAATACTACAAATACAAACTAATCCAGTGGCTAGTGCAACAATAGAGTAGTTAGTTTATTACAGGGTACAGTACAATGGTTTTACTGAAAAGATTTCAATAAACTCTAGCACTGGAAGGTTTCTATAAGAATTAACAATAAAAAATGTAAAGGTAACAAGTTTCAACATTGGTATACTAGCTGTGCATGAGCATTAAACCAAATACAAAAGTCTGAAGGTAACTAGCATTATTAACTAATGAAAGTATAAAAAATTTGCAAACCATGTACCTCCATGGTAAATATCATTTCGAACTCGGGGGGACATTAAAAATTTCTATACCAATCTTGATAATCGATCAAACATAAAAACTTGAACGAACGAATCAAGAGAACAATCGGAGGAGGAGGTGCTCACTCTTGACCTTTCCTCTTGTCTTCATAATTGTCTGTGCAGTTTAACCAAAATAAAATGACATCAACGCCTTGGCATTTTGGTGACACTGTACAAAAAATTAACTTATCTCATGAAAGTGAGGTATGTAATCTATAAGCATTAACAGTGCAAAAATCTCAAGGTAGTAACAAGTTTCATCATTGGTATACTAGTTGTGCAACAGCATTAGAATGCCTTAGCTGAAAAATATTTCATACGTCCACAATCAACAGCTAACCCTGAAATAATCCAGTGAAATTAAATGGCATTGTTTAAATTTATCGGTGGCATTAGACTGAGAGCGGCATTAGTTAAATGTGGCATCACTTTAGCAGTAGCATTGCTTGACTTGACTGCTGGCGTTATACTAATAGCAAAAAAAGTGGCAATAAGAGCATGGGAGGCCCATTCGGACAGTGGGCGCACCAGTATGATGTACCTCCACGGACGCAGAGTGGTGAGGGAGGTATGGTTGCCTAGAGCAAAAAATATATAGGCAGCATATGTGGATTACATCCCATTTTTGTTCTCTTTAGCCACCTTTTTCCTATGCGAGGACAACAAACTGATCGACCTAGTCATTCTCTATTGCGTTGTCATGCCTTTCTACCCTTCTTCAACCAAGAGACACGGGACTCATTCCTTAGCTACTGATTTTCCCCTTTTCAACCTAGATGCGGGTTCGATGCCTACTCTCTTGGACAGTACAGTCTCCCTTCCATTCCTTATTCAACCCAGACATGGATTAGTCTGCATGAAGTAGGGTTTCCTTTAATAGTGCAAATTATGGTTTTTGTCTGCGTGGACAGCAGAGCAGAGGATAGCAAATTGGGAAGATGGTGGAGTGGAAAAAGATCCACATGCAACGACGTGGCAGATGGGGAAATAGAACAAGGTTATGGTTCGAAAAGAGGTAGCATACCTGAGGGTCGGCGGGAAGTGGCTTCGCTCGTGGTCGTCATCCTCTGCACACACTATGGCAGCGAGCTTGGGGACGGAGGCCATCCCGCGCGGGCGCTAGCTCTGAGAGGACGGCCTTGTCGTTAGTGCGTGACCTCGCTAGCCGATGACGAGTGCGTCAATGCTGCACGTCCTTTTCTTCCCCGGCGGATCTGTGACCACCGGTGAGGAGGGAGAGAGGGGCCGTCTTTTTAGATCTGGAGAGAGGGTGGTAGTGTGAGAAGCAAGTGGGCAGCCCTTAGCAAGAAAGCGCTCAAACTCCAGCCTATATATCTTTTTTATACTACTAGTACTAGAGGTGGAGTAGTGGTAGAGTAGTTTATATTTTCTCTGCGTACAGTACCAGTTAGTCGTGCTTCAAAACTGATCGGCACGCCATTAAGAAAAATAAAGGTCGATAACTAAGGCGGCACCTCGGGCCAACGCAGCCAGATCGCATTTTGCACGAGAAATTACACACCATGTTTCATTGACATGTGGTCCCTTTCCAACATATCAGTGAGACGACGGCGCGTAGTAGGAGTATTTCCGAACGGGCATGTAGGCCGGGGCGCCTCTTCAAGAACCGTGGCAAACTCGCAACCGTCCACCGACTCTTCGCCTTTCCCTCTCGATTTGGAACTGTTGTCGCACGCTCTTCCTCTCCCTCCTCCATTTTCCTTCAGCCCTTCACCCTTTCTTCTGCCATTGTTCGATCGTCTTCTCCATGGAGGGAACAAGCCGGAAACGACCCCGTTATTCTTGCCCCGATCTGAAAGATGATGTGGTGGAGGAACTCATTGATCGATGCGACGTCATCACCTTGGCTAGCATGGCAGGTTCGTTCAAGCCCATTCTTGACTCAACTAATAACATCATTACAAAGAACCAAGTGTCGGTGTCAAAACCGGCGGATCTCGGGTAGGGGGTCCCGAACTGTGCGTCGTCTAAGGCAGATGGTAACAGGAAGCAGGGGACACGATGTTTTACCCAGGTTCAGGCCCTCTTGATGGATGTAAAACCTACCTCCTGCTTGATTAATATTGATGATATGGGTAATACAAGAGTAGATCTACCACGAGATCAGAGAGGCTAAACCCTAGAAGCTAGCCTATGTATGATTGTTGTTCGTCCTACGGACTAAAACTCTCCGGTTTATATAGACACCGGAGAGGGATAGGGTTACACAGAGTCTGTTACAATGGTAGGAGATCTACATATCCGTATCGCCAAGCTTGCCTTCCACGCCAAGGAAAGTCCCTTCCGGACACGGGACGAAGTCTTCACTCTTGTATCTTCATACTCCAGGAGTCCGGCCGAAGGTATAGTCCTGCCATCCGGACACCCCCTAATCCAGGACTCCCTCACCAAGAGTCAAGGAGTGGTTTGATCTCCCCTATCTTCTTCGCCGTGACCCTGATGACTGGCGCCGGCACGACGGAGGCCTCGCCCTGTGCCAGTTGATGCCGCTTGATAATGATACGTATGATGTTAAGATGCCATCGCTTGAGGGCAAGGCTTGGGCGGGCGCAAATGGAGATTGGGTTGTTTACATTGGGTCCAACTGTGAGTGGGAACTTGTGAATGTGTACACTCGTGACCGGGTTCCACTTCCAAAAATCTCAGCAGACTGCCCAGAGGTTGAGCACACCGATATTGTATGCACGTTCAAATATGATCATGGTGACTGTCTTCTACGGAAGATAGCAATTTGTCGAGTCCAACCGCTCTTGGAATTACAACAACTATCAAGTTGTTGCTATCTTCGACAAGCTTGTGGTGAAGGAGAATGAGTAAGTGTGCAAAAAGAGTATGTGTGTGAAACAGAAAGTGACAACAAACGATAAATTAGAGAGAGAGTGTGTTTTTTCGTTTCTTATGCGAACATATCACGCATGCATCTCCGAGATGGAAAAACGAGGCGAGGAGATACATGAAGATAGCTAGTGTGTGATTGTATGCAACGGAGAGAGACACCCCTGTAGCACATGTCCAATAGAGCTCCAACCAACAAGGAACAAAGGTCGAGAGGGACACATGGATGGCATGGACGCATGGGGAGGGAGAGAGGGTGTGTTTGTGATAGAGAGACCCCGTCGAGATCGTGAGGGGACTATGTGGGTGGAAGATCGAGGGAGTGTGTGTGCGATAGAAAGATGCCCCGAGAGAAATCGAGATAGACCATGCACATGTTTGTGATGGAGACTAAGATTAGCTAGTCATATACATGTAGGGGGACTGCGTGTGCCTACAATTGAGTGAGAGACCATCATACTTGGCTAGATGGGCATGAGATTGTGTGTGTGCGCGTGTGAGATGCAGAGAGAACGAGGGGGAGAGATAGAGTTTTAGATGGGCCTATCGAGTGCGAGTGAGATATGCATTTGTATGTGTGACCCAGGTGGATGGAGAGTTTGAGAGAGGGGGGAGAGCTCCGAGACGACATAGTGGTGCGTGAGAGAGTTACGGGCAAAGAGCCAAGGAATTTGTGTGCGTACGATGAGTGCACCCAAGATATCTAGCTTGGACTAGCTAGAGTATCATTCATAGTGTGCGAGAGAGACCTATAGATGGTGTATATATGCATGCGAACTAGAAAGACCCCCCCCACACACACACACAAAGAGAGGGAGAAATGGAGAGAAAGGGAGAGGGACCAACAAGGTTTTTGTGTCGGATGCGTGCGACAGAATTGAAGATTGTCGGCCAGAGAGAGAGAGAGACAGAGAACAGGAATCCGGGAGAGGGGGAGGTCGCGTTTTATGCATCAAAGACTGATATAAACCATGTTTCGATATAAACTTGCATTCAAATATTTAAATTGGAGAACATGTTGTCTGCAATCCACACATGAACGGATATATGCATATATCAAACAAGTTCATTAATTTGACTTTCAACATGTTCATGGAGTACTATAATACGGTACAACATGCTACTCGATTGAGGTGTTCAATTTTGGATTTAGTTCACTATTTTGACCTACTGAACGAGCTATTTCATTGAATCGAGATATTTCATTTTGGGTTTGATTCGCGTTTTTGAGTGGGTCAACTATTTGTAATATAGTAAATCGCTAGCAACAAGCATGTAAAAACACATTACTCCCGAGCATCATCTCTCCATCTAAAAAAGAAGTGGCAAGCTAATATTTCAAAATTTGATCCGAATCGACTTGGTAAGGTAGACATGGATGCTCGTTCTCCCAAAATTTGAACGAACCGTTAAACATCCTCTCTGCTCGGTGGAATTCGCCCGAGCAAATAAATGGGAGACGCGAAATTACCGTCCTATGTGGGACACGTATCAATTGGCCCTTTGTACATCGAGGGTAGGTTCATAACTTCATCCAAGCGCGCCTTCTCCTCGGCCGAAATGACATGTGCAGAATAATTCATAAACCATGGTCGGCAAAACATGCTCTCCTCGCCCGAAATAGCTCGCACCCACTATTTCAAAACACGCTCTCCTCGCCCGAAATCGCTCGCGCCTACTATAGTTCAAAACATGCCCTCCTCGCCCGAAATCGCTCCCGCCCACTACTTGTGGAGAAGCAAAGTTACTCTACTATCCCCGGCCCTCAGTACACAGACCCAAGCCGAGAAGCCTATAGGCAAGGGTAGAACTGTAACTCCCCCTCACATTTCAGACAAATGCGTCCGTAAGACATGGTTCCACTCCCCTCCCAATTCCCGCCCGCCCGCCCCCATTCATACCTCGTGGGCGCCAAATCACCTTCTCCCCGGGAAGCTCCCTTCTCCCGAGCCGCGAAACCTCAGCCCCACCTCCATGGCGCCCCCACCGCACCAATTTCACAGTCGCCCTCCTCCCTAATGCCGGAAACGATGTCCATTTGCCGTCGTGCACTGGGCCGTGTGCCTCTTACTCCGTGCTGCTGGTGCTGCCTCGACGACGGCCGCGTGAACCGTACCGGAGCTGATTCACCCCTGCCGTTGTTCACGGCGCTGGAGCAGCTCCAACTTTAGATCTGTCTAGAGTCATGGCGCTGCTTTCGTGTAGCCGTCGACCGTCGCGACATCGCTCTTTCCCTACCGCCGGTCGCCACCGCAGCTGCGCCGGCCTCACCGACTCGGCAGCTAGACCTGCCTACTTCACAATGACGCCAGATAGGTCGCACCCTCATCTCAAATCACTTTATTTAGGCCTCAGTTGTCTGAATTTTTATTCTGGGCCAATCGATTCCAAATGGGAAGAAGCACCCCTCGAGGCGGCGGAGCTCCTAGGATGCCGGTTGGCTGGTGTCTAACGTAAGGGTGCGGGGCCGCAAGTTTGCCGTGGAAGCAGCGCTTAGATGGCTATCTTTTAGAGTTGCGTGGGTTGAAGGTACTGCCGCCGCCGGATCTGGATGACGGGGAGTCTTTGTGGATTGGCCCGGGGGCGGCGCAACCATGGCAGTGCGGTGGGGCGGGGAGCAGGGTTTTGGCCGGGGCCACGGACGACGGAGGCAGGCTGCTCTGCCGTTGGTCGCTGGCTCTTCGGGGAAGATTCCGAATAGTGTCAGCCGGGAGGCACAAGACGGCCAGCCATCCGGCGTAGATCGGACAGTACCAAAATAAAATAAAATTGTGTGACCGCAATTTAGTCTTCAGTCAACAGACGTGTGACCACTCTCGTACCTTGCTGTTGATCTCTTAGTGTATTTCTTCAGATCAGAGAGATATGTCGTTCTTAACATTATGCGTTATCTGCATCTTCAGATAAACCGTCTTCCGACTGACTGCAGCTGCTCCAACAAGGGAATCATACACCAGAAGGGAGCTATAGTCCCCACTCAACAGTTCCCTGCATCGAATGTGCATGCCCGACATGGACAGCCACAACAACTGCACGGCCCTCGACAAGTCAGCACATGATGCTCACTCCTATGGATGGTAGCCAGATAGGTTGTACCCTCATCTTACTTGTGTGCAACATTTATGACTTTGTTATTCATCTAAGCATGGAAAATAGATCATCACATTTCACTTTATATTCATGCTGATCTCTTACGGGTCTTCTTCAGGAGTTAACGATGTTCCATTGTTCAGCTAAGATACCTGTTCTTTAGGTAACGCTGTTTCATAGTTATTATCCATCAGCCAATGCTATCCCACAGGCTGGTGATTATAGTATTATACCACTTCTAGTATTACCTATGTTGTTATTTAATACTTTTGTGTGCCATCTAGTTAATCTTGAGTACAAATTATACAAATTCTGTAGCTTTCATCTGTGTCCTCCCTTTAGTTTATGAGACCTGTTGCTGCTAGTTAACCCCAGTCCTACTATTTATGTCATCTCCTACAGGCACTCATTACATAAATCTAACTACTAGTTGTCTTCCATGCATGTCAGATATAATTGCACACACTGATATATCCACAAGAACCTCACGGAGCAATGTAAAGGCCAATAAACTTGATGTCAATGATACCCAATGTGATGGAACATGTAAAGGCAGTTCTTTAGAAGACTTGCAGAAAGATGATGAATCCTCTTAACCCCACAAGGTCCTTGCTCCAACTTGGCTTGTATATGGGTACAACATGCATATAATGTACTTGCAATGCCATGTGCTTAGATGCTGATCATGCATGTAAATATGTCATGCCTTCCTGTTTTCAGTACCTATTCCATTCATGATAACATGTTTTCAAATTCAAGTACTGTCATTCTACTCTATCGCAATGCCATCTTCTTAATTTGGACATCATGCTTCTGAATATCTTATGCGTTGTTATTCATCAGTATGTACTTCATCTGTCTACCATACCATGTTTTTTTACATTGAAGTGTCGTTCTAGTGCTCTGTTGCAATGCCATCTTATTTTCCCAATCATACACGTGTATGTTGCCTTAGTTATTTCTGTACGTATTCCACTAGCATACAGTTTTACATTCAACTAGTGTTTTTTTGCTGTGTTGTCCTGTCGTATCCCTAGCTCTTACACCATACTCCCTCCGTCCGGATTACATGTTGCCGAAATGGATAAAAAAGGATGTATCTAGAACTGAAATACGCCTAGACCCATCCATTTTTTCCGGATGGAGGGAATACATGTCAATATGTCATGCCTTTCTATTCTTCAGTACCTATTCCATCTATCTGCTGTCGCATGTTTTATAATTAAAGCACCATTCTTCTATACAAGGCATGCAAGGGGAAGACGACTATATTAGAATCTGAAGGGTTACAAACAACGCCTTTGCAAAAGATCCAAATGCCAGGAGATAATAAACCAACTCCAGTTTTTATAGATACTGCTCCAGCACAGAGAAACCCAACTCCTACTGATAATAAGCAGATTCCAGTGGCCAAAGAACTAGTCCGCTCCAATCCAGCAAAAATATGTCAACTCAATTCTAAGAAGCGTGTGCATATCCTTGCGTCATGAAATTTTATAGCATGCTGATCATATTTTCTACATGTTTCTTACCCATCTCTCTTTTAGAAAATAAGCTTAACAGATAGAAGAATTTCTGCAATGGTATCATTTATGAGGAAAGATTCTTGCAGGAATTCTCTGTGCTCCAATGTAGATGTAAGTACCTATTGTATATCACTATATTTTTACATCATCATGTATTTTGTTAATCGGCGTGAATCCAACCTTTATCTGATCTAAATTTAGTTGTAGCAAAATGTATGATTAAAGGCCACAATGTTGATTTTTGCAAGGAAAACTTCCTGGTAGTTTTGCATCCTGAGTTGCATGAGTGTACAATCTCATATCAGTGGGTTTGAATACTTTGGTTCTGTAGTGGGGTTTCAGTGTTTTTGTTACTGTGTTGTCCTGTCGTATCCCTTGCTCTTACATCATACTCCCTCCGTCCAGATTAAATGTCGCAGAAATGGATAAAACTGGATGTATCTAGCACCGAAATACACCTAGACCCATCCATTTATTTCCGGATGGAGGGAATACATGTCAATATTTCATGCCTTTCTATTCTTCGGTACCTATTCCATCTCTGATGTAGCATGTTTTATAACTGAATCACCATTCTTCTATATAAGGCATGCAAGGGGAAGACGGCTATGTTAGAAACTGAAGGGTTACAAACCAGGTCTTTGCAAAAGATCCAAATGCCAGGAGATAATAAATGACCTCCATTTTTCATAGATACTGCTCTAGCACAAAGAAACCCAACTCCCACTGATAATAAGCAGATTCCAGTGGCCAAAGAACTAGTCCGCTCCAGTCCAGCAAAAGAATGTCAACTCCATTCTAAGAAGCATGTGCGTATCCTCGCATCATGAAATTTTATAGCATTCTGATCATATTTTCTACATGTTTCTTACCCATCTCTGTTTTAGAAAATAAGGTTAAACGATACAAGACTTCCTCCATTGGGATCGTATTCGAGGAAAATATCTTGCAGGAATTCTCTGTGCTCCAATGCTGATGTAAGTACCTATTGTATATCACTATATTTTTACATCAGCATGTATTTTGTTAATCGGCGTGAATCTAACCTTTATCCGATCTAAAATTAGTTGTAGCAAAATGTTAAAGGCGCCAATGTTGTTTTTGTAAGGAAAACTACCTGGTAGTTTTGCATACTGAGCTGCATGAATGTACTCTCTCATATCACGCACATTACTGAATTGTAGTACTTCTCTGGTTGCCCATTCATTCATTGTGTCAATGTTGCTTTCGTATTACCTTACCTGGCTGGTGATAGATGTGCCATATTGTGTTAATTTCGCGTAGGCTAGTTGCCCAAACGTTCGTTGTGTCAATGTTGCTTTCCTATTGTTTGACTTGGCCAATGATAGCAATGCTAGTGTGTTAATTTTGTGCAGGCTGCTGAAGATAAGAAGGCAAACTCTGAAAATAGCAAGGCAACCCCATTGTTTCTTTCCAGTAAATCTAGGCTAGGTAATATGGCAATAACTCATGATTAATCTGTTTGGTTCCCGTACTAATTTATGTTATGATGCAGTGGTCGAGACACTCTCCACTATCAATAATACAAGCCTGCCAAAATCGCCATCTAAATCTGTTTAATATCCTCTGTCTCGAATGCAACGGAATAAATGTATGTTTGTGAACCAATTAATGGCTGAAGCAATGATGGAAATGGTGGATGAATCAGAGGTGCAGAGTCGTGCGACATAAGAACTAATCAATGTTTTCAGAGACAGTGTAGCAAAGCAGCAAGAACTTGCCCACATGCTTATGGGCGTCATCTGTGCTGAGGTTGCAGATTGTGACGTTGTAGATGGTTAGGTTCTGCTCATTTATTTGCACTGGCAACAATCTTTGATTGCCCAGTGGATGTAATTTCCTGTAATATATGCTGGATGTGCAACGTTATTCCCTGTATGTCGTACCTTTGCTTGATCGGTTCTGGTCCTGTGCATAATTGCTCGTCATAATGGGCTCCAATTATCTAATTTGGCCTAAAGACATGAACGAACTTTAGTGGGCCCATTAAGTAAATGGGCCATTACTAGGCCGAAAGTTAATGGTCGGCCCTCTTACCTCCCGGGTCGTTAACAGGCCGTTACTAAGTTTGGGCTACATATGGCCCAACTATACTGTAGGCCTTTAGCAGGCCGAAAGAGACAGCGGGCTTGTATTGGACCATGAAGAGCATGGGCCGCTAAGAGGCCGAAAGTCAGGTCATATTGTAAACGGCCCAACTGTGTTGTGGGCCTTTAGCAGGCTGAAAGAGAAACCGGCCTGGTATTGGACCATGAAGGGCATGGGCCGTTAAAAGGCCAAACCTAAGGTCCGACTACAAATGGCCCAACTCATTTATGGTCCGTTAACAGGCCGAAAGGCACACAGGGCCGGGAAGTGGCCCAACACTTAAATGGGTCGCTAAAAGGCCAAAACTCAGGTCCGACTACAAATGGCCCAACTGATTTATGGGCCGTCAACAGGCTGAAAGTGACACCAGGCCAGAAATTGGCCCAACACTTAAATGGGCCGCTAAAAGGCCGAAACTCAGGTCCGACTACAAATGGCCCATCAGATTTATGGGCCGTCAACAGGCTGAAAGACACACCGGGCCAGAAATTAGCCCAACATTTAAATGGGTCGCTAAAAGGCCGAAAGATGTACATCCTGAAAATTGGCCCATCCATTAAATGGGCCGTTAACAGGCCGAAATCTCATTGGGCCGATATTGAGCCCAAATATATAGCATGCTATTAACGGGCTCCAACTGACGATGGGCTACAATGGTGTCAAATCTTTAACGGGCCGTTGACGGGCCGAATTGGCACATCTCATGTGGGCCGTGGGCTTAAATGGACCTGACACAAGTAGGCCTTATATGGGCTGGCCTGCTAATTTTTACTGGGCCGGCCTTTTTCACCGGAATGGGCCACTGTTGGGCCGTGCCACGTGTCGACCTATCATAGGCGCCTCCTGTCAAATGAGTGGATGACATCTGTCCCAACAGTGAGGCAACATGTGTTTCCTTCGGCCAATCAAAATTTTACACATGGAAATTTCCCATTGGTCAGGGCTGTTAACGGGTTATCGAATCCAAAATCTGACCCGATAGCTTAACGGCGTTCCATTATGGTGGATGCCACGTGTCAGTCACCCTTGACGAAATCACTTCTGTGACGCGCGATTTATCATCATGGAAGTGGACACTTCTGTGATGATAATTTTGGTAATGTCATGGAACACTTCTACGACAACACAGGTATGACTATCTTGATTTTGTCATAAAATCGTCATGGATGTACATGCATGACAAAAAATGCGACCTACTGTGACAAACACGTATCATCACGGAAGTGTATTTTTTTGTTGTGAATGGAGTTCTCTGGGAGGTTGTTCAACCAGTGTCGTCCTGGTCCTTTCAACTTTAGAGGGAGATATTTAATGGCGTGGAGATCATCTCCGCGAGCCATGTGAATGTGGAGAAGAAAATCCTCAATCCATAGGGCCGGATCCATCGTTCATCGTACCGCTCGATGTTCACGGGTTTGAACTCTTTAGGAAATTGGTGCTGCATTACCTCGTCAATAAAGCACCTGGGGTGTGCAGCGCCTCTGTATCGGGCGACATCGCGACGAAGCTCAGACGACATTAGTCTTTGGTGCTGACCCCGGGGTTGATTATGTCTGTCATTCCAAGCTTGATAGCCGTCATCTCGCGTGGGTGCACATCGTCTTGATCCATAGATTGATCTTGTCTGGACGGCTCTATTGGTCAGGTCCTGATGTAGGTCGTATGTGTAGCCCGGAGCTGCTGTCTCCTTGCCACTATGGTGAGGGGGCGCAGGCCGGTGTTCGGCATAATTAGTTGTTTTGTCCCGTCCACATGGTGGTCAGTCCTATTGATCAGCCTAATTATATTTTGACGGTATTGGCACAAGGACCTCGTCGTCGAACTGTGGTAGCAGCCTGCGTTTTGGGTAACTTTTTGTTGGGCGCTCAAAGCCATATCTTTCTTTGGCGGCTAGGACCTTAGTCCATCTGTCATTGAGCGTGTCCTGTTCGGCTTTAATCCGTTGTTGTTTCTTTTTTAGGCTTCGCGTGGTAGCGATGAGCTATAGTTTGAAGAGTTCTTGTTCAAGGGGATTCCTCTGGGATGATGAAGTCTTCTTCACCATGGCTGACATCCTCTTCGGAGACATGTAAGTAGTTACTATCTTACGAATCTTCATGATCGGCGAGTTCTTCAAGGCTGAATTGACCTTCTTCCCTTTCATCCTACTCGAACGCACGCTCCATGGGGTTTGCGGGGTCTTCGGCAGTGTCCGGAGTGTCATTGTCGCCGGTGCCGATGTTGCTCTCCCTTTCTCGATGCGATCGTGAGCGGCGGCACTGACGCCGGTGTTTTGGTGGTTCATCGACGGGCTTATCCGCATCTGGATCTTGAGTGCCTTTGTCGTCCTTCTTCTCAGGGGTGTCCACCATGTATACATCATAGGTAGAAGTGACCATCCAACGCCCAGTGATGGGTGGGTTTTGAACTGATTCGGCTTCGACATCGTCGTCCATGCCATCAATATCTTCAGAAGCGCAGTCTAGCATGTCATTTAAATCCTCGACGGTGGCTATTAAGTGGGTGGTGGGTGGGACGTAAAATTCCCTAGTCTCAGCCCCCAGTTTAAACTGGGGGTAGTGCAGAGGTGACGCCTCCGTGATGGCGAGGGATTGCATTAAGTCCAGTGCCTCGTCTAAGAGCGAGAGTTGGATGGGTGTCTGAGGATCTGCGAAACTAGGTTTGGCGATAACCGCTAGACTGCGCTCGAAGGACGCAGACCTCGAGAGTTCGGAATTGGTGCCCAATGGCGAATGCGGCTTCCTGGTGACGGGGAGAGTACCGTTTGATTCTGGGTCCGTTGACGGCGTAGTCGCATCTAGGTCTCCGGCAAGAAGCTCCATGATGAGAACGAGTCCGGCAGGGTTCACACTTCCGTTTTTGGATGAAGTGGTCCGACCCAGATCTAATGCCGAGGCGAACACGAGCGTCGACCCCTGGACGGGATCTGATAGTAGATTCGAAGGGCCTCCTACGTGCAGGTGGGGAGCGGCATCCGAGGCCGTGAACCCCTCGAAGATCAGGTCTCCTCGGATATCGGCGATGTAGTTCAAGCATCCAAACCTGATCTGGTGACTAGGGGCGTAGCTGTCGACCTCCTCAAGGTGCCGATCGAGTTGGCACGTAGCACGAGGCCACCAAACACAAAGAGTTGGCCAGGAAGAATTGTCTCCCCGGAGACAGCATCGTTGTTGATGACAAGGCGAGCCATCGATCCTTCTGTCAACAACAGAACAAAACTCTCAATGGAAGCACCAATATCGGTGTCAAAACCGGTAGATCTCGGGTAGGGGTCCCAAGCTGTGTATCTGAGGATCAATGGTAACAAGGGACACAACATTTTACCTAGGTCCGGGCCCTCTTAAAGGTGGTAAAACCCTACGTCCTGCTTGATTATATTCAATGTGTGTAAGGGTTAAAAGAGTTGATCTACCTTGAGATCGTAATGGCTCAATCCTAGTTGTCTAGCCTATGATTATTCTGATAGCCTCTATGGACTAAACCCCATGGTTTATATATACACCGGAGGGGACTAGGGTAGTACCAAGTCGATTTACAAGGGAAGGAAATAATACACCGGGACACCAAACTTGCCATCCACGCATATAGGAGTCCTATCCGGACATGGGGGAAAGTCTTCTGCTTTATCTTCACGGCCCATCAGTCCGGCCCATATCGAATAGATCGAACACCCGAGGACCCCCTAATCCAGGACTCCCTCAGTCGCCTCTATGGACCACCACGGTCGATGCAATCGCCACCATTGGACACGGGGCGTCGTCAGCTTTTGAGCGCACCCATGCACGCGTCGATCTGTGCCCTATGCGCAATTTCCGACACCCTCCCGTGTGCTCCACTATTGTTTTGGTTGCCGGTGGCTAAACGCTGGTGCGTCACTGCCATTAGCCACTAATTGGTTGGCTAACAGCAACTAACAGTGGGCCCATGCTACTATAGCTAGTTAATTGGCAGAGTCACTGAGATTCTGACCTACCACTTAACTAAGTTAATTGACAAGATTAATTCCTGTTAAATATGCTCTTTCACTGACTACTGGGTCCCGCTGGACCCAGTTGATTCAGTCAACTACTGACTGGGCATCCCCAGTCCATGACAGGTGGGGCACACTGGATCAGTTTGACTAGTCAATTGTTGATTGTTGACTACCGACCCAGTAGTCAATAGGCCCCTCTGTCAGCCTCTTTGTGCCCACTACTAGTTACATTTGTGGGTACACTTAGCATTTAGTCCATATATATTTCCAATTAGTATTAAATCAGAATTTCAGAAAGTGCAATAAACTTTGAAGAAACAAATAAATTAATCCATAACTCGTGTGAAAATAATTTATATATGAAAGTTAATCAGAAAAATATAACGAATCTGAATATGCCATCCACACGCATGACAAAACTATCTAACATAATGAACATTGACAATTTGCTACCGGATATTTTCCCTCTTCTTTCAAACTTTGTAGTAATGCATTAAAGCATATCACCAACACATTTACCATGGCATACATCTGTGATGCATTTGATTGCTCTGTTATTTATTATTTTCCCTTCATTACTTATTTTTCGGTAGACTCCAAGACCGTTGATTATCTGGTGATCGTCTACTTCGTTGACGATCCGTTTTCGTCTGCAAAGCAACCAGGCAACCAAAAACCCCTTGATCATCCAGATATCACCCATTCTTTCTCTCTTATTCTTTCATTAGGTTTTACTACTGTTGTTGTTCCGATAGGCCCTATTCTGATGCATAGCCTGCTTTTGTAACCTGATGTTGTTACATTATCCCTTATCCTAGCATGCCTAGATTATTTATGTTAGTGTCCCATCAGTGACCCTACACCCATATCTGTGTCGCCATGCCAATCTATCTCGGTAGTCTGAGATGATGGATCACTATACCGAGACCAAAATCACCCCTAAAGGCCCTTTTGATTGTACGACTCTACTGAAGGAAATATGCCCTAGAGGCAACAATAAAGTTGTTATTTATATTTCCTTATATCATGATAAATGTTTATTAATCATGCTAGAATTGTATTAACCGGAAACTTGATACATGTGTGAATACATAGACGAACAGAGTCTCTCTAGTATGCCTCTACTTGACTAGCTCATTAATCAAAGATGGTTAAGTTTCCTAGCCATAGACATGTGTTGTCATTTGATGAACGGGATCACATCATTAGAGAATGCTGTGATGGACAAGACCCATCTGTTAGCTTAGCACTATGATCGTTTAGTTTGTTGCTATTGCTTTCTTCATGACTTATACATGTTCCTATGACTATGAGATTATGCAACTCCCGAATACCGGAGGAACACTTAGTGTGCTATCAAACGTCACAACGTAACGGGGGGATTATAAAGATGCTCTACAGGTTGATACATCTCCGTCGTATCTATAACTTTTTGTTGTTCCATGCCAATATTCTACAACTTTCATATACTTTTGGCAACTTTTTATATTATTTTTGGGACTAACATATTAATCCAGTGCCTAGTGCCAGTTCCTGTCTGTTGCATGTTTTATGTTTCGCAGAATATCTATATCAAACGGAATCCAAACGGGATAAAAACGGATGGAGCTTATTTTTGGACTATTTGGAAAATCTTGGAGAAAGATCAACGCGAAACGGTGTCCGAGGTGGGCACGAGGTAGGGGGGCGCGCCCCACCCCCCTGGGCGCTCCCCTGACCCTCGTGGTCCACCCGTAAGGTGGTTGATGCCCTTCTTCGGCCGTAAGAAAGCTAATTTTTGGTAAAAAAATCACGGCGAAGGTTTCTGTCCAATCAGAGTTACGGATCTCCATATATATATATATATATATATATATATATACACACACACGAAATGGTGAAAGGGCAGCAGAACGGAACGCAGAAACAAAGAGAGACAGATCCAATCTGGGAGGGGCTCTCGCCCGTCCCATGCCATGGAGACCAAGGACCAGAGGGGAAACCCTTCTCACATCTAGGGAGGAGGTCAAGGAAGAAGAAGAAGATGGGGGCCCTCTCCCCCTCGCTTCCAGTGGCACCGGAGTGCCACCGTGGGCCATCATCATCACCGCAATCTTCACCAACAACTTCACCGCCATCATCACCAACTCTTCCCCCCTCTATGCAGTGGTGTAACCTCTCTCTTACCCACTGTAATCTCTACTTAAACATGGTGCTCAACGCTATATATTATTTCCCAATGATGTATGGCTATCGTATGATGTTTGAGTAGATCCGTTTTGTCCTATGGGTTATTTGATGATCAAGATTGGTTTGAGTTGCATGTTTTATTATTGGTGCTGTCCTATGGTGCTCTCCGTGTTGCAATACGTTCTTGATTCGCTTATAGTGGGTTGCGTGAGTGACTGAAACACAAACCCGAGTAAGGGGGTTGTTGCGTATGGGATAAAGAGGACTTGATGCTTTAATGATATGGTTGGGTTTTACCTTAATGATCTTTAGTAGTTGCGGATGCTTGCTAGAGTTCCAATCATAAGTGCATATGATCCAAGTAGAGAAAGTATGTTAGCTTATGCCTCTCCCTCAAGTAAAATTGCAATAATCATTACCGGTCTAGTTATCGATTGCCTAGGGACAAATAACTTTCTCGTAACAACAAGCTCTCTACTAAAACTAATTTAGTTGTGTCTTTATCTAAACAGCCCCTATTTTTTATTTATGTAATCTTTATTATCTTGCAAACCTATCCAACAACACCTACAAAGTACTTCTAGTTTCATACTTGTTCTAGGTAAAGTGAACATCAAGCGTGCGTAGAGTTGTATCGGTGGTCGATAGAACTTGAGGGAATATTTGTTCTACCTTTAGCTCCTCATTGGGTTCAACAGTCTTATTTATCGAAAGAGGCTACAATTGATCCCCTATACTTGTGGGTTATCACAGGTGTCCCCGATGGTGCTTGTTGAGTTGGCATAGATCGAGATTAGGATTTGTCACTCCGGTTGTCGTAGAGGTATCTCTGGGCCCTCTCGGTGATGCTCATCACTATAAGCCTTGCAAGCAATGTGACTAAAGAGTTAGTTACAAGATAATGCATTACAGAATGAGTAAAGAGACTTTCCGGTAACGAGATTGAACTAGGTATGAGGATACCGATGATCGAATCTCGGGCATGTAACATACCGATGACAAAGGGAACAACGTATTTTGTTATGCAGTTTGACCGATAAAGATCTTCGTAGAATATGTAGGAACCAATATGAGCATCTAGGTTTTGCTATTGGTTATTGACCAGAGATGAGTCTCGGTCATGTATACATTGTTCTCGAACCCGTAGGATCTGCACGCTTAATGTTCGATGACGATATGTATTGTGAGTTATGTGATTTGATGTACCGGAGGTTTTTCGGAGTCCAGGATGTGATCACGGACATGACAAGGAGTCTCGAAATGGTCGAGACATGAAGATTGATATATTGGAAGGTTATGTTTGGACACCGGAAATGTTTCAGATTAGTTCGGGCATTTTCCAGAGTATCGGGGGGTTACCGGAACCCCCGGAGGCTTAATGGGCCTACATGGGCTTCAGTGGAAGAGAGGAGGAAGCGGACAAGAGGTGGGGCACGCCCCCCCAAGCCCAATCCTAATTGGGACGGGGGCCGGCCCCCCTTTCCTTTCTCTCCCTCTTCCCTTCCTCCCCCTCCTAGTTGGACTAGGAAAGGGAGGATCCTACTCCTAGTAGGAGTAGGATTCCCCCCTAGGGCGCACCATAGGAGGCCGGCCAGCCACCTCCTCCACTCCTTTATTTACGGGGGAGGGGGAACCCCTAGAACACACAAGTTGATCTCTTAGCCGTGTGCGGTGCCCCCCTCCACAGATTTCCACCTCGGTCATATTGTCGTAGTGCTTAGACGAAGCCCTGCGTCGGTAACTTCATCATCACCGTCAAGACGCCATCATGCTGACGAAAGTCTCCCTCGGCCTCAGCTAGATCTAGAGTTCGAGGGATGTCATCGAGCTGAACGTGTGCAGATCGCGGAGGTGACGTGCGTTCGGTACTTGATCAGTTGGATTGCGAAAATGTTCGACTACATCAACCGCGTTACTTAACGCTTCCGCTTTTGGTCTACGAGGGTACCTAGACACACTCTCCTCTCTTGTTGCTATGCATCTCCTAGATAGATCTTGCGTGATCATAGGATTTTTTTTGAAATACTGCATTCCCCAACAGTAGTATCAGAGCCAGCTCTATGCGTAGATGTTATATACACGAGTAGAACACAAAGGAGTTGTGGGCGTGGGTGAAGTAAACATGCCCTAGAGGCAATAATAAAGTTGTTATTTATATTTCCTTATGTCGGTGTACAAAAGTAGGGGCTCTCCTTTTACACCCCTTTACTTGTGCACGGGCAGTCAGAGCCGCGCCCACGTCCATGCTAAGCAGGGAAGAGGAGGGATGCCGGAGCACTAGACGACGAGAGCAACACCAATACCAGAGATGCAAAGAGAGCAAGAGGGCGAGGTGGATTCCCCCGGCAAGACTCTTGCCGGGGTGGCTTCCGCAACATCGGCAAGATCCTTGCTGGGGAAACTTACCTGAAGCCAGCAGAGCGCGCCACCCTTGAGCCCAAGGGTTTCCCACGCCATATTGGAACCAAGGCTCGGGAGGCACCTCCATGGTGGCATGCAGATCTTTGTAGAGATCATAGACACACGAGTTTAGATGGAAACCAGAAGATGATGACCCTTAGCGAGATCTTTGCCAGGGATATCCACCAGACCCCCGGCAAGACCCTTGCCGGGGATGACCGCGGGGCCGTAGCGAGACCCTAGCCGGGCCCTCAGCAAGACCCTTTGATGGTGTCTTGGATTAGGGGGTACCCACCACGTCGTCCCCCAACCAGCTGGATCAGGCCGAGAACCCCCATGGCGGCTCATTCATGGGCCAGTTCGGATAGACCCTGCCGCATACAAGACTCCACAAGACTTGGTGCACAAGACGGGGACTCTCCTAAACCCTAGGCCTCCGGTGTGTTATATAAACCGAGGCCAGGCTAGTCAATAGGACATCTAATATTCATTATTACCATCTCGTGGTAGACACATGTACTATCCCCATATGAATACAATCAAAAGCAGGACGTAGGGTTTTACCTCCATCAAGAGGGCCCGGACCTGGGTAAAATCCGTGTTCATGTTACCATCGCTCCAAGACGCCTAACTTAGGACCCCTACTACGAGATGTGCCGGATATTGAACCGATATTGTTACTTTCATTGAGAGCCCGCTGGGTGTCTTCGCGGTGCGATGGGATCTTGAACCAACGTTGAACTAGGTGTTGTCCTCTTAGTTTTTAACCTGTTCGGCGTAATTAATTTTTTTCGGTTTGTTCCCTCTTCTCTTTCGTGTTGTTCTGTTTGCAGGAGCGAGTAGGTTGAAGTCAATCTACCTGCTGCTGCCAAGTTATCAGATTGCGTGTGGGCGCAGGCCGATCCCTGGCTATTGTCTCGCAAAAGCGGCGACTGGCTATTGTCCCTGGCTATTCAATCGGAGTAGCAGGCAGGGCCTGCTCCACTGCGACGCCATGTCCTAGCGGTGTTGACTATCGCTGCCCACAAGTCCTGCAGGCTACAGCCGTACTCAATTCGGCTCCGACCAATCACGCATCAGGGAAGCCTCGATTACTTCCTTCTGCTTTTTCTATAAAACAAGTATTAAATCTGCGGCTGGTCGGCCATTGCTTCTATCGAATATATAGATCATGCACTACGTACTACTAACGCCTAGTATTTGCCAACGCGTATTACAGGATGATTTAAGGAAACAGAGGCGTTGTCCTCTCTACGTTACTCCCAAACGCCAAATCAGTCCGGATCAAGGGTATTCTTGTTTCTCGCATCGCCGCACAGCCCGATCTCTAGTGCGCAATCCATACATACGCGTTACAGCCGGCTGCTCCGCTTTGATTCAAGAAAAGGTGTCGTGCGTGGAGTTCCAGAGAAACATTGCTATGTTCGGCAGCCAACAAGGGCATCAAATCTGCTTCACATGGACAGATTATTTAATGACTTCCCTCTCTCCAAAATTGCTATGTGCACTGGAAGATAATAAGGAAGATTCATTGTCTTCTTTCTCTCTTTCTTCCTTATTTAAAGGCATAGACTACTTTAAATAAGTATTTTGTTTTCCAGGTAGTACGTACTTAAAGGCATGCATGGTACTAATTGTTTACGATTTTGTGAGGTTTGAACACAGCTTGATTTGAGGTGCCACTCATGATTAAGGAATCTCCTCTGCGCTGCTCGACTTGACTGTCTTCCCATCAGTCTGGTTTTCTGTGCGCCGACCGACGGACACCTCATGCGCGACGCGGAAATTTACGGCGGTTGCGCTATGCCGCTACCTCGGCAATCCGACGCCATCGCCCCAACCGGCGCCAATTCGGATGCATCATGACCTAATTGGTCCGACTGCCATGTCAACCTTCTCGTCGCATCAGTCAACTCTTGAGCTTCAGTATCACCAGATCGACCTGCCCCGTCGCATCATCGGTGCCCCGGCCATATTTCTTTTATTTTCTCTTTGCCAAAATTATTTATGAAAGGAAACTTTCTAATTTATTACTATCATTATTATTCGGTTCTTGCTACTTCATGTGTGCAGATAACCGACCTCGCAGACGTCGTGCCGCCTCTCCGGCAAACCGACGTCGTTGTCGACCAAGTTGTGAGATCACTTCGGCGCGCGTCCCTATGCCGGCATATCGGTGCCGCCACTCCGCCGGAACGACCTTGACACTCAAGCCATATTTCTATAATTATTTACTTCACTTGAATTGTGGAAGATTTTTTTAATCATTATATTTCTTTGTTATTACTTTTGGGGTTGCACAATTTTATGTGTGCAGGTAATCAACTTCGACTGTGTCACGCAATCACCTTGCTGACCTACTCCACTAGCTCGGCTCGATTGGGGGCTTCGCCTTACCACATCGGCTGAGCCGTGTCACTACTTCGGAGTACCGAGCTCCTTGCTCGAACACCTCGGGCTTGGGGCTGGGACCTCGGCCATACCAAGGACTATGAACTATGTCTGATCTGTCAGAGATCAATGGGCGTCTTCGTCCGCCACAAGCCCGGATCGCGTCATCACCACCGAGCACATTAACTAGCTGAGTCACTTTCATGCTCAAAAACTTCCAGTTTTAAATTTTGTTCGGTTCAACCAAGCATTATACTTTTTTTACAAAAAGTTGTTTGCAAAAAACTTTCTTTGTCAAAACCTTGTTTGTTACAAATAAATTCAAATACCCCGATTACTTGGGGGCTTCCTTTATGAAGCCTTTCCTCTTGCATGTGATTATACTTGTATGGATTCCTTCCTTATTTTTGTATTATGCCACAATATGCACCATGATGACTCAAGTGTTCCACAAGCTGGGTTGCCTTGCTCCTGTGTTTACCCCTACATTCTGGATTGTCTGGATAGGGAGTAAAGGAAGCACCTCTGCGATTGTCACGATCGGGTCATCCGAGCTCGAACCTCAGACTGGGTGAAGCCGAAAGCTAGTGCTCTTATTGTTTTCAATCATGGTCGACACACAACGGAACTCATGAGTACAAAAAGGTATCGGTGGAGGTACTATTTTGTTCGAAGATGCTTCTTACACTACGTCAGTAATATAGCATAAGTTCCCTGAGCGAGCTTTGTCTGTTATAGCCTTATGGCCTGATATGTCTCCAACGTATGTATAATTTTTGATTGCTCCATGCTATATTATCTACTGTTTTGGACATTATTGGGCTTTATTATCCACTTTTATATTATTTTTGGGACCTACCTATTAACCGGAGGTCCAGCCCAGAATTGCTGTTTTTTGCCTGTTTTAGGGTTTCGAAGAAAAGGAATATCAAACGGAATCCAAACGGAATGAAACCTTCGGGAACGTGATTTTCTCACCGAATACAATTCATGAGACTTGGACCCTACGTCAAGCCAATTAACAGGAGGCCACGAGGTAGGGGGGCGCGCCTGCCCCCCAGGCGCGCCCTCCACCCTCGTGGGCCCCCTGTTGCTCCATCGACGTACTTCTTCCTCCTATATATATCCACATACCCCCAAACAATCAGATACGGAGACAAAAACCTAATTCCACCGTCGCAACTTTTTGTATCCACGAGATCCCATCTTAGGGCCTGTTACAGAGCTCCACCGAAGGGGGCATCGATCACGGAGGGCTTCTACATCATCATCCAAGCCCCTCTAATGAAGTGTGAGTAGTTTACTTCAGACCTACGGGTCCATAGTTAGTATCTAAATGGCTTCTTCTCTCTTTTTGGATCTCAATACAATGTTCTCCCCCTCTCTCGTGGAGATCTATTCAATGTAATCTTCTTTTTGCGGTGTCTTTGTTGAGACCGATGAATTGTGGGTTTATGATCCAGTCTATCTATGAATAATATTTGAATCTTCTATGAATTCTTTTATGTATGATTGGTTATCTTTGCAAGTCTCTTCGAATTATCAGTTTGGTTTGGCCTACTAGATTGGTTTTTCTTGCCATGCGAGAAGTGCTTAGCTTTGGGTTCGATCTTGCGGTGTCCTTTCCCAGTGACAGAAGGGGAAGCAAGGCACGTATTGTATTGTTGCCATCGAGGATAACAAGATGGTTTTTTTTATCATATTGCATGAAACTATCCCTCTACATCACGTCATCTTGCTTAAGGCGTTACTCTATTTTTAACTTAATACTCTAGATGCATGCTGGATATCAGTCGATGAGTGGAGTAATAGTAGTAGATGCAGGCAGGAGTCGGTCTACTTGTCTCAGGCGTGATGCCTATATACATGATCACACCTAGATATGCTCATAACTATGCTCAATTCTGTCAATTGCTCAACAATAATTTGTTCACCCACCATAGAATACTTATGCTCTTGAGAGAAGCCACTAGTGAAACCTATGCCCCCCGGGTCTCTTTCTCATCATATCAATCTCCATCACTTTATTATTGCTTTGCTTTTTTACTTTGCCTTTTACTTTTCACTTTGCATCTCTATACCAAAATTATTATTTATCATCTCTATCAGATCTCACTTTCGTAAGTGACCGTGAAGGGATTGACAACCCCTAAGCGCGTTGGTTGCGTTGAGTTATTGTTTTTGTGTAGGTACGAGGGACTCGCGCATTGCCTCCTACTGGATTGATACCTTGGTTCTCAAAAACTGAGGGAAAACCTTAAGCTACTTTGTTGCATCATCCTCTCCTCTTCGGGGAAATCCAACGCAGTGCTCAGGAGGTAGCATGGCCTGATTGCCTGGTTATCGGAAACATCATCGATACTCTCGACAGGTGGAGTACATAACACTTTTTGGCCTTGACCGAAGAGGGAGAAGCCGACGGTCGGTTAAGACACGTTTAAAGTTCGGGTGAACACATATATTATATAAGTACTTCAGTACATGCAATCATTATACATAAAATTCTTTTACCCAAGTCACTTGGGGGCTCTTAAATTAATATGAGCAGTTTTATAATAGATGTTTTCTTCTTAGTCGTTGCAAAATCTTTTTCTACCACTCCTTTATCGACTCAGGTGTATGATCAATAGCCGGGTAGCCTGGTTTCTCTCTAAAGCAGCTCGCATTTAGTTCGCTAAACTAGCTCCAGAAACACTCCGGTTTCGGGATAGGGAGGTTGAAGATGAAGGCTGACCCACTTGAAGTCTAGGGATCGGATTTGTCATGTCAAAGCATGACGAAAGTGCAATTTTAAGACCAATTTCTTATTGGCACCAAGACAACTTGATTCAATCTAGACGTAAAGTTTTTTATGCATGTTTTTGGCCTTTGAGATCATAACATCTTTTCACCTATTTTATGTTTTCCTATCAGGAAGCAGGACATTCTCTTGGTTGAGGTGTTCGGCGAGAAACTCTTTTCTAAAACTACAGTTTGGCATCTTTTCTGCCGAACCCCACCTCGGTATTATCAAAACATACATGATAGATGAACTAGTTCCCGAGGAGGTACGATCCTAGGGTCGGCCATGTTGCCCAACCCAATTCTCGGGGGGCTACTGCATTGGCAATCCAATGCAGAAAATTTAAGTGCAATATAGTTTCCGAGGAGATTATGATCCTCAGGTTGGTCGCCGCACCCAACCTGAGTCTCGAGGACTGTGCACACCTCTTTTTGTGTCCCAAAGTATTAAGCCGAGTTAGGAGTTGATCCTCAGGCCAATTTTGAAAATCAACCTGAGTCTCAGGGGCTACTGGGATCAGCGGTCTTATGTCATCCTTCAGGTGCATCTCGGGTTTTAGACCGATACACACCTTGAGGGCTACTGGCTATATATCTCGGCAGAGAATAAAATGCACCAATCAAAAATATTGACAAAAAATCGGCCCGCAGTCGGCGTGGTGCACCACCTTGGAAGCAGTCCGACATAAAGCTTGGATGCTAGTGGCTGGCTCCATAGAGGGCATTTCCGGCATTAAGCTTGGCTAAACTCCTTCAACTTTTTTGAACCAAGGTGATTTATGACACCTCGGATATAGTCCGGCATTGGACCTTGGATACAGTCCGGCGTTGGAGCTCGGATATAGTCCGGTGTTGGAGCTCGGATATAGTTCGGCGTTGGAGCTCGGCTGTAGCAATACTCTTCGGGTACAGTCCGACGTTGGATCTCGGATACATTCCGGCGTTGGAGCTCGGAAGCGGTCCGACGTTGGTGCTCGTCTACAATGGATGTTGGGTTCTATGGTAGGGTGCGTCGACTGCAAATTAAAATTTTCCTACCCGCAGAACAACCTAGAACATGCTGCAGGAGATGGATCACAGTTCATTACCACTAGACGCGCAGTGCCGTGCAGCGAAAGAAGAGTTGGGGCAGCGCGTCCGCGTGGATCGTCTCCTCCTCGTCCGATCTCCCTCGTACAGCCGGTAGCCGGTTCCCACGTACAGGTTCGCCGGAGCGACGCAACTGCACTGCCTGTAATGGTATCCGCGCGTGCAGGAGGAACGTCGTGCAACGGACTGCTAGGTCCGGTCGCACAACCGGCGGCGAGTGGAGGTGTCTATTTGCAACACATGCAAGCCCTAGTGTCAGCACTGAAGCAATCAATCGCGTGAGTGTGCAGCACCTCCACTTTATATAGGCTTCCGTCGCGGGCTCAACACTTGGGCCTCGCACGGACCCTAAAGCCCATAATTCTACTCAGCCAAAATCCAAATACAGCTCGGATCACATCCGACCAGTGTCCTCGGATCCGACCTCGTAGGTTCCTTCCCTTAAGCGCGCGACCCCTTAGGTTCAAGCCGGCTTGGTCGCAGTTCGGATCACCTCCGAACTACATAGTTGGTAGCGGCCTCTAGCAAGGCATGCCAAACACCAAATAGACTATGAAGCTGGTTAGGTGAACCTGTACATCATACTTCCGTTGCTTTTGCCACACGATATATGTTGTCGGGCTCAAGGCGAGTCTGTCATCCTTGTGCTAGCCCGACCTCTTTCCCGTTCCAGTGATGCCGACCACAAGCCAGATTATCTCATAATCCTTGTCGCATGGCCATGCTTATCCTGGTCAGATCACACGAGGGGCCTGGATTATATCTCTCCTGATCGGAGGGGCAAATCCCATCTTGCTCGACCATGTCTTGCAGCATGGTTCTGGACAAACCCAAAACCTACCTTTATAACTACCCAGTTATGGAGTAGCATTTGGTCGGCCCAAAGCAAGTCTATCACCATCCCGAGTACATGCGTCAACTCAGGTCTTAGGACATAGAACATATGTTGTACTCGAGACTCACAGATGACATATCACTGCGTCTCATAGTTGGGTCTGTCCGACTCGGACCTTATCTCGACTCGGATCCGACTACGCCGAATCCGACCAGATCCTTCCAAGCCCATATTATCCAGTTAGCATCCAATGCTCCATGGCTAGTGAGACCAAGCCATCGACCATGTCATATGCTAGTCTAGTTGGCGGTGCGTCCACACAACCCTTTCGACTAGGGACCTTTTAGGACATTCATCATACAATACATAGTCCCACAAAAAAGTCACGTACTTCCTGATACACATCATTGATAATGCCCAAGGACTATCTTTATTCATAAACACATAGGAAATATCATCATACATGATTGTCTCTAGGGCATATCTCCAACAAAGGATACCTCGAATGCAGTCCGGCGTTGGAGATCGGACACAAGAGGACGCCGCCGCATGGGAACAACTTCAAACCCGAGGTGTGGCGTAAAAATAATAAGGCATTGTTAAAGGCCGAAGACTTAAAGGGGCCCCTCGGGTACCCAACGTCTAAACTCTTCGGATTCACTTCGGCGATCCTCAAGATTAAAGATGAGAAGATTTGTTGAACCAGTTTTTAGGACCGACGACTGATGATGAAGAACAGTTCAGAAGAATCGAGGAGCATCCCCAACTTGAAGACCGGTTCAGGGGGCAACTGACAGTGTCCTGGACTAGGGGGTACCCACCACGTTATCCCCAGACCAGCTGGATTAGGCCGAGGACCCCCATGGCGGCTCATTCATGGGCCAGTTCGGACAGCCCCTGCCGCATACAAGGAAGACTCCATAAGACTTGGCGCACAAGACGAGGACTCTCCTAAAGCCTAGGCCTCCGGTGTGTTATATAAATCGAGGCTAGGCTAGTCAATAGGACATCTAATATTCATTATTACCATCTCGTGATAGACACATGTACTCTGTACTATCCCCATATGAATACAATCAAAAGCAGGACGTAGGGTTTTACCTCCATCAAGAGGGCCCGAACCTGGGTAAAATCCATGTCCATGTTACCATCACTCCAAGACGCCTCGCTTAGGACCCCTACTACGAGATACGCCGGATATACCTACACCCTTGCCGAGGACGGCCGCGGGGCCACAGCCAGGCCCACGCATGCCAAAGCCTCCACCGCCGCTCCCATACAGCTGCCAGCTCGACCAGCTGGGCAGGCATCTACGTGGTGGCGCGCGGCCTCTACACCAACTCAGCAAGAACCTACGTGGTGGCATGTAGATCTTCATGAAGGCTCCACCACCGTGCCAGCCCAGCTGCCAGCCAACGTGGCGTTAGAACACCTCGTCAGCTTGGACACGCGTCGAAGCTAGGCGAGGCGACGGCAGCTGGGACGAGCTTCTTTGCCGTCCCCAATAAAGCAAGAGGGGCACATCGGTAGCACATTAAATGTGTTTGTCCGGCGGTGCCAGGGGATATACTCAGCCCCTGTACACCTTTCCACCTCCTGTGTGCCACTGCGGCGACCCCTTTTTGTCTATAAAAGGAGGCCCGAGGCGTATCGGAGAGGGATTCGGATCTTTTGGACTAGGGAGCCATTGTAGCTAGTTCAAGAACACAAGAACATCTAAATACACATCAAAGTAGGACTAGGGTTTTACGCGTCTCCGCGGCCCGAACCTGTGTAAATGATTTGTGTGCTGACCACCAGACCCGCTCTTCGCACAACCCTGCGCCCGCGAACCGTAGAAGGGATCCTAGTGACCCCATAGGTGTCGATTCCCACCGACATCTCTGGCGCGCCAGGTAGGGGGTGCGCAGTTGTGAGAATCCAGTCTAGCAGTTAGTTTAGCAGTTCTTCATCGCCATGGCTCCCAAGAAGAAGATGATCACGGCGATCGGCTCATCGGGGGCCGAACGACCCGTACCAGTGCGGGCGAGTGGTGGGGTGGTCGCGGACGGAAGCTGAGGCGCGGCTCACGAACACCCGCATCGCTCTGGCTGTTGGATCACGGGTTCCGGCAAAACCCTTAAGGTTCGAACACTGGTGTGCGTGCAAAGATCTACCCCCCTATCGAGCCGCATCCTAACTTAGCCTATATCTCACGAACTAACTCGACGAACTCGCAACAAAAGGACACTAGATTTATACTGGTTCGGGCCACCATTGTGGTGTAATACCCTACTCCAATGTGGTGGTGGATTGCCTCTTGGGCTGAGGATGAACAGTACAAGGGGAAGAACAGCCTCCTGAGGTTGAGGTGTTCTTGTGTGTGTGAGGATGCGACCTAGGGTTTTGGTCTTGACCCATCTCCTCTTTGTGTTCTTTGCCTGCCCTTGTCTTGTCTTCTGCCCCTCTAGCTACGGTGGTGGCTGGTTCTATTATAGATGCCCTAGTCCTCTGTCCAAATATTGAGTGGGAAGGGAGCCAACAACGGCCAATTTGAAAGGGGACAGCTAGTACAAGCTATCCTAACAAAAGTAGTCTTCGCCTGCCAAAGGTTATGGGGGTGACGCCGTCTTGGGCTCCACGGTGACCTCCGTCTTGCCGTCCTTCCGGTCTTGGTCTCGTTGCACCAATATGCCAACCTTTGCTTGATGCCTCGGTACTCCACGCCTGCGCTTGGCCCCTTAGCACCAAAGAGGAAACAAGGACGCTGCGCGAGCTGGCGCCCGCCTGGCGCCCACCTGGTCTCGATCATCATGGCTTACGTCACGAGAACCTCGTGAGGTTTGCCCGGCCTTGAACTCGCCGCCCCTCATGAGCCAGCCTGGTGAGGCCGCTCCTGAGGAGGTCTTGTGTCGTCCTCCTCGTGAGGCTTGGCCCCTCACGAGGGTCTTGATTCCTTGTTGATGAAGATGGGCCGTACAGGACTACTAGCAAAGCCACGCCGTGGGCCGCAGGCAGGCAAGTATGGGGACCCCCGTTCCCAGAACACCGACAGTAGCCCCAAGGTGCGCTCGGGCTTGGCTTTGAGGCGAAGCTAAGGGTCAATTGCGGAGCACCGCAGGCCCCAATAGCCAGCGGCCTCGGTTGGCGCGTGGCGGTTGATTGGACGTGGGCGCCTCCACTTCCCCACGCTGCCTTGATACCTGCCTGGCTAAACAGCCACCGTGGTCTAGACGGTTATTCTTCCATCGCTTGCACCATTCACCTCCAATTCCTCTGCTTCCCCCAGACTCTGCTCCTCTTTCCAATCTGACCTTAGCTCCGCTCGCCCCATCGTCATGGTGCCGACGCAAGCGGATAAGGGGAAGAATCCTCTTTCTCCGGCTAGTGCGCCCCTGGACGCCGAGCCCATAGTAGGACGATGGCGGGTGCTCAACAATGAGGCCATGGGCAAGGTGCGTCCCATGCTCGCATCTAGCTTCAACGAGTGGGGAGAGATTGTGGCTTGGCCTGCTTCCCGTGCTCGCACTGACCGGACGGCCACTGAGGTCCCCTTCTTCATTGATGCCCTTTGGGCCAGCTTGGTCCCTCCTTTCTATGCCTTCCTCAACGCAGTGATTTCCCATTATCAGATCCACATGCCGCACCTTGATCCCTAATCCATGACTCTACTTGCCGTCTTCGCCTTCGTTTGCGAGGCCATGGTAGGCATTGCTCCCTCTGTGGCTCTTCTGCGCCACTTCTTCTCGCTGCACCTGATTGATCCGCGACAGAGCTCCGGATGCCTGAGCTTTCAGGCCATGGAGGCGACGGCCGGTGACGGGATCAACTTCGAGCTTCCACTATCCGCGAGCGGGTTCCGGACATGGTGGGTGTTTGTTGACGCGGGAGTGCTCAACCCCTGCTCTCCCCTTCGCCAGAGCCCGCCATTCCTAACTTCGGTTGGCGCCACCAGAGGGTCACCAATCCATGCCTTGTCCCCGTCCAGCTCAGATTGAGATGGCTCAAAGACCTTGGCGTGACTGCGCCTATGGTGGTGAGGGAGGACGTTCGGCGCCGAATTGCCCCGCTTCAGCGACACTCCTGGCCAATGTGGGCCTTGCTCAGCAGCCAGGACCACATGAGACTCCAGGAATCCAAGCTCCCACATGAGGCGCGCCGAACGGTACTTGCGGTCCTGACGGGCGTCCCGTTGCCGAACGACTTGCCGAGGAAGAGCTGCGTTTTGTACCGCTGCTCGAACAAGATGACCTTCACAGAGCAGATGCCCTCCTTCGACGAGTGGGGGTTGCACCCAGCTGGCCTCATGGGGCCCCACGAGAACCACATCATCGTGGTTCCTTTCCTTGACGCTGGCGCCAAGCTCGCCCCTAGTGTTGTTGCAGGGGGCGTAGACCGCTAGGAGCCGATGGTGTAGGTGCCAAGATGCCGATGCCGCCCAAGCCTCCCGAAGCGTCGACCTCGGGGCCTCGTGACTTTTGCCCTGGATTTGCGGTTGAAGAGGCGACGTAGATCGCGTCTCTCATGGCCCGGGGTCCTGAGGCCTCGGCAAGTCACTGCGAGGCAGAGTCGGACAGTTCTCCTCAGCCCGGCGCTTCTAAGGCTGCCGCCCCGAGCACTTCTCCAGCCGCACCTCATGTCAGCCTCCATGTCCAGCTATTCGGCCGGCTGTGCATGGACATCGCTGTGACAACCTGGTTTTTGCCCTCTCTAATTTGCTTGATTTTCATTTGAAAATTTTCTGAAACTTGGAGTTCTTGAATCTTTTCATAAGGACTTAAACCCTTGGGCATCATTGGCTTTCACCCAAGTGCTTCACTTCCCTCCTAAATCATCATTTCACTTCTGATCCACCCCAAAATAATCATTGGAATATTTTTTCTTAAATGAAAAATATTCATTTTCTCTCAGAAACCCTAGCCAGATCTGTTTGCTTCAAAGCAACCCTAATTTTTATGGCTCAGAAAAATCTGAGATAATTCACAAATATTCTGTGAACCCTAGGGCACCTTCCCGAGCAAAAGTATTTCATCACTTTTTGGAATATTTTTGCTACAGAAAATATTTCCTGTTCTGGACAGAAATGGTGGTTTCTACAGTAACTACCATTTTACTTGCTCCATTTGACCTAAACTTTCTTGTGCATCTTTACCTTAGTAACTTATAACTAGCCTCCAAAGCACAGCCTCAATCTCCCAGCTGTTTGACCACAGTAACTGTTCAAAGTTACTGATCAGAAGCTTACTTGGCCTGTAAAAACCTCTCTACTTCACCTGGATCCAAACCAATTCGTGGTAACACTCAAAACTACCACGAACATCATGCCAGACATCAAGTTTGTGCTTAGGTCGGCCTGATGTCATAGTTCACGCGGTGACCACGTTCATCCAGGGGTGTTGGCATGCGTGTCGACGCGCTCTGACCGTCACCGAGCGCTCTGTTCGCGTGTGCTCGCTTCCCTCACCTGCCCGAGCGTGCCAAACCATGCCACCATCTTCGTCTCCAAGCCCTTAACCTCCCTCTGGCGCTTGCCGACGTCGGAGCTTGCCGTAGCGAGCACGGCCAAGATCCGACTTGCCCTACAGTGCGGAGCGCACTGTGCTCGTCGCCATTCTCTCGATCCTGTGCTCGTCTCGGTTCGCCCATAGTTGCCGCGTGACCTCCGTCGCCTTCTCCCCCTCTCACTGACGCCGCTCGTCACCGGGTGCCGTGGACTGGTGTCCACCGGCGGAGCCCGAAGCCCCCTCGCCGCTCGCCAATAAATAGGGCCACCCCCAGCCTCCTCGAGCACCATCCAACACTCCCACACACTCCATGACTGCGTAGGAAGCCGTAGCCCGGCCGGGCAGGCCTCGGGCCGCCGTCGCCGAGCTCGAGCTTGCCGGCGATCCCCTCTGGTCGCCGCGGAAGCTCTAGCCTCTCCCAGGCCAGGGCAACCCCTCCAGGGCTTCCGCCTCTCTTCGGTGAGGCCGTCTCACCCGCTTGGAGCCCCTGGAGTGGCCTCCGTTCGCTGTCTTCCTCAACTCTGGCAACCTCCGCGTTCTGCCTCCGCTTGCGAGCTTGTTTCCGATGCCATCCGACCACCCCTAGCCATCGTCCCCTCTTTAAATCCCTCCCTCTCATTTGGGCCAAGAAGCCCTCATCGCCGGCGAGAGCTCCGGCGAAGCCGCGGCCTTCTCTGTTTCTTTCTCCCCCTTCCCCACCTGACTAGCGGGGCCCGCTAGTCAGCCACTCTGTATGCGCGCGAAGAGGTATGAGTGTTGGCGCCCTGAGGTTTTACGCCTTCGACGTCACCCCCCTCAGCTGTTTATTTAAATTCGGAATCATTTATATTCCAAAGAACTTCAAACAGTTATAACTCTTCAACCATAAGTCCAAATGAATTGATTCTTTTTGCATTGTGTTCTTTGAAAATAAATCTAGCAGCTCACCAAAGATGAGATTTTTCTGAGCTTTTTAGAATTTCTAGTGATTTTTAGAAGTGTTCTTGATATTTTCTTTTTGTGTTTAAATTTATTTTCAGAGGGTGAGGCTTGTCTTGAGGATCACCAGAAGGCTTGTGAACCTCATCTGCACTAAGGCAAGCCACAGCAACATCTTCATGGTGCCATTTCAATATTTGTGATTTTCTTACTTGAATGAAATGATTAATCCATGCATTTAAATAATTATTGTGTTATTTGTATTCTGTTAAATATTGGTTAGTTGTTATGCTTGATTTACAGAATGATTGAAACTAGTTTAGTGGGTAAGGCAAGTTAAGGTTTATTTGTGGTGATATTAGAAATGATTTTGTTATGCATTTTAGAAATTATTTAAAGCTTTGTTCTTGCCTACATAAATTGATAAAATTTGCTAGAAAATATTCTGTTAAATACTTGTTTAATCATTTTACTTGTCTTATAGAATGCTTGAACTCAACTTAGTTGATAAAGAAATTAATAGTTGTTGATAGTGAAATCTTTTGTCAAGCATATGAGAAATTTATCGGAGTTACTTTCTTGTGTGAGAAATTAATAAAACTTGTTGCAAAATATTTTGGTTAAGTTGTCAGTCATTTTGAGCAGTAGAGTGGTATGAGTTGTTGATGTTTATGCTTGGTGTGTATATGGATAACCTTGGTCATTTTTATTATTATGTGATGCATGTGTAGTTTTGCATTTCATGGCATGCTATGACAATGGTCATTTTCATTTTGAAGTTGAACCTGAATATAACTCAACATGAATATACCGTTGACTGGGTAATGGTGCCGCTGAATCGAGTTTCTTTCCCACTGCAACCACATTTGCCTTTTTGGGAAGGCCTTGATTCGGTCCATTGACATGGCCTCTGGTCGGTGCCTCCAACTAGGGAAGGTTATGCCGTGCTTGCCCTGGCCCGGTAAGCAGGCATAATCTTGTGTGCTCGTTGATGAGATTATGGTACCGTGTCCCCGAGTGGGATTGTTTTGACCACGACGGTGGTCAGGGTGTCTTTGGTAGACACGGGCCACCCAGGACCAGCCCATTGGGGAGTGGGTCGGGGTGGCCGGGAGAGTGCCGTGGCAATGGAAGGGTTTTGTCGGAATGCCGTTGGTCCACCCGAATGGGAGTGCGAGGCCATGGGTTCCGTGGTGTGGGTACAGTGTGCTACCTCTATAGAGTGTATAATCTATCGATAGCCGAGTCCACGGTCATGGACACCTCGTAGTAGGTCCCACCATGAGTCAACGTTTAATAAAAATTGCACCCTAAGCTATGAACTTTGCATTGGTGATGGATGGCAGAAAGACCATCGAGCCATTTGGGACCAGATGATGGTCGTGGTTGTGATCGCCGTAAGGATCACGCGTTGTTCTTGTGAAAGACCATGTTGGTGGTTGGTTTGTGATCCAGGGATGATCACAGTTGGTAAGCTGTCCCGAGGGATGTTCGAGCATGATCACAGCATGTTGACATATACTGTTGCATTATTAATAATTGCTTAAATATCATAATATTGTTTGCCATTATGATTATGCCTGTTGTGAGCTTGCAAGTACATTTAATGTACTAACCTGGCGTGTCATGACAGATTTTAGGAAAGTATCATTGGAGAGGAGCGATGTTCGAGTCTAGATCGTGTCCACATCGGTGTCCTTGTGATATGGAGCTTCCACCATGATGTTATTCCGCTGCCACGTAGTTGTTCGGATCGAGGCCCCTTTATGTTCACTAAATAATGTACATATTGTTCAGCCGCACCGCGTGTGCCGCTTGGCCTTGACAGCTGTTGTAATGTAAACTCTGTTCCGCTAGTATCAATAAAGAGGTTGTTTTTCTGTACCAAGATGTTGTGTGTTGCCAGAAGACATGGTCCCTGGGCTGGCAATGCATGGCAAACTGGTCGCTCTGAGCCGGGGTGCCACATTCCTAGAGCTCCGCAAGAGAAAGGGGACCCCGAGCTGCGGCAGCGGTGTTGGTGAACGTAGTAATTTCAAAAAATTTCCTACGCACACGCAAGATCATGGTGATGCATAGCAACGAGAGGGGAGAGTGTGATCTACGTACCCTTGTAGACCGATAGCGGAAGCGTTAGCACAACGCGGTTGATGTAGTCGTACGTCTTCACGGCCCGACCGATCAAGCACCGAAACTACGCACCTCCGAGGTTTAGCACACGTTCAGTTCGATGACGATCCCCGGACTCCGATCCAGCAAAGTGTCGGGGAAGAGTTCCGTCAGCACGACGGCGTGGTGACGATCTTGATGTTCTACCGTCGCAGAGCTTCACCTAAGCACCGCTATAATATTATCGAGGATTATGGTGGAAGGGGGCACCGCACACGGCTAAGAATATGATCACGTGGATCAACTTGTGTGTCTAGGGGTGCCCCCTGCCTCCGTATATAAAGGAACAAGGGGGAGGTGCGGCCGGCCAGGAGGCGGGTGCGCCAGGAGGAGTCCTACTCCCACCGGGAGTAGGATTCCCCCCTTTCCTAGTTGGAATAGGATTCGGGAAGGGGGAAGAGGAGAGAGAGAAGGAAGGGGGGGGCGCCGCCCCCCTCTCCTTGTCCTATTCGGACTAGGGGGGAGGGGCGTGCGGCCTAGCCCTGGCCACCTGTCCTCTCTTCCACTAAAGCCCACTAAGGCCCATATACCTCCCGGGGGGTTCCGGTAATCTCCCGGTACTCCGGTAACATCGCGATTTCACCCGGAACACTTCCGATATCCAAATATAGGCTTCCAATATATCAATCTTTATGTCTCGACCATTTCGAGACTCCTCATCATGTCCGTGATCACATCCGGGACTCTGAACAAACTTCGGTACATCAAAATGCATAAACTCATAATATAACTGTCATCGAAACTTTAAGCGTGCGGACCCTACGGGTTCGAGAACAATGTAAACATGACCGAGACACGTCTCCGGTCAATAACCAATAGCGGAACCTGGATGCTCATATTGGCTCCTACATATTCTACGAAGATCTTTATCGGTCAGACCGCATAACAACATACGTTGTTCCCTTTGTCATCGGTATGTTACTTGCCCGAGATTCGATCGTCAGTATCTCAATACCTAGTTCAATCTCGTTACCGACAAGTCTCTTTACTCGTTTCGTAATACATCATCTCACAACTAACTCATTAGTTGTATTACTTGCAAGGCTTATGTGATGTGCATTACCGAGAGGGCCCAGAGATACCTCTCCGACAATCGAAGTGACAAATCCTAATCTCGAAATATGCCAACCCAACATTTACCTTTGGAGACACCTGTAGAGCTCCTTTATAATCACCCAGTTACATTGTGACGTTTGGTAGCACACAAAGTGTTCCTCCGGTAAACGGGAGTTGCATAATCTCATAGTCATAGGAACATGTATAAGTCATGAAGAAAGCAATAGCAACATACTAAATGATCGGGTGCTAAGCTAATGGAATGGGTCATGTCAATCACATCATTCTCCTAATGATGTGATCCCATTAATCAAATGACAACACATGTCTATGGTTAGGAAACATAACCATCTTCGATTAACGAGCTAGTCAAGTAGAGGCATACTAGTGACGTTTGGTTTGTCTATGTATTCACACAAGTATTATGTTTTCGGATAATAAAATTCTAGCATGAATAATAAACATTTATCATGATATAAGGAAATAAAATAATAACATTATTATTGCCTCTAGGGCATATTTCCTTCAGTCTCCCACTTGCACTAGAGTCAATAATCTAGATTACACAGTAATGATTCTAACACCCATGGAGCTTTGGTGCTGATCATGTTTTGCTCGTGGAAGAGGCTTAGTCAACGGGTCTGCTATATTCAGATTCGTATGTATCTTGCAAATCTCTATGTCTCCCACCTGAACTAGATCCCGGATGGAATTGAAGCGTCTTTTTATGTGCTTGGTTCTCTTGTGAAATCTGGATTCCTTTGCCAAGGCAATTGCACCAGTATTGTCACAAAAGATTTTCATTGGACCCGATGCACTAGGTATGACACCTAGATCGGATATGAACTCCTTCATCCAGACTCCTTTGTTTGCTGCTTCCGAAGAAGCTATGTACTCCGCTTCACATGTACATCCTGCCACAACGCTTTGTTTAGAACTGCACCAACTGACAGCTCCACCGTTTAATGTAAACACGTATCCGGTTTGCGATTTAGAATCGTCCGGATCAGTGTCAAAGCTTGCATCAACGTAACCATTTACGATGAGCTCTTTGTCACCTCCATATATGAGAAACATATCCTTAGTCCTTTTCAGGTATTTCAGGATGTTCTTGACCGCTGTCCAGTGATCCACTCCTGGATTACTTTGGTACCTCCCTGCTAGACTTATAGCAAGACACACATCAGGTCTGGTACACAGCATTGCATACATGATAGAGCCTATGGCTGAAGCATAGGGAACATCTTTCATTTTCTCTCTATCTTCTGCATTGGTCGGGGATTGAGTCTTACTCAATTTCACACCTTGTAACACAGGCAAGAATCCTTTCTTTGCTTGATCCATTTTGTACTTCTTCAAAACTTTGTCAAGGTATGTGCTTTGTGAAAGTCCAATTAAGCGTCTTGATCTATCTCTATAGATCTTAATGCCCAATATGTAAGCAGCTTCACCGAGGTCTTTCATTGAAAAACTCTTATTCAAGTATCCTTTTATGCTATCCAGAAATTCTATATCATTTCCGATTAGCAATATGTCATCTACATATAATATCAGAAATGCTACAGAGCTCCCACTCACTTTCTTGTAAATACAGGCTTCTCCAAAAGTCTGTACAAAACCAAATGCTTTGATCACACTATCAAAGCGTTTATTCCAACTCCAAGAGGCTTGCACCAGTCCATAAATGGATCGTTGGAGCTTGCACACTTTGTTAGCTCCCTTTGGATCGACAAAACCTTCTGGCTGCATCATATACAACTCTTCTTGTAAAAATCCATTCAGGAATGCATTTTTGATATCCATTTGCCAAATTTCATAATCATAAAATGCGGCAATTGCTAACATGATTCGGACAGACTTAAGCATCGCTACGGGTGAGAATGTCTCATCATAGTCAATCCCTTGAACTTGCCGAAAACATTTTGCGACAAGTCGAGCTTTGTAGACAGTAATATTACCGTCAGCGTCAGTCTTCTTGAAGATCCATTTATTCTCAATTGCTTGCCGATCATTGGGCAAGTCAACCAAAGTCCATACTTTGTTCTCATACATGGATCCCATCTTAGATTTCATGGCTTCAAGCCATTCTGCGGAATCTGGGCTCACCATCGCTTCTTCATAGTTCGTAGGTTCATCATGATCTAGTAGCATGACTTCCAGAACAGGATTACCGTACCACTCTGGCGCGGATCTTACTCTGGTTGATCTACGAGGTTCAGTAGTATCTTGTTATGAAGTTTCATGATCATTATCATTAGCTTCCTCACTAATTGGTGTAGGTGTCACAGAAACAGGTTTCTGTGATGTACTACTTTCCAATAAGGGAGCAGGTACTGTTACCTCGTCAAGTTCTACTTTCCTCCCACTCACTTCTTTCGAGAGAAACTCCTTCTCCAGAAAGTTTCCGAATTTAGCAACAAAAGTCTTGCCTTCGGATCTGTGATAGAAGGTGTATCCAATAGTTTCCTTTGGATATCCTATGAAGACACATTTCTCTGATTTGGGTTTGAGCTTATCAGGTTGAAGCTTTTTCACATAAGCATCGCAGCCCCAAACTTTCAGAAATGACAACTTTTGTTTCTTGCCAAACCACAGTTCATAAGGCGTCGTCTCAACGGATTTTGATGGTGCCCTAATTAACGTGAATGCGGGCGTCTCTAGAGCATATCCCCAAAACGATAGTGGTAAATCAGTAAGAGACATCATAGATCGCACCATATCTAGTAAAGTACGATTACGACGTTCGGGCACACCATTACGCTGTGGTGTTCCGGGTGGCGTGAGTTGCGAAACTATTCCACATTGTTTCAAATGTACACCAAACTCGTAACTCAAATATTCTCCTCCACGATCAGATCGTAGGAATTTTATTTTCTTGTTACGATGATTTTCAACTTCACTCTGAAATTCTTTGAACTTTTCAAACGTTTCAGACTTATGTTTCATTAAGTAGATATACCCATATCTGCTTAAGTCATCTGTGAAGGTGAGAAAATAACGATATCCGCCACGAGCCTCAACATTCATTGGACCACATACATCTGTATGTATGATTTCCAACAAATCTGTTGCTCTCTCCATAGTACCGGAGAACGGTGTTTTTGTCATCTTACCCATAAGGCACGGTTCGCAAGTACCAAGTGATTCATAATCAAGTGGTTCCAAAAGCCCATCAGTATGGAGTTTCTTCATGCGCTTTATACCGATATGACCCAAACGGCAGTGCCACAAATAAGTTGCACTATCATTATCAACTCTGCGTCTTTTGGCTTCAACACTATGAATATGTGTGTCACTACTATCGAGATTTAATAAGAATAGACCACTCTTCAAGGGTGCATGACCATAAAAGATATTACTCATGTAAATAGAACAACCATTATTCTCTGATTTAAATGAATAACTGTCTCGCATCAAACAAGATCCAGATATAATGTTCATGCTTAATGCTGGCACCAAATAACAATTATTTAGGTCTAATACTAATCCCGAAGGTAGATGTAGAGGTAGCGTGCCGACTGCGATCACATCGACTTTGGAACCATTTCCCACGCGCATCGTCACCTCGTCCTTAGCCAATCTTTGCTTAATCCGTAGTCCCTGTTTCGAGTTGAAGATATTAGCAACAGAACCAGTATCAAATACCCAGGTGCTACTGTGAGCATTAGTAAGGTACACATCAATAACATGTATATCACATATACCTTTGTTCACCTTGCCATCCTTCTTATCCGCCAAATACTTGGGGCAATTCCGCTTCCAGTGACCAGTCTGCTTGCAGTAGAAGCACTCAGTTTCAGGCTTAGGTCCAGGTTTGGGTTTCTTCTCTTGAGTAGCAACTTGCTTGCTGTTCTTTTTGAAGTTCCCCTTTTTCTTCCCTTTGCCCTTTTTCTTGAAACTAGTGGTCTTGTTGACCATCAACACTTGATGCTCCTTCTTGATTTCTACCTCCGCAGCTTTCAGCATTGCGAAGAGCTCGGGAATAGTCTTATTCATCCCTTGAATATTATAGTTCATCACGAAGCTCTTGTAGCTTGGTGGCAGTGATTGGAGAATTTTGTCAACGACGCAATCATCTAGAAGATTAACTCCCAATTGAATCAAGTGATTATTATACCCAGACATTTTGAGTATATGCTCACTGACAGAACTGTTCTCCTCCATCTTGCAGCTATAGAACTTATTGGAGACTTCATATCTCTCAATCCGGGCATTTTCTTGAAATATTAACTTCAACTCCTGGAACATCTCATACGCTCCATGACGTTCAAAACATCGTTGAAGTCCCGATTCTAAGCCGTAAAGCATGGCACACTGAACTATCGAGGAGTCATCAGCTTTGCTCTGCCAGACGTTCATAACATCTGGTGTTGCTCCAGCAGCAGGCCTGGCACCCAGCGGTGCTTCCAGGATGTAATTCTTCTGTGCAGCAATGAGGATAATCCTCAAGGTACGGACCCAGTCCGTGTAATTGCTACCATCTTCTTTCAACTTTGCTTTCTCAAGGAACACATTAAAATTCAACAGAACAACAGCACGGGCCATCTATCTACAATCATACATAAACAAGCAAGATACTATCAGGTACTAAGTTCATGATAAATTTAGGTTCAATTAATCATATTACTTAAGAACTCCCACTTAGATAGACATCCCTCTAATCTTCTAAGTGATTATGTGATCCAAATCAACTAAACCATGTCCGATCATCACGTGAGATGGAGTAGTTTCATTGGTGAACATCGCTATGTTGATCATATCTACTATATGATTCACGCTCGACCTTTCGGTCTCCGTGTTCTGAGGCCATATCTGTATATGCTTGGCTCGTCAAGTATAACCTGAGTATTCCGCATGTGCAACTGTTTTGCACCCGTTGTATTTGAATGTAGAGCCTATCACACCCGATCATCACGTGGTGTCTCAGCACGAAGAACTTTCGCAATGGTGCATACTCAGGGAGAACACTTCTTGATAATTAGTGAGAGATCATCTTATAATGCTACCGTCAATCAAAGCAAGATAAGATGCATAAAAGATAAACATCACATGCAATCAATATAAGTGATATGATATGGCCATCATCATCTTGTGCTTGTGATCTCCATCTTCGAAGCACCGCCGTGATCACCATCGTCACCGGCGCGACACCTTGATCTCCATCGTAGCATTGTTGTTGTCTCGCCAATCTTATGCTTCCACGACTATTGCTACCGCTTAGTGATAAAGTAAAGCATTACAGCGCGATTGCATTGCATACAATAAAGCGACAACCATATGGCTCCTGCCAGTTGCCGATAACTCGGTTACATAACATGATCATCTCATACAATAAAATTTAGCATCATGTCTTGACCATATCAGATCACAACATGCCCTGCAAAAACAAGTTAGATGTCCTCTACTTTGTTGTTGCAAGTTTTACGTGGCTGCTACGGGCTTAAGCAAGAACCAATCTTACCTACGCATCAAAACCACAACGATAGTTTGTCAAGTTGGTGCTATTTTAACCTTCGCAAGGACCGGGCGTAGCCACACTCTGTTCAAATAAAGTTGGAGAAACTGTCACCCGCTAGCCACCTATGTGCAAAGCACGTCGGGAGAACCGGTCTCGCGTAAGTGTACGCGTAATGTCGGTCCGGGCCGCTTCGTCCAACAATACCGCCGAACCAAAGTATGACATGCTGGTAAGCAGTATGACTTATATCGCCCACAACTCACTTGTGTTCTACTCGTGCATATAACATCAACACATAAAACATAGGCTCAGATGCCACTATTGGGGAACGTAGTAATTTCAAAAAATTTCCTACGCACACGCAAGATCATGGTGATGCATAGCAACGAAAGGGGAGAGTGTGATCTACGTACCCTTGTAGACCGATAGCGGAAGCGTTAGCACAACGCGATTGATGTAGTCGTACGTCTTCACGGCCCGACCGATCAAGCACCGAAACTACGGCACCTCCGAGTTTTAGCACACGTTCAGCTCGCTGACGATCCCCGGACTCCGATCCAGCAAAGTGTCGGGGAACAGTTCCGTTAGCACGACGGCGTGGTGACGATCTTGATGTTCTACCATCGCAGAGCTTCACCTAAGCACCGCTACAATATTATCGAGGATTATGGTGGAAGGGGGCACCGCACACGGCTAAGAATATGATCACGTGGATCAACTTGTGTGTCTAGGGGTGCCCCCTGCCTCCGTATATAAAGGAACAAGAGGGAGGTGCGGCCGGCCAGGAGGAGGGCGCGCCAGGAGGAGTCCTACTCCTTCCTAGTTGGAATAGGATTCGGGAAGGGGGAAGAGGAGAGAGAGAAGGAAGGGGGGGCGCCGCCCCCCTCTCCTTGTCCTATTCGGACTAGGGGGGGAGGGGCGTGCGGCCCAGCCCTGGCCACCTCTCCTCTCTTCCACTAAAGCCCACTAAGGCCCATATACCTCTCAGGGGGTTCCGGTAACCTCCCGGTACTCCGATAACATCCCGATTTCACCCGGAACACTTCCGATATGCAAATATAGGCTTCCAATATATCAATCTTTATGTCTCGACCATTTCAAGGCTCCTCGTCATGTCCGTGATCACATCCGGGACTCTGAACAAACTTCGGTACATCAAAATACATAAACTCATAATATAACTGTCATCGAAACATTAAGCGTGCGGACCCTACGGGTTCGAGAACAATGTAGACATGACCGAGACACATCTCCGGTCAATAACCAATAGCGGAACCTGGATGCTCATATTGGCTCCTACATATTCTACGAAGATCTTTATCGGTCAGACCGCATAACAACATAAGTTGTTCCCTTTGTCATCGGTATGTTACTTGCCCGAGATTCGATCGTCGGTATCTCAATACCTAGTTTAATCTCGTTACTAGCAAGTCTCTTTACACTTTTCGTAATACATCATCTCACAACTAACTCATTAGTTGTAATGCTTGCAAGGCTTATGTGATGTGCATTACCGAGAGGGCCCAGAGATACCTCTCCGACAATCGGAGTGACAAATCCTAATCTCGAAATATGCCAACCCAACATTTACCTTTGGAGACACCTATAGAGCTCCTTTATAATCACCCAGTTACGTTGTGACGTTTGGTAGCACACAAAGTGTTCCTCCAGTAAATGGGAGTTGCATAATCTCATAGTCATAGGAACATGTATAAGTCATGAAGAAAGCAATAGCAACATACTAAACGATCGGGTGCTAAGCTAATGGAATGGGTCATGCCAATCACATCATTCTCCTAATGATGTGATCCCATTAATCAAATGACAACTCATGTCTATGGTTTGGAAACATAATCATCTTTGATTAACGAGCTAGTCAAGTAGAGGCATACTAGTGACGTTTGGTTTGTCTATGTATTCACACAAGTATTATGTTTCCGGATAATACAATTCTAGCATGAATAATAAACATTTATCATGATATAAGGAAATAAAATAATAACATTATTATTGCCTCTAGGGCATATTTCCTTCAAGCGGCTCCTTCGGGCCATTGAAACGGAGGAAGTATATCGCCTTTGACGAGTAAGTACCTTATCTTGGTGACCTTCTGTGTGCCGCCTTACTTCCTGACGACTGTCCCCTCAGGTCCCCTTCTGCCAAGGCCGTGAAATCTCCTGACAAGCAGCTCCCTCTCGTCTCGTTGCACCCGCCAAGCTTGAGCACCGCAGGCTCAGGCGCTTCCCACGGCGTGGGGTTAGCCATGGGAGTTGGTCCATCATCAAGGCGCCTCGAGCTTGCACCTTCGCCGTCCTTTCTTCACGGCCTTGCTCGGAGCGCAGCAGGCGCACCAAGGGCTCCTCCCCTGGTCACCGTCGGCAGCTGGCTGGCCTCGATCATGGGGTCTTCTTCAAGCAGCGGGCCTTGTTCTGTTCGGGCCCCTCGCAAGGGCCGGCTGGCACCTGGGGCTATGCCAGCCCCCAGCCCCCTGCTGAGAGGGGGAGCGCCGCGCCAAGTGTTGCCCACAGCCCCCGCAACAGAGGGCGAGATGGGCCGTGCGCTCGAGTTCGAGCGCGGGCGGAGCGTCGTTCGTCATGAGCTCTTCCAGGGGCAATGGGCATGATGAACCGACTCGGCGAAGAACTTGTGGGTGTCGACGCGCGCCTTGACGCCGAGGGTCTCCGGTTGGCGGAGGAGTGGCACAGGCTGAAAGTGGCCATCAACCTAGTGCGCCACCAGTGCGAGCTGGATAACATGAAGGCTGAGGCCTCCCTTGCAGCCTCCTGTGAGGCCTGCTCCCGAGCTCTAGAGAGGCTCGTGAAGCTGAACGCGGTCATGAGACCGCGGAGAAACGCGTGTGGGAGCTCCAAGCCTAGAGCGCTATCTTAGATCAGTAGGTGGAGGCGCGCAGGGCTGCCCTTGAACCGTTGAGGGGGTCGCCCGCCGAGGAGGAAGAGATCCAGAAGCGCGAGGAGGTGCTGGTGTTGGAAGCCGTGGAGCGCAGCCTTGAACTTGAACGGCTGGAGACGAGGGAGCGCCAGGTCACTCAGGCGGAGGACGACGTTGGCGCGCGCGATGCCAGGGCCCAGGAGGAGGTCAACCGCCGGGTGGCCGAGGCTCGCCCAGATCTCGAGAGGAGGCACAACCTGAAGCTGAAGCTCGTGGAAGCTGGGGCCGCTGGCAGGACTACCGCCCTCAAGTCCATGTTGGTCGAGGCAGAGCGGCGCGAGGAGGCCGCCGCATCCGCCTTGACCTCGGCGCAGGCGGAGCTGGCTTCCGCCCGCGCCGAGTTGCTCTCCCTCCGGCAGCGAGTTGCCGACGCCGAGTCCGTCGCGCAGAAGAACAAGCACGAAGTGATCAAGCGGCGGACATTGGAGCACGTGCACGCCACCATGCTCGAGGACCTCAGGAATAGGTCCAACATAGCCTTGGGCCATATCTGCGATGAGAATGCTCCTCATCCCCACACAAACGACTACGCCAGCCACCTCCGCTTCTTTGGCAATGTGGTGACGCGCCTGCAGAACCGTTCTGAGAGGCTTGCAGGATTGTTGAATAGAGGAGTCGCAGTCCGCATGGGCGCGCATTCTCCCGCGTCTTCAGCCACCTCCGGAACATTGATCCCAACTTCCATTTTGACGCCGCCATTGCTCCAGTGCCGGAAGACATCCGGGGCAACTTGGCGCGATGGGTTGAAGACCACGTGGACACGCTGGTCAAGGCCTTCGCTTCTGACAAAGACAGGGTAGTGGTTGCGGCGGACGAAGGAGACGTGGTTGATGACAGCAACGCCGGCGCCAGCAAAGGTGGAGGCAACGCCAACGATAGTGACAGCGACACCAGCGGCGCGTCTGAAGATGACATGGGGCACGCGGTGAGCGACATATCCGGCTGATCCCACGTTTCCCTATTGTTTACCCTGTAAAACTTGGGTGCGGCCCCGGAAGATTGTAAGAGCATTTTGAGAGGGGGAGCCCCTCATGTAAACAAACTGCAGCTTTTATCCTTCTGTGTCAAATTGAGTACGGGTCTTCAAGAGCTTTGCATATGCTGGGGCAGGGTTGTTGTTGCGGTTTACCTTAGCCTTGACGAGCCCAAAAACGGGCTCAAGAGATTGTGGGTTTCTGAGAATCTCCTGAGGAATTCATCGTCACGCCCGAGAGGGCCGTGTGATAAGCGAGCGACAGCCCCGGCTCGGCACGCGCGTGGCTCGCGTGCTTCATGCCCAGCCCGGCTCGTGAGGGGGGAGCGACCGGCGCGAGCTCCGAAATAAGGCAAGAACTAGACTGCGAGAAATAGCTTGAACAAGAAAAGGCATCCCCCCCGCGCGCATCAAATGAAAATTCAACTTCAACTTAAATCCAAATCCAGAAGGCAGGGTTACAGAAAAGAGATCCAAAGCAAATGGCTGCGCCCGGCACCTAGTCTAGTCTTCAACGTCTTCTCACCAGTGCGGAGCTAAGTGCTGCCACTAGGCGTGGGAGGGAGCCCCCGAGGCCCGAGGGCGGCTCTCCTGAGGCTCGGGGGCGTGTACAGCCCCACTCATTATTACGTGAGAGTGTCACGGGCGGCGATCTTCATAGGCGTGAGCCTTACTTCATATCGCCTGACGAGGGCCCCACCTGGCACCACCCTGCCACCGTTTGGGCAACCGGAAACCAGGACTGCCCAACGAGGGCAGAGGGGACGCCAGCGGCGCCCTCGGTGACCACGGGTCCTCTACCGGGGGAAAGGTCGTAGATGCCACCCCGGCAGAGGGCCAACCTCCGGGCGTTGCCTTGCTCCGTGCGACGCAGGGAGGGGCCTTGCTCCTGGCCCATTCCGTGCTGCCCCAGTGGGTCTCTCCTGTCGGGGTGGGCATCGCCGTGCCGGAACCATCGTTCGACGTCGTGACCTGGTTCATCTGTGACTCATGGTTACCATAAGCTTGTCCCTGAGGGATTAACAGTACCCTGTATCTGTTGTCGATGGCGCGGTCGGCGGGGCTCTCTGGCGTCTCCTGGAAGGCTTCATCTCCTAACGCCTCCTCCTCCCATCCTTGCCCGAGGAACGAGCCGAGGTCGTCCTTCGGCGTGTACTCCTGATCCATCATGAGGGGCACGTAGGCCTCCGGGGCCGCTGCTCCGAAGACCTCGCTAAAGTGCCCCACACTCCACGTCGCTCGGCCCATCATGCCGTCCTGAGGATGGCGGGGCGGTGCCCCGATGGGGCCGTGCACGATGACGCTCCTGCCCGCGCCCATCTGAGGTGGCTCGGATGCGAGGGGGCGCCCTCCGCCGTGGTCTGTGCTGATGTCGACGAAGGCCCCAGGCGCACTAGGGGGTACGCAGGCGTGGCGAGGCCTGCCGTGGGGTCCTGCCGCTGCCTGCGGCGTGAGCTGGTAGCAAAAAGGTGGTGCTCCCATGGCCGCTGCGGCCCAGAGTTCGGCGACGCGTTCCAGCAGTGCATCCCCGCCAGTCTCCATCAGTCGGCACCGCATCAGCTCCCGTGCCATAGTGAGCGCGGCCCGCATGTTCTCCTACTCCCTCCTGGTGTGCGGCGCCGTCGCTGCGGCGTGGCTTGCGGCCCTTGCAGTAGCTCGCGTCTGTCAGAAGGTAAGAGCAGAGGGTGAGGGGCCATGCCGCCCATGCCCCGCGGTGTTTGGTGCGCGCGCCGCCTGAGATGCACGGTTGAAGTCCTCCTAGGCAGGCGGACATCGGAACCACGGAGTGTCGGTGGATCATCTGGTTGGGAAGAAGCTCCAGCGCACCCCTACCTGGTGCGCCAAATGTCGGATCACGGGTTCCGGCAAAACCCTTAAGGTTCGAACACTGGGGTGCACGAGAAGATCTCCCCCCCTATCTATCCGCGTCCTAACTTAGCCTAGATCTCACGAACTAACTCGACGAACTCACAACAGAAGGACACAAGATTTATACTGGTTCGGGCCACCATTGTGGTGTAATACCATACTCCAGTGTGGTGGTGGATTGCCTCTTGGGCTGAGGATGAACAGTACAAGGGGAATTACAGCTTCCTGAGGTTGAGTGTTCTTGTCTGTGTCAGGATGCGGCCTAGGGTTTTGATCTTGACCCGTCTCCTCTTTGTGTTCTCTCCCTCCCTTGTCTTGTCTTCTGCCCCTCTAGTTACGGTGGTTGCTAGTACTATTATAGAGGCCCTGGTCCTCTCCCCAAATATTGAGCGGGAAGGGATCCAACAACGGCCAATTTGAAAGGCGAGAGCTAGTACAAGCTATCCTGACAAAAGCAGTCTTCGCCTGCCAAAGGCCCTAGGGGTGACGCCGTCTTGGGCTCCATGGTGACCTCTGTCTTGGCGTCCTTCCGGTCTTCGTCTCGTTGCACCAATATGGCAACCTTTGCTTGATGCCTCGGTACTCCGCGCCTGCGCCTTCCCCCTTTGCACCAAAGAGGAAACAAGGACGCTGCACGCGCTGGCGCCCACCTGGTCTCGATCATCATGGCTTATGTCACGAGAACCTCGCGAGGTTTTCCCGGCCTTGAACTCTCCGCCCCTCACGAGCCAGGCTGGTGAGGCCGCTCCTGAGGAGGTCTTGTGTCGTCCACCTCGCGAGGCTTGGCCCCTCGTGAGGGTCTTGATTCCTTGTTGATGAAGATGGGCCGTACAGGCCTGCCAGCAAAGCCAAGCCGTGGGCCGCAGGCAGGCAAGTATGGGACCCCCGTTCCCAGAACGCCGACACTGGCAGCCAAAGCTGGGCGCGCGGCGTCGTTCGTGCGCAAGACGACGGGCCACACGCCACCAAATCCAAAGACGGAGCCAGGCCCCCCGCAGGTGGCGCGGGGCCCTCCAGGGGCGGCGTCGTGCCACCCACGGGTGGCAAGGTGACTTCCGAGGCGCCTACGCTAGCGCCCCGATGCACTCTTCCCAGGTTGTGCATCACAAGCAGCGTCACCACGCTGGCAACCCTGGGCACCGTCGTGGGAAGAGTCATGTGCATCATTCACGCCGAAGTGCTGGAGAAAACGGCATACAGCCGATAGGCTGTGATAGAGCTCCTTCTAACGTGGTTAGAAGTTAGAGAGCATCATGGTCCATGCAGCTTTCCCCACCACCCACGCCGGCGGAAGCTTTTGCACGCGCGCAGTTGCTCCTCGACTTTCCTCCTGCTGCGGAGAAACTCGTTGAGTGGAGAGCCACCATCTGAAGCCTCGTCGGCGTTGCCAACAAAGATGAGCCGCGGCCGGCGGGGCTCTCTGGCCGGCGCTCCGTCGAACCGCCGCATGCCAGTGGTGGAAGGATCGGGGGCGCCACGGCCACGGTGCACTCTCCTCCTCCACGCCGGCCACCGCGGGTGTGGATCCATCGTGATGACGCTTGTGATAACATTTACGTAGCATCGTCTGAAGCATGGACCCACCACGGTCAGCACCAAGTTCTTCGACAGCGGGACCGTGAAGATGCTCGAACCACCATCGAACATCGGCGCGATGCGCGCCACCAGTCAGATACGTGTGCGGGGCCTACTATGGAAAACCCAACACCGTGGGGCTCTAGTGACCTACCCTATGAGGTGGGTTGTCCGGCCTTCACCCGTGGGGTACGGCGGTTCCAGTAGCCCTCTGACCGCACGTTCAAGCCAGATGTTGGCGAGACGTACAACAACAAGACTCACCCGTCTGATTTCCTCAGCATCTACACCGTCGCGATGCAAGCTGCTGGAGCCCCAGGCGATAAGGTGCCTGCCAATTACTTCCCGCTGGCACTCAAACCCAATGTCATGTCATGGCTGATGCACTTGCCGGCGGATTCCATTTCTTCTTGGTCGGACTTGTGCCATGAGTTCGTTGGCGCCTTTACCAGACGCCATCAAGCTCATGGCCAGGAAAGTGATTTGCATATCATCCCCAGAAGGAAGGTGAAACCCTGCGCAAGTACGTATAGAGGTTCAGCCGGGTGCAATACAACATCCCAGATGTTCATCCCGCCGCCGTGATCAGCGCATTCCATCAGAATGTGCGCAACCTCAAGATGCATGAAGGGCTGGCGATGAACAAGGTCAAGGATGTGGCCGAACTTTATGTTCTGGCTGATAGGTGCGCTCGAGCGGAAGAGGGGAGGAAGTACCCCAGCGAGGACACCGGCGCAGAAACCGACTCCACAGACGAAGACGCGGCCACCCCGACGAAGAAAGGACGGCGCCGCAATAGGAAGCGCAAGGGCAAGACCATGCTTGCTGTCGAGGGATACGAGGACACCGGTGCTGCCAAGAAGGCCAAGGCAGACGACCCCGGCAAGGAAATTGTCGGGTGCACCACTTGCCAGGCCTTGGTGGCTGCCGACAAGCCAGGAGCCTCCGACAAGCAATTATTGCAAGATCCACCGCACCAAGGGCCACAACCTCCAAAACTGCCGGCAAGTCGAGCTGCTTGCTGAGAAGCAAAAGCCGAGTATGAGAGGCGGGACAAGGAGAAGGGCCAAGATGGTGCCGAGGGGTCTGGCAAGAAGCGTGGCAGCCAAGGAGGCCGCCGCGAAAAGGATAATTAGCAAGAGAGGCCCGCCCGGGGCCGTGACAAGAAGCAAGAAGATGATGATCATGACGAGGATGACGAGTCCGGCGAGCACGAGTTCCAAAAGGCTACGGAGGCCATGTGCGTCGACGGTGGCGCTCGTTGCACACTTCTCACCGCCAACTCAAGCAGTGGGCGCATGAGATTACAGCAACGGAACCATCCCTCGATGCTCACAGGCCACTGAAATGGTCCAGCATGCCTATCATTTTCGACACCGAGGACCACCCTGACTGCACGACTGTGGTCGGGTGTTTGCCGTTGTTGGTCTCGCCAACAATACGCAACCTTAAGGTGACGAAGATGCTAGTTGACAGCAGGGCAGGTCTGAACTTGATCTCGCCCATTGTGATCAAAATGCTGCAGATTCCTGATGGAGACCTTGAAGAGATGGGCATGTTTCAAGGGGTCAACCATGGGAGGAGTGAGCCAAAGGGTAAGGTCACGCTGCCCGTGACGTTTGGAGGTGAGTTAAACTATAGGATGGAGAGGATTGTTTTCAATGTAGCCGAGATACCCTTACCCTACAACGGGATTCTCGGCCGCCCGGCACTAGCCAAGTTTATGCTGGCGGCGCATTACTCCTACAACATGCTGAAGATGTCGGGGCCGACCATCATCACCATCCCCTCTGACAAGAAGGATGCACTAATCTGCGCCGACCAACTCTACTGGGAAGCAACTGCAATGACTGCCGCCAAGGCACTAGCTCCGGCCGCTGGAGCTCCGATAGGGAAGAAGACCGGCAAGACCTCTCGCACCCACTCCGGCAAGCGCACCTCTTCGAAGTGTTGTGCTCCCGTCGAGGACGTGCCAGAGAGCTCCACCGGCATGAGAAAGAAATCCAGAGTTATGCCACCAGAGACCAAGAGGGTGTCCGTCGAGGAGGATGGCATGGGAGGGGCTTTCACCATAAGCTCCACCCTGTACAACAAATAGGAAAGCACGCTCGTCACCTTCCTGCGGGGGAATGTCGACGTGTTTGTCTGGCAAGCATCCGACATCCCCTGCGTTCCCAGGGAGGTGATTGAGAACCATCTTGCTGTCTGTCCTCATGCGTGACCCGTCAAGAAGAAGGTCAGGAAACAAGCTTTGGAATGGTAGGAGTTCATTACGGAAGAGATCAGGAAGTTGGAAGCGGCAGGTTTGGTGAGAGGAGTACTCCATTCGACGTGGTTGGTAATCCGGTAGTAGTGCGCAAGTTGAATGGGAAGTGGAGGCTCTGTATTGACTACACAGATATCAATAAGGCTTTTCCCAAGGACCCTTTACTGTTGCCGTGCATTGACCAGATTGTTGACTCCACGGCCGGGTGTGATCTGCTATCATTCCTTGATGCCTACTCGGGGTACCACCAAATCTTCATGGCGAGAGAGGACGAAGAGAAGACAGCGTTCATCACCCCACGTGGCACGTATTGCTTCTTACGGATGCCTTTCGGGTTGAAGAGTTCTGGATCGATGTTTGCAAGGGCGGTCCAGATTGGTTTTGAGCCCGAGCTACGCAGAAATATGGAAGCTTATATGGATGACATAGTGGTCAAAACCAAAGACAGGGCAACACTTGTACAAGATCTAGAAGAGACGTTTGCGAATCTGCGTAAGATCAACCTCAAGTTGAACCCTGAGAAGTGTGTCTTCGGCGTTCCGTCTGGCAAACTTCTCGGGTTCTTTGTGTCACAGCATGGGATCGAGGCAAATCAAGACAAGATCAAGGCCATTGAGCATATTAGGGCACCCAAGCGGATCAAGGACATGCGCCGGCTCACTGGGTGCATTGCTACCATGAGCAGATTCATCTCCAAGTCTGCTGAGAGTGCCCTTCCCTTTTTCAAAATCTTGAAAAAGCGGGCCCAATGGAATGGACGCCAGAGGCCGAAGCAACGCTGCGGGACTTGAAGAAATACCTCTCCTCTACACCGATACTGGTTGCGCCCAAACCCCATGAACTGTTGCTGCTGTACCTGGCGGCAATGAACCAAGTGGTCAGTGCCACACTAGTGGCACGGAGGGAGGTTGACAAAGAGGAAAGGCCCCCGGCAGGGTCCAATGCTGGCAAGGCATGGCCTACGCAACCAGATGAAGTGCTGCCAAAGAAGAAAATGATGCAGCACCCGGTTTACTTTGTCAGCTCCCTCATGCAGGGGGCTAGGTCAAGGTACTCTGATGTGCAGAAATTACTCTTCGGCCTCCTCATGGCCTCGAGGAAGTTGTGTCATTACTTCCAGGCAAACGAGATCACCGTCGTCACCCGCCTCCCGTTGCAACAGATATTGCATAACCGAGATGCAACTGGGAGGATTGTGGAGTGGGCTGTGGAGCTGTCGAGCCTTGGATTGAAGTTTGAAAGTACTTCGGTAATCCAGAGTAGAGTCTTCGGAGGGTTCATTGCCGAGTGGACCTTGATGCTAGACGAAGAGATCCAGGAGACCGCCCTCCCCGGCAAGGAGGCAAGTTGCAACTGGATTATGTACTTTGACGGGGCTTTCTCGCTGCATGGCGCTGGTGCTGGTGTGCTGCTCGTCGCACCCACCAGAGATCACCTCAATTATGTAATCCAGATGCACTTTCCCAGGGAGATGTCCACAAACAACACTGCTGAATATGAGGGGTTGCTTGCCGGTCTCGGGATCGCGACAGACCTCAGGATCAAGAAGCTCATCGTCAGTGGTGATTCGCAGCTTGTTGTCTAGCAAGTCAACATAGATTATCAAAGCCCATTGATTTGGGCCTACATGGATGAAGTGAGGAAGCTAGAGGAGCGACTTGATGGTATATAGGCGGAGCATGTTCCCCGAGTGGAGAACAACATCACCAACTACCTGTCGAAGCGCGCTGCTTTCAAACTACCTGTGGAACCAGGTACTTTTGTGCTTCGGCTGGCTGAACCATCCGTTGAACCAACAACAGAGCAGAACAAGAGAAGGAAATCAGGCCCCGGCAAATACTTGTTGGAAATATGCCCTAGAGGCAATAATAAATTGATTATTATTATATTTCCTTGTTCATGATAATCGTTTATTATCCATGCTAGAATTGTATTGATAGGAAACTCAGATACATGTGTGGATACATAGACAACACCATGTCCCTAGTAAGCCTCTAGTTGACTAGCTCGTTGATCAATAGATGGTTACGGTTTCCTGACCATGGACATTGGATGTCGTTGATAACGGGATCACATCATTAGGAGAATGATGTGATGGACAAGACCCAATCCTAAGCATAGCACTGGATCGTGTAGTTCGTATGCTAAAGCTTTTCTAATGTCAAGTATCATTTCCTTAGACCATGAGATTGTGCAACTCCCGGATACCGTAGGAGTGCTTTGGGTGTACCAAACGTCACAACGTAACTGGGTGACTATAAAGGTGCACTACGGGTATCTCCGAAAGTGTCTGTTGGGTTGGCACGAATCGAGACTGGGATTTGTCATTCCGTGTGACGGAGAGGTATCTCTGGGCCCACTCGGTAGGACATCATCATAATGTGCACAATGTGATCAAGGAGTTGATCACAGGATGATGTGTTACAGAACGAGTAAAGAGACTTGCTGGTAACGAGATTGAACAAGGTATCGGGATACCGACGATCGAATCTCGGGCAAGTATCGTACCGATGGACAAAGGGAATTGCATACGGGATTGATTAAGTCCATCACATCGTGGTTCATCCGATGAGATCATCGTGGAACATGTGGGAGCCAACATGGGTATCCAGATCCCGCTGTTGGTTATTGACCGAAGAACGTCTCGGTCATGTCTGCATGTCTCCCGAACCCGTAGGGTCTACACACTTAAGGTTCGATGACGCTAGGGTTATAAAGGAAGTTTGTATGTGGTTACCAAATGTTGTTCGGAGTCCCGGATGAGATACCGGACGTCACGAGGAGTTCCGGAATGGTCTGGAGGTAAAGATTTATATATGGGAAGTCCTGTTTTGGTCACCGGAAGAGTTTCGGGGTTTATCGGTAACGTACCGGGACCACCGGGAGGGTCCCGGGGGTCCACCAAGTGGGGCCACCAACCCCAGAAGGTTGTGTGGGCCAAGAGTGGTGAGGGACCAGCCCCTTAGTGGGCTGGTGCGCCTCCCACCAAGGCCCAAGGAGCAGGGAGAGTGGGAGGGGGCAAACCCTAGGTCCAGATGGGCCTTAAGGCCCACCCTAGGGGCGCCTTCCCCTCTCCCCTCTCTTGGCCGCCACCCAAGACCCATCTAGGGCTGCCGCCCCTCTAGGGGTGGGAACCCTAGAGGGGGCGCAGCCTCCTCCCCTTCCCTATATATATGAGGCATAGGGCTGCCCATAAGAAGTGATTCGATCTCTCGTTGGTGCAGCCCTGCATCTCTCTCTCCCTCCTCTTCTGTGGTGCTTGGCGAAGCCCTGCAGGATTGCCACGCTCCTCCATCACCACCACGCCGTTGTGCTGCTGCTGGATGGAGTCTTCCTCAACCTCTCCCTCTCTCCTTGCTGGATCAAGGCGTGGGAGACGTCACCGGGCTGCACGTGTGTTGAACGCGGAGGTGCCGTGCGTTCGGCACTTGGTCATCGGTGATTTGAATCACGACGAGTACGACTCCATCAACCCCGTTCACTTGAACGCTTCCGCTTAGCGATCTACAAGGGTATGTAGATGCACTCTCCTTCCCCTCGTTTCTGGTCTCTCCATAGATAGATCTTGGTGACACGTAGGAAAATTTTGAATTTCTGCTACGTTCCCCAACAGTGGCATCATGAGCTAGGTCTATGCGTAGTTTCTATGCACGAGTAGAACACAATGTAGTTGTGGGTGTTGATTTTGTTCAATATGCTTACCGTTACTAGTCCAATCTTGATTCGGTGGCATTGTGGGATGAAGCGGCCCGGACCGACCTTACACGTACTCTTACGTGAGACTGGTTCCACCGACTGACACGCACTAGTTGCATAAAGGTGGCTAGCGGGTGTCTGTCTCTCCCACTTTAATCGGATCGGATTCGATGAAAAGGGTCCTTATGAAGGGTAAATAGCAATTGGCATATCACGTTGTGGTTTTTGCGTAGGTAAGAAACGTTCTTGCTAGAAACCCATAGCAGCCACGTAAAACATACAAACAACAATTAGAGGACGTCTAACTTGTTTTTGCAAGGTATGCTATGTGATGTGATATGGCCAAAGGATGTGATGAATGATATATGTGATGTATGAGATTGACCATGTTCTTGTAATAGGAATCACGACTTGCATGTCGATGAATATGACAACCGGCAGGAGCCATAGGAGTTGTCTTTATTTATTTATGACCTGCGTGTCAACTTAAACGTCATGTAATTACTTTACTTTTATTGCTAACCGTTAGCTGTAGCAGTAGAAGTAATAGATGACGTGACAACTTCATGAAGACACGATGATGGAGATCATGATGATGGAGATCATGATGATGGAGATCATGGTGTCATGCCGGTGACGATGATGATCATGGAGCCCCGAAGATGGAGATCAAAAGGAGCAATATGATATTGGCCATATCATGTCACTATTTGATTGCATGTGATGTTTATCATGTTTATACATCTTATTTGCTTAGAACGACGGTAGTAAATAAGATGATCCCTCATTAAAATTTCAAGAAAGTGTTCCCCCTAACTGTGCACCGTTGCGATAGTTCGTAGTTTCGAAGCACCACGTGATGATCGGGTGTTAGATTCATACGTTCATATACAACGGGTGTTGACGAGCCTAGCATGTACAGACATGGCCTCGGAACACATGCAAAACACTTAGGTTAACTTGACGAGCCTAGCATGTACAGACATGGCCTCGGAACACAGAAGACCGAAAGGTCGAGCATGAGTCGTATGGCAGATACGATCAACATGAAGATGTTCACCGATGTTGACTAGTCCGTCTCACGTGATGATCGGACACGGCCTAGTTGACTCGGATCATGTAATCACTTAGATGACTAGAGGGATGTCTATCTGAGTGGGAGTTCATAAGATGAACTTAATTATCCTGAACATAGTCAAAAGGATTTTGCAAATTATGTCATAGCTTGCGCTTTAGTTCTACTGTTTAGATATGTTCCTAGAGAAAAATTAGTTGAAAGTTGATAGTAGCAATTGTGCGGACTAGGTTCGTAAACTGAGGATTGTCCTCATTGCTTCATAGAAGACTTATGTCCTTAATGCACCGCTTAGTGTGCTGAACCTCGAACGTCGTCTATGGATGTTGCGAACATCTGACATACACATTTTGATAACTACGTGATAGTTCAGTTAAACGGTTTAGAATTGAGGCACCGAAGACGTTTTGAAACGTCGCGAAACATATGAGATGTTTTGAGGGCTGAAATTGGGATTTCAAGCTCGTGCCCACGTCAAGAGGTATAAGACCTCCGACGATTTTCTTAGCCTGCAAACTAAGGGAGAAAAGCTCAATTGTTGAGCTTGTGCTCAGATTGTCTGAGTACAACAATCATTTGAATCAAGTGGGAGTTGATCTTCCAGATAAGATAGTGATGTTTCTCCGAAGTCATTACCACCAAGCTGCTAGAGCTTTGTGATGAACTATAATGTGTCAGGGACATATATGATGATCCTTGAGATATTCGCGATGTTTGACACCGAGAAAGTAGAAATCAAGAAGGAGCATCAATTGTTGATGGTTAGTGAAACCACTAGTTTCAAGAAGGGCAAGGGCAAGAAGGGATACTTCATGACACGGCAATTCAGTTGCTGCTCTAGTGAAGAAACCCAAGGTTGAACCCAAACCCGAGACTAAGTGCTTCTGTAATAAGGGGAACAACCACTGGAGCAGAATTACCCTAGATACTTGGTAGATTAGAAGGCTAGCAAGGTCGATAGAAGTATATTGGATATACATTGTGTTGATGTGTACTTTACTAGTACTCCTAGTAGCACCAGGGTATTAGATACCGGTTCGGTTGCTAAGTGTTAGTAACTCGAAATAAAAGCTACGGAATAAACGGAGACTAGCTAAAGGTGAGCTGATGATATGTGTTGGAAGTGTTTCCAATGTTGATATAATCAAATATCGTACGCTCCTTCTACCATCGAGATTGGTGTTTGTGTTGAGCATAGACATGATTGGATTATGTCTCGCAATACGGTTATTCATTTAAGGAGAATAATGGTTACTCTGTTTATTTGAATAATACCTTCAATGGTCTTACACCTAAAATGAATGGTTTATTGAATCTCGATCGTAGTGATACACATGTTCATGCCAAAAGATAGTAATGATAGTACCACCTACTTGTGGCACTGCCACGTAAGTCATATCGGTATAAAACGCATGAAGAAGCTCCATGTTGATGGATCTTTGGGCTCACTCGTTTTTTGAAAAGTTTGAGGCATGCGAACCATGTCTATTGGTGTATATGCATGAAGAAACTCCATGCAAATGGACCGTTTGGACTCACTTGATTTTGAATCACTTGAGACATGCAAATCATACCACATGGGCAAGATGACTGAAAGCCTCGTTTTTAGTAAAATGGAACTAGAAAGCAACTTGTTGGAAGTAATACATTTTGATGTGTGCAATCCAATGAGTGATGAGGCATGTAGTGGATATCGTTATGTTCTTACTTCACAGATGATTTGAGTAGATGTTGAGTATATTTACTTGATGAATCACGAGTCTGAATTATTGAAAAGTTTAAGTAATTTCAGGGTGAAGTTGAAAGATCGTCGTGACAAGAGGATAAAATATCTATGATATGATCATAGAGATGAATATCTGAATTACGAGTTTGGCACAGAATTAAGACATTGTGGAAATTGTTTCACAACTAATACAGCCTGGAACACCATAGTGTGATGGTGTGTCCGAACATCATAACTGCACCCTATTGGATATGATGCATACCATGATGTCTCTTATCGAATTACCATGATAGTTTATGGGTTAGGCATTAGAGACAACCGCATTCACTTTAAATAGGGCACCACGTAATTCCAATGAGATGACACCGTATGAACTATGGTTTAGAGAAACCTAAGCTGTCATTTCTTAAAAGTTTGGGGCTGCGACGCTTATGTGAAAAAGTTTCAGGCTGATAAGATCGAACCCAAAGCGGATAAATGCATCTTCATAGGAAACCCAAAACAGTTGGGTATACCTCCTGTCTCAGATCCGAAAGCAATAAGGGATTGTTTCTAGAATCGGGTCCTTTCTCGAGGAAAAGTTTCTCTCGAAAGAATTGAGTGGGAGGATGGTGGAGACTTGATGAGGTTATTGAACCATCTCTTCAACTAGCATGTGGCAGGGCACAGGAAGTTGTTCCTGTGGCACCTACACCAATTGAAGTGGAAGCTTATGATAGTGATCATGAAACTTCAGATCAAGTCACTACCAAACCTCGTGGGATGACAAGGATGTGTACTCATTCAGAGTGGTACGTAATCTTGTCTTGGAAGTCATGTTGCTAGACAACAATGAACCTACGAGCTATGGAGAAGCGATGGTGGGCCCTGATTCCGATAAATGGCTCGAGGCCATAAAATCCGAGAGAGGATCCATGTATCAAAACAAAGTGTAGACTTTGGCAGAATGGCTCGATGGTCGTAAGGCTATTGAGTACAGATGGATTTTTGAAAGGAAGACGAACAATGATGGTAAGTATCACCATTAAGAAAGCTCGACTTGTCGTTAAGATGTTCTCCGACAAGTTCAAGGAGTTGACTACCGCGAGACTTTCTCACTCGTAGCGATGCTAAGAGTCTGTTGGAATTATGTTAGCGATTACTGCGTTATTTATGAAATCTTGAAGATAGGATGTCAAAACATTGTTTCCTCGATGATTTTTCTTGAGGAAAGGTTGTATGTGATACAACCGGAAGGTTTTGTCAATCCTGAAAGATGCTAATAAGTATGCAAAGCTCCAGCTATCCTTCTGAGGACTGTAGTAAGCATCTCGGAGTTGGAATGTATGCTTTGATGAGATGATCAAAGATTTTGGGTGTATACAAAGTTTATGAGAAACTTGTATTTCCGAAGAAGTGAGTGGGAGCACTATAGAATTTCTGATGAGTATATGTTGTTGACATATTGTTGATCAGAAATGACGTAGAATTTCTAGAAAGCATATAGGGTTATTTGGAAAGTGTTTCAATGGAAAGCCTGGATTAAGCTGCTTGAGCATTGAGCATCAAGATCTATAAGGATAGATCAAAACGCTTAATGGAACTTTCAAATGAGCACATACCTTGACATGATCTTGAAGGTGTTCAAGATGGATCAGTCAAAGAAGGAGTTCTTGCCTGAGTTGTAAGGTATGAAGTTAATACTTAAAGCTCGACCATGGCAGAATAGAGAGAAAGGACGAAGGTCGTCCCCTATGCTTAAGACGTAGGCTCTACAGTATGTTATGCTGTGTACCGCACCTGAAGTGTGCCTTGCCATGAGTCAGTCAAGGGGTACAAGAGTGATCCAAGAATGGATCACAGGACAGCGGTTAAAGTTATCCTTAGTAACTAGTGGACTAAGGAATTTTCTCGATTATGGAGGTGGTAAAAGAGTTCATCATAAAGGGTTACGCCGATGCAAACTTTGACACTAGTCCAGATTATTCTGAGTAGTAAACTGGATTCGTATAGTAGAACAGTTATTTGGAATAGCTCCAAATAGAACGTGGTAGCTGCATCTAGGAGATGACATAGAGATTTGTAAAGCACACATGGATCTGAAAGGTTCAGACCCGTTGACTATAACCTCTCTCACAAGCATAACATGATCAAACCCAGAACTCATCGAGTGTTAATCACATGGTAAATGTGAACTAGATTATTGACTCTAGTAAACTCTTTGGGTGTTAGTCACATGGGGATGTGACCTTGAGTGTTAATCACATATCGATGTGAACTAGATTATTGACTCTAGTGCAAGTGGGAGACTGTTGGAAATATGCCCTAGAGGCAATAATAAATTGATTATTATTATATTTCCTTGTTCATGATAATCGTTTATTATCCATGCTAGAATTGTATTGATAGGAAACTCAGATACATGTGTGCATACATAGACAACACCATGTCCCTAGTAAGCCTCTAGTTGACTAGCTCGTTGATCAATAGATGGTTACGGTTTCCTGACCATGGACATTGGATGTCGTTGATAACGGGATCACATCATTAGGAGAATGATGTGATGGACAAGACCCAATCCTAAGCATAGCACTAGATCGTGTAGTTCGTATGCTAAAGCTTTTCTAATGTCAAGTATCATTTCCTTAGACCATGAGATTGTGCAACTCCCGGAACCGTAGGAGTGCTTTGGGTGTACCAAACGTCACAACGTAACTGGGTGACTATAAAGGTGCACTACGGGTATCTCCGAAAGTGTCTGTTGGGTTGGCACGAATCGGGACTGGGATTTGTCACTCCGTGTGACGGAGAGGTATCTCTGGGCCCACTCGGTAGGACATCATCATAATGTGCACAATGTGATCAAGGAGTTGATCACGGGATGATGTGTTACAGAACGAGTAAAGAGACTTGCTGGTAACGAGATTGAACAAGGTATCGGGATACCGACGATCGAATCTCGGGCAAGTATCGTACCGATGGACAAAGGGAATTGCATACGGGATTGATTAAGTCCTTGACATCGTGGTTCATCCGATCAGATCATCGTGGAACATGTGGGAGCCAACATGGGTATCTAGATCCCGCTGTTGGTTATTGACCGGAGAACGTCTCGGTCATGTCTGCATGTCTCCCGAACCCGTAGGGTCTACACACTTAAGGTTCGATGACGCTAGGGTTATAAAGGAAGTTTGTATGTGGTTACCGAATGTTGTTCGGAGTCCCGGATGAGATCCCGGACGTCACGAGGAGCTCCGGAATAGTCCGGAGGTAAAGATTTATATATGGGAAGTCCTGTTTTGGTCACCGGAAGAGTTTCGGGGTTTATCGGTAACGTACCGGGACCACCGGGAGGGTCCCGGGGGTCCACCAAGTGGGGCCACCAACCCCAGAAGGTTGCGTGGGCCAAGAGTGGTGAGGGACCAGCCCCTTAGTGGGCTGGTGCACCTCCCACCAAGGCCCAAGGCGCAGGGAGAGTGGGAGGGGGCAAACCCTAGGTCCAGATGGGCCTTAAGGCCCACCCTAGGGGCGCCTTCCCCTCTCCCCTCTCTTGGCCGCCACCCAAGACCCATCTAGGGCTGCCGCCCCTCTAGGGGTGGAAACCCTAGAGGGGGCGCAGCCTCCTCCCCTTCCCTATATATATGAGGCATAGGGCTGCCCATAAGAAGCGATTCGATCTCTCGTTGGTGCAGCCCTGCATCTCTCTCTCCCTCCTCTTCTGTGGTGCTTGGCGAAGCCCTGCAGGATTGCCACGCTCCTCCATCACCACCACGCCGTTGTGCTGCTGCTGGATGGAGTCTTCCTCAACCTCTCCCTCTCTCCTTGCTGGATCAAGGCGTGGGAGACGTCACCGGGTTGCACGTGTGTTGAACGCGGAGGTGCCGTGCGTTCGGCACTTGGTCATCGGTGATTTGAATCACAACGATTACGACTCCATCAACCCCGTTCACTTGAACGCTTCCGCTTAGCGATCTACAAGGGTATGTAGATGCACTCTCCTTCCCCTCGTTGCTGGTCTCTCCATAGATAGATCTTGGTGACACGTAGGAAAATTTTGAATTTCTGCTACGTTCCCCAACAATACTTTCCCGGCGAGCTCCCAGGAGCTGTCGGCAAGGATGTTGCCATGGACGCTGAGCCAGCCGTGGGGCAACCGACTCCGGCGGGGTGTCAAGTGCTGGCTGTAGAGACAGCTGCACCCATGGCCGAGGAAGTGCCTTTAGTCCTTGCCGTCGAGCCTCAGGCTCCGGCATGGGCACAAACTACCATCCAATTCCTCCAAACAGGGGAACTCCCTGAGGAGCAAGAAGAAGCGGAGAAAGTAGCCCGTCGGTCTTCCATCTACCAGTTCGTCGACGACGTCCTGTATAGAAAAAGACCAAACGGTATGAAATTGAAGTGCATTCCCCGGGAGGAAGTACTGGAGTTGTTGGCAGAGATACACGGAGGCATATGTGGCTCCCACATAGGGTCAAGTGCCCTTGCCGGCAAGGCATTTCGACAAGGTTTCTTCTGGCCCACCGCCCTCCATGATGCAACGGCACTAGTAACCAAGTGTGAAGCGTGTCAGTTCCATTCGAAGAAGCTTCATCAACCAACTTAAGCGCTCCAAACAATCCCTCTCTCCTGGTCATTCTCGGTCTGGGGGCTCGACATACTGGGCCCCTTTCCCCGTGCTTTTGGGGGATTTGAGTACTTGTATGTTGCAATCGACATGTTCACAAAGTGGCCGGAGGTGGAGATGGTGAGAAAGGTGACAACACAATCAGCCGTCAAATTCTTCAAGGAGCTAGTCTGCCGTTTCGGTGTGCCAAACAGGATCATCAGCGACAACGACATACAGTTCACGAGCCACACCTTCATGCAGTACATCCAGGACCTCGGCAGCAAGGTCTGTTTCGCTTATGTTGCACATCCACGAAGCAACGGCTAGGCTGAGAGGGCAAATGCTGAAGTGTTGCGAGGTATCTGGACAAGGACTTTTGACAGGCTACGCAGGTGCGGACAACGCTGGATTGATGAATTGCCGGTGGTTCTTTGGTCAATCAGAACGACGCCAAATCGAGCCACCAGTCAGACACCCTTCTCCCTTGTTTACGGGGCAGAAGCAGTTCTCCCCACGGAACTCACATACGGGTCACCGCGAGTGCTCTCTTATGATGAGCTTGAGCAAGAGCAGTTGCGGCAAGATGACGCAACGCTCCATGAGGAAGATCGTCTTTGGGAAGGCTGTGCGAGCAGCGTGCTACCAGCAAGCCTTGCGCCGCTACCATAGCCGCAAGGTTCATGCCCGAAGCTTTGAGGAAGGAGACCTTGTTCTTCGGCACGTTCAATCAGCCATGAATTCCAACAAGTTGACGCCGAAGTGGGAGGGCACTTATCGGGTAAGACGAGTGTCGGGGGTTGGGTGCGACATATGCCAATGGATGGCTTATCATGGTGGGAGCGAGTAGAACGTCGCCGGTGCCTGGGAGCGGGATGAGGCGTAGACACGAACGCCGGCATACTTTACCCAGGTTCGGGGCTCTCCTAGGAGATAACACCCCTAGTCCTCCTGTGCGGGGTCTCCGCATGATCACTAAGGCGCAAGTGGTACAATCGTGCTCCTTGAGCTGTTTTGCTGGAGGTAGAAGAAGGCAGGCACGCTCTCTCCTCCTCTAGGTATGAGTCTAGTCCTAACAGGTCCGTACCCTTTGCATGGGTGCCCTGGGGGGTTTATATAGGCCTACCCCCAGGGGTACAATGGTAATCCAGTCGGGCGTAGGGCCCGGCTGTCAGTCTCTCTGGTCGCCGGCTTTGCCGCCGACTGCTGGGACCCGCCGCCTAGGGGTCCCTGCCGGCTGGTCTGGTACGGAGCCAACAGGCCGCCTCCGCCGCTCGCGGGTCTTGCCGGCGATGGGTTACTATAGCCGTGTTCCTAATGACGCGTGCTTGGTCAGGGAGGCGTGGCTACAGTCCCGCCTCCTGGCGGGAGATCACTGTAGCCACTCTGCATCTTATCTGGTTAATGGTGCCTAGGCCCACGAGGAAGGATCGGGCCGGCTGCTAGGAGCCAGCCTCCCTTGGTCCGACTGGTGTGTCCCCAGCCGTCTTCTGGGCTCTCGCTGACCGGCAAGGCCCAACATCTTCGGGCCGTACCAACAAGCGGTAGTGGGGACAGTAGTTCTCCTGACAGGAGTGACATCAAGGGCAGAGTGGCAACAGTGCCGCGCCGGGCGGAGATCTCCGCTGGTACGAGGCACTGTGGCCACGCCCGGCCCTGGATTCGGTGGTGGGGGATGGGCGACCCCGCGGCCATACTCTGTCTTGTCTCCTTGATGAGGGCGCAGACTTTGAGGGCCCCACGAGCCGACTGCTAGGGGCCGGCCTCTCTAGAGGCCGCTCACAAGGAGTCGGCCTATCGTGATGTCGTCTTCTAGAACTCGGCCGCCTTCGGCCAGTCGGCCGCTCAGCCAACTGGCCGCCAGGAGGCGGACATCTATCTTGACGTCTTGAGGGGCGCAGCCGGCCCCGTTGTCTAGAAAGGTCCAGGGGCTCGGGTTAGGCTACCTGTGGCCCATTACTCCGACAGTAGTCCCCGAAGCTGGTGAGGGACGACGGTTCGCCGAACCGGGGAGCCTCAATAGTTTCCTCCCCAGGTGCTCTGAAGGAAGCTCCATCCGACTACCGGGGAGCCGGCGGGCACGAGTCGGATAGGTGCAGTCGGGTCCTTCTGGGATCTCGAATGCATTGGTGGGAATGAGGTGGCGCGCTTGCCAAGCTTCTCTGCCCGCCGCCCGTCGTGGGCGTGCCACATGGCGCCGGCCAGCCGGGTCGGCCTACCTGCCCACGCGCGTGACGAGACGCGACCGCAGGCCGGGCCCGCCACTATCGAGCCTCGGGCCGCGAGCAGATCCGCTGCGACCAAGGCGGGGCGGTTGGGTTTCCCTGCAGAGTTACTATGCGCAATACCCGTGCGGTAAAGGCGGGAGCGTGGGGTCGTGGGCACATTAAATCCCACGATCCCACGCCCGCCCACTCGGCTTCGTAGCCCGAAGGCTATAAGTAGGGGGAGGAGAGGGAGCGGCGAAGCACACGCGCCCCCTCTACCCCATTCTCCCTCCTTTCTTCTTCTTCTCGCTGCAGCGCCCCGAGCCCGCCGAAGCGCTGCCGCAGTTCGTCTCTGTCGACCTCGACCATGAACCTTTCGTCCCCAAGGTGCGCTCCGGAGCCTGGGACGGCTCCACAGTTCATGAAGACCACATCGACTTCCTCCGCCAGATGCGGCGGCTGCCCAGCGCGGACTACGTGAGGGTTTGCCTCGCGCCGGAGGGGGAGATATCGCCAGCGCCGAGAGAGGGTGAGCGGGTCGTCTTCCGCTCGCACTGCGTGTGCGGCCTCGGCCTGCCGGCAAGCGGCTTCTTTCGGGCCTTCCTCGAATTCTATAATCTCCAGCCGCACCACCTCACCCCGAACACGGTGGTGCTGCTGTCCGCCTTCGTCACCCTGTGCGAAGGCTTCCTCGACGTCCTCCCCACTATCGAGCTCTGGGGGGAGTTCTTCTACACCACACTCGGCACCGTCGTTGCGGGGGTGCCGGCTCAGTGCGGCGCCTTCATCGCAGTGCGGAGGCCGGGGGGCGACAATCCATTTCCTCCCATCACGCTGATCTAGTCGGTGAAGATGTGGCAGCAGTCGTACTTCAACGTGAAGAGCATCTTCGCGGAGGGTGACTGGGTCAACCAGCCGGCTTATGCTGCCGACCCGCCTTGTGGAGGCGCCGCCATCGCGCGGCTCTGGGTGCTGGTATAGTCGGAGGGCTTGACCGGGCCCGAATTGCTGTCCGCCTTCGTGGCGTGCCGGGTGATCCCGCTCCAGGGCCGCCCTCAGATGATCTATCAGATGAGCGAGCATCGGGACCCAAGCCGGCTGTGCACCAAAGAGATGCCTCATGCAGAAGTAGCTCATATGGTGAACTACCTTGCAAACTGCAAGCTCACGGAAGAGTGGCGGTTCGGCAAGGAACCGTATTCTCGCGCCAACCCCCCGCCTATGGTGAATTTCCCTTCCTTCTCTCTCTCTCTCACTTTTGCCGAGTTCCGTTTGTCTGACCTGACCAATCCGGCTCTCCGAACAGAGCGCCCTTCTCCAGCCGGCAGCCGGCGCCGCGGGGCCGGAGCATCAATTTCTCCCTGACCGAGCAAAGAGCAACGTGGATGACCCCGACTTGGGGGCGGCGGCCTTGGAGGACGACGCCGAGGGAGGGGGCGGCGCAGTGGGCGGCTCGGGGCTCAGAGCCAGCTTGGAGGACTGGCCAGACGATCACACGGGGAAGTCGTCCCACGCTGCCAGCCGGGGTCCGACCAGCAGTGCGCGAGCTCGTCTGCCGTGCTGGCAGCTCGAGGTGGTGAGTATAAGTGCAGGGCCGCACCGAGCCTGTTCAGTAGCCAGCCGAAGAAGACCACGGGCTCGGCCGCGGCGACCAAGCGGGATGAAGCGGCCATGAAAGCCAATTGCTTCCGCAAGTCGGTGAAGGAGCCGCAGCTAGTTTCCACGTAAGTACCGTCTTCTTCACGTACATTATCCTTTCTTGTTGACCTTGTCTGAGTTTCTTTGCCTTGTTTCCCTTGATCTAGAGCCCCTCTCTCTCTTGAGAAGTCGGTCGCTGCCTGCATCGTGGGGTCGGCGGACACTTCCACCACCACCCGACGGATCAATCCGACCGCAGACCTCCGGGAGGCGACAGAGCGGAATGCGCGGGAGGCGCGCGAAGAGCGGGAAGCTGCCCGCCTGGAGAAGGCGGAAGCGTACAGGGCGGAAGCCGCCGCCCTGAAGCAGCTGGCGGAGGCCAAAGCCGCCACTGTGCTGAAGAAGCAGCCTGAGGAAGCCGCGCGCCGCCAGTCGGCGGTGTTTGTTGTCCCCTTGAACTCTGCGCCGCCGCCATCGGAGTTCGTGGCGCAGACTGGGGAAGCTAGCGGTGAGCACCCTATCATGGAAAGGGACAGTGGCGACGTCGCCATGCCGGATGTGATCGTGCCCCCGCCACCTCCTTTTGAGGAGGCGTGAGACAAGCAGCCGGCCGAACCGCCGGCACCATTAGCTGGAAATGAGATGGTGACGGGCCCGACTCCCGGGGTCCGCACACCCTTAAGCCGCCGGCTCGCGAAGGCGGCCTCGGTGCCGCGCCCACTGGAGGCCGCCACCGCAAGCTCCTCGGTCGCGGACACCGAGGCGACCAGCGCCGTGCCCACTGGGTGGGTGCGGGGAGCCGGGATGGGCCCTCTAAACAAGGCGATCCTGGACGTTCAAGCCACACTCCGCGCCAAGGCCGACGCTCTCAAGCTCTGCAACAAGGCGTTCCTGGAGTCGCGAGAGGCCGTCCGGGTATACTTCTTGCTTCTTTGTTTTTAATTCTTGTATTGCTTCGTGGGGGTGCACCAGCGCACCCACTGGTGTAGTCACCGAGTTACGGGACGACTGCTGAGCAGGCGGCTCGGAACTCTAATTAGCGAGCTCCAAGCACTAATATATTTGCTGCAGGATTATCATAACCTCCGTGCAGCCACCTTCAACTCCAGAGTCCAGGAGTTGTATCAACGTGCCGCCGACTTGTCGGAGAGCCGGAGTAAGTCTTCTTCTTTCTCTTCGGGGGTGCACTGGTGCACCCGCGGGCTGTAGTCCCCGAGATTCGGGCCGACTACTGAGCAGTCGGGCCGGATCTTCCTGGCAACTTCATCTTTCTTTGCTGATTGTTGTCGTCTCTTTCTTTTTCTACTTCTTGCAGAGGCCAATGACACCCTCCAACGGCAACTGGGCGAAGCCAATGCCGCGCTTCATGCCAAGGAGGTGGACTGCGGCAAGCTGGCCGAAGAGCGCGACCTGTTGGTCGTGCGACTAGCGGAGCAGGCGGAGCTTCTCCAGAAGGCTCAGATGGAGGCGGAGGACAAGGAGGCGGGTCTTCTTGCTGAGTTCGAGATTGAACGCTCCGCCTGGATCGACAATGAGGTGATGCTGACAGCTGACTTTGGCAAGATCGAGGCCATGGTTGATGGTAAGCAGCCTTCTTTACTCTTATATTAAACTGTCGGCCTCTGATCAAGCCGGCTTCTCTTTTTGTTTTGACTCTTTGCTTCTGGTCCTGGCAGACTTCTTCGCAGGTCACTCTGGTGCCGCCAACCAAGCTATCGAGGCCGACCGCGAAGGACGAAGGGCAGAAGGCGAGGAGATCGCCGTTAATGCCCCTCGCACTCTTCGCGAGCAGCTTCTCAGCATCCAGGTTCGTCTTCGGCCGACTCATCGGATGTTGCGCCGCCTTCAGCGTGTTGGCGACCAGCCGATCGCCGCCCTGTGGCCCGACATGCCGGCCCCGCGCACCCCCAGCCAGACTACCGACTAGCTGGAGGTGGCGGCTGGCCGCCTTGAGGCGTGGAAGGGCTCCTCACCCCGGGCCGGAGCACGCCTGGCCTTGGAGTTCGTCATGGCGTGGTACCCTAGGCTAAATCTAGCCCAGTTGACCATGTTCCGACAGGAAGCCCAGGAGGAGCTGGTGGCAGTGGAGGGAGAACTCATCAAGCGGGCGGCAGCCATCGCCGAGTACACCGACACCGGCATCTTCATCCCGGAGCTGGCCGAGAACGGCGCCGAGGCGCCGCCAGAGTGGTTTGGGCTGAACCCGGAGGAGGGCGAGTACTCAGCCGAGGTGATTGCCTCTAGTGACGAGGGCGGGGACAACGAGGAGGAGGAAGGCAAAGAGGAGGCGCCATAGGTCGGAGCGAACAACCAGCCTCAACTCGACTGTGCCTCCAGCAACGAGCCACACCCGAGCGAGCCGGATGCTGCTGAAGGAGACCAAGTGGAGACCGACCAGCCGGCCGCTCGACCAGCTGGCGCCACCTACTCCACCATTCCGCCGAACCCGCCTGCTATTTCCTAGGCTGCCACTTTACTTTTACTTTTTCCTTCTTATTAGTCTCACCAAAATTTGTTAACTTCGCACAGTTCCACCCACAGGGTGTATTTCAAAGTCATGTTGGATATCGGCCAAGGGACTTTTGATTGTGTAGTTATCTTATCCAAGTTCTATCTTTCCTTGCTTTCTGCTCTTTTGTCTTTTTCCTTTGCCGCCTTGCCTTGGTTGCCGTCTTGCCAGCCGAACAGTCGCTCTGCGGACTGTGGCTGGGTCAAGTACTTAGCCACTTTTGGGAAGGCAAGTACTTAGCCGGCTAGAGTTTTCTTGGCAAGTTAAGTAGAAGCCGGCCGGCCGGCTGCTTGGACAGCCGGTCAACGAGGCAGGAAGCCGGCTTGGACTATGTTTATGCTTTCGGTCCTTAGCCATTTTTCATGCGGTCACCCTTTCTGCCTTAACTCCTGCCGACCGAACAGCCGCTCTGCGAGCTGCGGCCTCTGGCAGGAGAAAGCTAGGGTGCCAACACAGTACTTGTCCGGCTGCAGGAAGCATTTCATAGTACAAAACGGCGAGTCCCCAGGTCAACAGGTCGAACCCGGTGCCAGACAGATTAATGAAATAACACAAATGACAGACGTAATACTTGTCTTATAGATGAAGGAGGGTAGTCCCCGAGCTCTTCTCGGGGGACCCAGAGTCTTCGTATTTAATACAAAAGTTGGCGTGATACATACTGCTTTTTAACTGTAAAACCTTCAAAGGAGATTCGCATTCCATGGACGCTCCGTCTCCTTGCCGGAGTCGTCTCTTTTGCGTGCTCGAGGCTTCTGACCATCGATGAGGTAGTAGGAGTCATTGCCCAACACCTTGCTAATGATGAAGGGGCCTTCCCAAGGTGCCGAGAGCTTGTGTTGGCCGGCTGTTCGCTGGATCAGCCGGAGCACAAGGTCTCCTTATTGGAAGGATCTTGGCTTGACCTTTTTGTTGTAGTATCGGCGCAGGCTCTGCTAGTAGATGGTGGACCGGCTGAGTGCCAACAGCCGGCCCTCTTCCAGTAGATCGACGCCGTCTTGTCGTGCTTCTTCTGCCTCCTCTTCGGTGTACATGGTTACTCGAGGGGTGTCGAATTCTATGTCTGTCGGGATGCCGGTTGATTTGTTTTGGGTTGTGTGCGGACTCCAGAGGACGGCTGGCAGCTTGTCAAGCTAGCAACCGGCCGAACGCTCCAGAGGCTCAACTAGTCGGGGCTTGATGCCGGATAAAATAAGGCAGTTTGCTCGCTCTACCTGGCAGAAACGGGCCAAGGCACCTTTGGCAAATTTGTGCCATTGTCGGTGATGATGCTGTGTGGTATGCCATACCGGATGGTGATGTCGGAGATGAAAGTCATAGCAGTTGGACCATTCAATTTCTTGATTGGTTTTGCTTATATCCACTTGGTGAACTTGTCTACCGCGACAAGCAGATGAGTCATGCCACCTCATGCTATTTTGAATGGTCCCACCATGTCCAGGCCCCAGACAGCAAAGGGCCAAGCAATGGGGATAGCCTTGAGTGCAGAAGCCGGCTGATGAGGCTTGGAGCGGAACTTCTGGCACCCTTTGCATTTCTTTACCAAGTCTTTGGCGTCTTCTAGAGCAGTCGGCCAGAAAAAACCATGGCAAAAAGCTTTGGCAACAAGTGACCTTGAAGCCGCGTGGTGACCACACTCGCCTTGATCGATATCTTTGAGGATTGGCTGTCCATGCTTCGGCTCCACGCGGTACTGGTAAACACCAGTGGCGCTGCACCTCACAAGTTCTCTGTTGACGATTGTGTACGCTGCTGCCCGGTGTTGCACCTGCCGGGCCGAGATCTCATTAGTCGATAGTTTTTTGTTTACCACGAAGTTGAGGATGGGGTGGGCCCACGTTGGTGCTGCAATTTCTTTGATTGCCAGGACCGCCACTTGGACGAGGGTGGTCGGGCTGGGAGGCGGTGGGCTGGAGTTGGCCACCCCCTGGTGAATTGATGCAGTCCCCAGGCCGACTGGTGTAGTCCCCGGGCTGGGCTCTGAGGTCCCAGTGCCAGGTGCGACTGCTACAGTCCCCGGGCCGCCTGCTGAAGTTCCCGTGCCAGCTATCGGGGTTCTCAAGTGGGATCCGACTACTTCGGGAGGAGCCGGCACAAAGATGGAATCTGATTCTGGCGATGGCTTGATGGACGGCTTGAGGAGTCATTGCAAGGTAATGCCGGTTGGTATTGCTTGTCGGGTGGAGCCAATTCATGCCAAGGCGTCGGCTTGCTCATTGTCATTTCTTGGCACGTGGAGGAACTCGCACCCTTCGAAGTATCCATTGAGTTGTTGTACGAGGAAGCGGTAGCTGGCCATATTTGCATCCTTGGTGTCCCAGGCGTCCCAGCCGGCCGCTCAGCCATCCGGCGGCCAGGAGGCGGAGATCTATCTTGACGTCTTGAGGGGCGCAGCCGGCCCCGTTGTCTTGAAAGTTCCAGGGGCCCGGGTTAGGCTACCCGTGGCCCATTACTCCGAGAACGAGTCACCAGGCCTGGCGTAGTCTGCTTGGAGACCGAATATGGCGTTCAAGTGAGCAATTCCTGGAACATCAAACATCTTCGCAATTTCTACCCATAAGGCGTGGTTCTCGGGCCTCCTGGCAAACCACCTTTTGTACAAGCCTTGCTAACAAGGCATGTAACCCTTTGTACAAAGCCAGGCGCAGACCCTGAGCATAAATAAATGAAGCGCTGGCGCCCTAAGTTATAGCATGCATGCTAGGCCGAGTCTCTCCCTCGGTTAGGGATGATAGTGCTTAGCAGCAGCTAACCCCTAGCATACAGTTCGAGTGTGCGTCACTCTGTTCCTTTCCGTCTTCTTTGGTTCGCAGGGTACATGGACATTTCTGTTGTGCTATTGGGAAGAAAAAGAACGGACTGACGCTCCGACTGCGGCAGATCAAGGTTGCCAGGGGCTGCAGACACAAGGAGCGAACCGCGGTAGACCAAGGTTGCCGGGGGCTGCAACGTCAGATAAGTTTTTCTCACCCCCCACTCCGTGCGCCCGTGTGAAACTTGAACGTATAAGGCTTCGCTCGCTCTCGTACCATCTTGCCCCCTCCGTCCCATGCCCGAAAACTCTACTTTGGACCGGAACTTGGTTGTAGTGCGATGGGAAGAGGGCAAGCGAAAGGCCTAATCTTACTCGGCCCTTACCTCCACCAAGAGCATGAGCGTTGTCGGGCCGTAGAAAAGGAGGACGGCAAGGCCTGTTTCCAGGAGACCATGTTTACCGTAAGATAACGAGGACGCGTTCCTCAGTGTGGCCCTCGCCCACGCGCAAACAAGACCCGGCAAACACCCTTCCTTTCATTCCTACATTGCGAACAAGTACAATTCATATGGAATGGGTACATGAGCAAGGGGATTACAAATTTTGAAACCTAACGAGTGCCCGCGGGCTTACAAACTAGAAAAAATAAGTGCCCATGACCCTGTTCTTGCCCTTTCCTCCCAGGTGCGGCAGGTGAAGGCAAAAAGGAAGGTACGAGGAACGCGCCGATGGAGAGCTTGACGAGGAAGGCCCTTGGCAGAGTGCATGACGGAGTGAGGGGCGACGCCGTGAGTCGGAGACGAGGTCGACATGCCCTTGCTCGGCGCTCTCGTCGTCGCTGTCGGTGTCTTCCACATCACTCCCGCTTGAAGAGGAGTCTTCATCATCGGAGGAGCTCTCCATGCAGCACTTCAGGCGAGTCTGTCAGCGTTCTGTAAACGAGGGTCCCCAGACTTGCCTGCCTGCGGCCCACGGCGCGGCTGAGCTGGCAGCTCTGTACGACCCATCTTCATCGACAAGGTATTCAAGACCCTCGCAAGGCGCCAAGCCTCGCAAGACGAATGACGTGAGACCTCCTCAGGAGCAGCCTCGCTAGGCAGGCTTGAGAGGGGAGGAGAGATCAAGGCAAGGCAAATCTCGCGAGGTCCTCGTGAGGTGAGCCATGACGATCGAGACCAGGCGGGCGCCAGCGCGTAGTGTCCTTGCTTCCACTCTGGTGCTAAGGAGGCAAGTGCAGGCGTAGAGTACCGAGGCATCAAGGAAAGGTTTCCATATCGGTGCAACGAGACCAATTCCAGCAGGACAGCAAGACAGAGGTCACCATGGAGCCCAAGACGGCATCACCACCAGAGCCTTTTGCAGGCGAAGACTACTTTTCTCAGCATAAGCTGTACTATTTGTCCCCTTTCAAATTGGCAGTTGTTGGCTCCATTACCGCTTAGTATTCGGGGAGAGGACCAGGGCCTATATAAGTAGAACTAGCCACCACAGTAGGGGGGACGAGAAAGGGAGAACGGATTCAGGGGGAGAGAAGAGGGAGAACTCATTCAGAGGCATCTCACCCACATGTGTTCGCCAAGCACAAGAACACCTCACCCTCAGGAAGCTGTTCTTCCCCTTGTATTGTTCATCATCAGCCCAAGAGGAAATCCACCACCACCACACTGGAGTAGGGTATTACACCACAATGGTGGCCCGAACCAGTATAAATCTTGTGCCTTTGTGTTGCAAGTTCGTCGAGTTCGTCCGCGAGATCTTAGAGACTTAGGGTGTGGATCGATAGGGAGAAAACCTTCGTGCGCACCCCAGTGTTCGAACCTCGAGGGTTTTGTCAGAACCCGTGATCCGACATTTGGTGCACCAGGTAGGGGTGCGCCGAAGCTTCCTTCCGTCGCTCCACGCCCCATTGCCCTGTCGTCTCCATGGCAGACACGCGCTGCAATCATGCTGAGCGCCGGGCTTCCCTCGCCGCCCACATCGCTCAGACGGCTCCTGTCGGTGGGCCACCTCATCGTTCCTCGTCGCCTGCCGCCAATGCCGCCTCCGGCCCGGCGGGGAACATGCAACAAGCATCCTCGCTGCACCCCTTGGTGCGGCAGGACGACCGCGCCGCCACTCCATTGCTAACCCCGGCCGTTTATTCTTCCCATGCACGTCGCCCTCCCATGGACGCACGGGCCATGCTCCTCATGGTGCATGAGCTCCTATGGTACCGACCAGTCGATGACCTCTACGAGGACTGGCTCGACCGCATCACCGAGCTTGTCCGTGCCGCAGGGGGCTCCCCTGCGCCGTCCCTCTCTCTGCCTCGCCCTCCGCCAGCTACGGGCTACGTAGCTCACAGATTGCCTCCACCACCTCTGCCCCAAGATAGTGCACTGGCGCCAAGATGCGCGGCTCTGCGACGCGACCCTCCGCGTCCCGCGCCCGCACGTGAAGAAAGAAGCTGTCAAGAAGTCCCTCGACCGCAACAAAACGCTCCGCCGCTCCTCATGCCACCGCGCCAGGACTGGCTGCGGCGGCAAGACCGCGCGCCACCTGTAGCGGCAGGGTGCGGACCCCAGCAAGACCAAGCTCCACCCAAGGCGGGCCTCGGTGACCACAGCCGGCTTCCGCGCTTTCACCTCCGATTTGCGTAGCATCGCCTGGCTAGGCAAGTTCAAGCCGGATCTGCCTCCTCACTATGAAGGCACCCCTGACCCCGCGGAGTACTTGCAGCTCTATGAGCTGAGCATCGAATCCTCCAACGGTGACGAGAAATTCATGGCAAACTGGTTTCCCATGGCTCTCAAGGATGGTGCCCGCTCCTGGCTCATGAACCTGCCACTAGGCATGATCTCCTCCTAGGATGAGATGTGCAACCGCTTCGTCGCCAACTTCCAGGGCACTCGCGACCGCCCGCCGGCTGCGGGTGACCTGCGCCGCGTCAGGCAGCAACCGAGAGAGACCCTCCAGAAGTACATCCAGCGCTTCAACAATGTTCGCCTCAAGATCCCCAAGGTGACAGACGAGGCCATCATCTCTGCGTTCTCTGATGGCGTTCGCGACTTCAAGATGAAGGAAGAGCTCGCTATCCACGAGGAGCTGTGCACGTCCCTGGAGTTGTTCAACCTGGCGACCAAGTGCGCAAGAGCTGAGGAGGGGCGCCTTTCCCTCCTCGAGCTCCCAGCCACAGACCCGGAGGAGAAGAAAGCCAAGGCCAAGGACGTGAAGCGCAAGGGAGCAGCCGTGCTCGCAGCGGAACCAGACACCAAGCGTGGCAGAGACCAACCAGAGTCATCCAAGAGTAGCCGTCCATTCCGCACCTTCCACAACCTGAATACCCACAACACTAGTGACTGTCAAGAGCCCAGAGCCATTCGCGAAGGATGCTTTGGTCGACGCCCCGAGCGCGGCGAACGGGGCTACGGCCTAGGAGGATGACGTGGTGGCGGACGCTGGGACGACCGTGGTCCGTGCCAGGAGTGGCGCGACCGGCCTCGTGAGGACCGCTGGCAGGATCAGCCTCGTGAGGGCGCCTGGAGGGATCAGCCTCGTGAGGATCGGCCTCAAGGCAACGCCGGACTCCCTCTGCTGCCGCCACCGCCGAGAAGGAATGACGAACACCATCAATACGAGGGGGCTGAGGGCTTCCAGGAACCGCGTGCTATCGCCTGCATCGTGGGCGGAGCCTAGTCCCCAGCCTCACAGCGTATCTTCAAGCAGTTTACTCGTGAAGTGAATATGGTCCTCCCTAAGCTCGAAGCCACACGCCCGCTCAGATGGTCCCAGTACCCCATCATGTTCAACTCGGTGGATCAGCTCAAGTGTGTAGCTACCGCTGGCGCCCTCCCAATGCTTTCCTCCCAGTCATCAGCAACGTGCAAGTTAGCAAGACCCTCATTGATGGTGGCGCAGGGCTCAATGTCCTGTCTATCGACACATTCCACAACCTGCAAGTGCCATATGACCAGCTTCAGCCTACCAAGCATTTCTCACGAGTGACTGACGGTTCCACCGGATCGATAGGGCAGGTCTCCCTCCCTGTCACCTTCGGGAAATGCAAGAACTACCGCACCGAGCTCATCGACTTCGACGTCGCGCACATCCGTCTGCCGTATAATGGCATCCTCGGGTATCCAGCCTTGGCCAAGTTCATGGCAGTGACCCATCACGGCTACAATGTCCTCAAGATGTCGGGAAGTGGCGGGGTCATCATGGTCCCATGTGAAGAAAGAGATGCGGTGTGCTCCCTCGAGCGTGCCTTCCAAGCTGCAGCAATCGACGACCCCGACAGCAAGGGCGAGGGCCCTCCTGAGGTCATCCCCAAGAAGAGGAAGCAGCCGCACCGTGCAGGACCTCAGGAGGGTGGCATCACAGCCAGAGCCTCGTCAGGATCGGCGCCCGCTCCCGGGGTGCCTTCCTCCATCGCATAGGAAGGCGCGCCCGGTGCCCTTCTCGAGTAGGGCTCAGGGGCTTTCTTCTAGAAGGCCTCAGACCTTGCCCACATCACGAGGGAGGTGCTTGGGCACCACTTGGAGGCGTGCTTCACGACATGTTTCCCAGGAGCAGCCTCGCCAGGTAGGCTCGCTAGGGGCGGAGAGATCAAGGCAAGGCAAATCTCGGGAGGTCCTCGTGACGTGAGCCACGACGATCGAGACTAGGCGGGCGCCAGCGCACAGTGTCCTTGCTTCCTCTTTGCTGCTAAGGAGGCAAGCGCAGGCACGGAGTACCGAGGCTTCAAAGAAAGGTTTCCATATCGGTGCAACGATACCAAGACCAGCAGCATGGCAAGACGGAGGTCACCATGGAGCCCAATACGGCATCACCGCAGAGCCTTTTGCAGGCGAACACTACTTTTGTTAGGATAAGCTGTACTAGCTGTCCCCTTTCAAATTGGCCGTTGTTGGCTCCCTTCCCGCTCAATATTAGGGGAGAGGACCAGGGCCTATATAAGTAGAACTAGCCACCATAGTAGGGGGACGAGAAAGGGAGAACGGATTCAGGGGAGAGAATAGGGAGAACTCATTCAGCGGCATCTCACTTACACGAGTTCACCAAGCACAAGAACACCTCAACCTTGGGAGGTTGTTCTTCCCCTTGTACTGTTCATCATCGGCCCAAGAGGCAATCCACCACCACCACACTGGAGTAGGGTATTACACCACAACGGTGGCCCGAACCAGTATAAATCTTGTGACTTTGTGTTGCAAGTTCGTCGAGTTCATCCATGAGATCTTAGAGAGTTAGCGCATGGATCGATAGGGAGAAAACCTTTGCACACACCCTAGTGTTCGAACCTCGAGGGTTTTGCCGAAACCCGTGATCTGACAGAGTCCCAAAGTCTCCAAAGACCTTGACGGAGAGCAGGCCGTTCTCCATTAATTCGAAATAGAGAATGAGCCCCACCGTCGGGCTATGGATACGAGCGAAGGTCTTCCATCCGCGGCGAAGATACATCACCTGAGGGGCGGGGAAGTCGACGTCGACCGGCGTGTTGCCGTTCCCGCAGAAAATCATGTGCAGCCTCAGGGTCTGGGGCGGATCGAGCTCCATCTCCTGAGAGAATGGCATAGGAAGACGAAGGCGACGGCGCGGCGCCTGACACAGCCTGATGAAGAACTCACGAGGCTGGTCCCCGACGTGGCCCTCCATCGGAGGAGGTATCACTAGCGGAGGCAAGGCCGGTGCAGCACCCCGTCCCCCTCTTCCCCGAGTGCCACGCCGGCCTCGGCCTCGCCCCTCCCCTTCCTCTCGTGGACGGCTCCGCCGCCATAGGCCCTTGGGAAGGAGGGACGCGCTGTCGAGCAGAGACCCTCGCCGCCACCGTCGAAGGACCGGCGCCCCCTCTCACCATGGCAGACGAAAGAGCAGAGCCGAGGTGGAAGGAGAGGGATGATGAAAGATTGTGCGAGGCCATCCTCCTTCCCCCTTCTTATAAAGAGGAGGGGTCGGGACTCGCCGTCCCACCCAGCCAATCCAACCATCAGGGGCGCAGGGAATCGAGGCCGACCCACTGCCCCAATCTGCAGCGGCCAGTTTCCTCGCCTCGCCATTCAAGGCCCGCACCCACCCCCTACCACGTTCAGAGCACAGGGGACACGTGGCGGGCAAGCAGAAACCGAGGGGACAGATGAGACGGCCTTTCTCCCCCCCGTGGTCGTGGGGAGCGGGCGCCTTGAAGACCACGACCCAAGACCATTCAGTAAATGAGCCGCGCCTCTGCGATTTCCTCTTTTTATGGGAAAGGCGCGAGACGCCTCTTTACGAAGATGTGACGCATGCATGCGGAAACCGCCCCATGCACGACCCACACATCACGCATGACCCTCTACGTCGCGCATTCAACGCGGATCATTGGGAAGCGCAGCAGACGGAAAATTACTGCGGTAAAAATCCGCCCCACCTGCCCGTGCACCGTTCTGGGTCTAGCCCAACAATGCGTCCTGCTTATGTGTGGTCGAGGCCCGGGGGCTCTTGTCAGTGTACAAAAGTAGGGGCTCTCCTTTTACACCCCTTTACTTGTGCACGGGCAGTGAGAGCCGCGCCCACGGCCACACTAAGCAGGGCAGAGGAGGGATGCCGGAGCACAAGACGACCAGAGCAACGCCAAGACCAGAGACGCAAAGAGAGAAAGAGGGCGAGGTGGATTCCCCTGGCAAGACTCTTGCTGGGGTTTCTTCTGCAGCCTCGGCAAGATCCTTGCCGGGGCAACTTGCTTGACGCCAGCAGAGCGCGCCACCCTTGAGCCCAAGGGGTTCCCACGCCATATTGGAACCAAGGCTCGGGAGGCACCTCCGTGGTGGCATGCAGATTTTTGTAGAGATCATAGACACACGAGATCAGATGGAAACCAGAAGATGACGACCCTTGGCGAGACCTTTGCCAGGGAGATCCACAAGACCCCCGGCAAGACCCTTGCTGGGGACGACCACGGTGCCGCAGAGAGACCCTTGCCGGGCCCTCAGCAAGACCCTTGCCGAGGACGCCCACAGGGCCACAGCCAGGCCCGCATCTGCCAAAGCCTCCACCGCCGCTCCCATACAGCTGCCAGCTCGACCAGCTAGGCATGCATCTGCATGGCAGCGCACAGCCTCTACACTAACTCAGAAAGCACCTGCGTGGTGGCATGCAGATCTCCGTGAAGGCTCCACCACCGCGCTAGCCCAGCAGCCAACCAATGTGGCGTTATAACACCTCATCAGCTTGGACGCGCGTCGGAGCCAGGCGAGTCGACGACAGCTGGGACGAGCTTCTTTGCCGTCCCCAATAAAGCAAGAGGGGCACATTGGTAGAGCATTAAATGTGTTTGTCCGGCGGTGCCAGGGGATAGACTCAGCCCCTGTACACCTTTCCACCTCCTGTGTGCCACCATGGCAACCCCTTTTTGTCTATAAAAGGAGGCCTGAGGCGTACTGGAGAGTGATTCGGATCTTTTGGACTAGGGAGCCACTTCAGCTAGTTCAAGAACACAAGAACATCTAAATACACATCAAAGCAGGACTAGGGTTTTACGCGTCTCCGCGGCCCAAAACTGGGTAAACGATTTGAGTGCTGACCACCAAAACCGCTCTTCGCACAACCCCGCGCCCGCCAACCGTAGAAGGGATCCTAGTGACCCCATAGGTGTCGTTTCCCACCGACACCTCATATCATGATAAATGTTTATTATTCATGCTAGAATTGTATTAACCGGAAACTTAGTACATGTGTGAATACATAGGCAAACAGATTGTCACTAGTTTGCCTCTACTTGACTAGCTCGTTGAATCAATGATGGTTATGTTTCCTAACCATAGACATGAGTTGTTGTTTGATTAAACAAGATCACATCATTAGAGAATGATGTTATTGACATGACCCATCCGTTAGCTTAGCATGATGATCGTTTAGTTTGTTGCTATTGCTTTCTGCATAACTATACATGTTCCTGTGACTATGAGATCATGCAACTCCCGAATAACGGAGGAACACCTTGTGTGCTACCAAACGTCACAACGTAACTGGGTGATTATAAAGGTGCTCTATAGTTGTCTCCGATGGTGTTTGTTGAGTTGGCATGGATCAAGATTAGGATTTGTCACTCTGATTGTTAGAGAGGTATCTCTGGGCCCTCTCGGTAATGTACATCACAATAAGCCTTGCAAGTAATGTAGCTAATGAGTTAGTTACGGGATGTAGCATTACGTAACGAGTAAAGACACTTGCCGGTAACGAGATTGAACTAGGTATTTAGATACCGACGATTGAATCTCAGGCAAGTAACATACCGATGACAAAGGGAACAACGTATACCGTTATGCAGTTGGACCGATAAAGATCTTCGTAGAATATGTAGGAACCAATATGAGCATCCAAGTTCCGTTGTTGGTTATTGACTGGAGACATGTCTCGGTCATGTGTACATAGTTCTCGAACCCGTAGGGTCCGCACGCTTAACATTCGGTGACGATCGGTATTATGAGTTTATGTGTTTTGATGTACCGAAGGTAGTTCAGAGTCACGGATTTGATCACGGACATGACGAGGAGTCTCAAAATGGTCGAGACGTAAAGATCGATATATTGGAAGCCTATATTTGTACATCGGAATGGTTCCGAGTGGTTCGGGCATTTTTCCGGAGTACCGGGAGGTTACCGGAACCCCCCGGGGAGTATATGAGCCTTATTGGGCCTTAGTGGAATAGAGGAGAGGGAAGGGAAAAGAGGGAGGCGCGGCCCCCAAGCCCAATCCGAATTGGGAGGGGGCCGACCCCTTTTCCTTCCTCCCTCTCTCCTCCTTCCTTCCTCTCCAACTCCTACTTGGAAGTGGGAAATCCTACTCCTGGAGGGAGTAGGACTCCCCTAGGGCGCGCCGTAGAGAGGGCCGGCCCACCCCTCCTCCACTCCTTTATATACGGGGGAGGGGGCACCCCATGGACACACAACTTGATCATTGATATTTTAGCCGTGTACGGTGCCCCCGTCCACCATAATCCACCTCGCTTATATCGTAGCGGTGCTTAGGAGAGGCCCTGTTCCGATAGAATCATCATCACCGTCATCATGCCATCGTGCTGAAAAAACTCTCCCTCGAAGCTCTACTGGATCGTGAGTTTGTCGAACGTCGCCGAGCTGAACGTGTGCAGATCGTGGAGGTGTCGTTCCTTCGGTGCTAGATCGGTCGATCGTGAAGACGTATGACTACATCAACCGCGTTGTCATACCACTTCCACTTACGGTCTACGAGGGTACATAGACGATACTCTCCCCTCTCGTTGCTATGCATCACAATGATCTTGCATGTCCGTAGGAAAATTTTGAAATTACTACGTTCCCCAACAGTGGGTATATACATATTCCTTGCCGTCACTAGTTGTTTCTTGATTCGGCGGTATTGTTGGATGAAGCGACTTGGACTGACATTACAAGACCGCGTTCGTCAGACTGGTTCTACCAACGTGCTTTGCACACAGGTGGCTGGCGGGTTTCAGTTTCTTTAACTTTAGTTGAATCGGATTCAATGAACAGGGTTCTTTCTGAAGATCAAAAAGCAATCACTATACCGCGTTGTGGTTTTTGATGAGTAGGTAAGACCGGTTCTTGCTAAGTACATAGCAGCCATGTAAAACTTGCAACAACAAAGGAGAGGACGTCTAACTTGTTTTTGCAGGGCATGTTGTGATGTGATATGGTAAAGACGTGATTATATAAATTATTGTATGAGATGATCATGTTTTGTAACACAGTTATCGGCAACTGGCAGGAGCCATATGGTTGTCGCTTTATTGTATGAAATGCAATCACCATGTAATTGCTTTACTTTATCACTAAGCGGGAGTGATAGTCGTAGAAGCAATAGTTGGTGAGACGACAACGATGCTACAATGGACATCAAGGTATCAAGCTGGTGATGACGATGCTTTGGAGATGGAGATCAAAGGCACAAGATGATGATGGCCATATCATATCACTTATATTGATTGCATGTGATGTTTATCCTTTATGCATCTTATTTTTCTTAGTACGACGGTAGCATTATAAGATGATCTCTCACTAAAATTTTGAGGTATAAGTGTTCTCCCTGAGTATGCACTGTTGTTACAGTTCGTCGTGCCGAGACAGCACTTGATGATCGGGTGTGATAAGCTCTACGTTCACATACAACACGTGCAAGCCAGTTTTGCACAAGCAGAATACTCAGGTGAAACTTGATGAGCCTAGCATATGCAGATATGGCCTTGGAACACTACGACCGAAAGGTCGAGCGTGAATCATATAGTAGATATGATCAATATAGTGATGTTCACCATTGAAAACTACTCCATCTCACGTGATGATCGGACATGGATTAGTTGATTTGGATCATGCGATCACTTAGACGATTAGAGGGATGTCTATCTAAGTGGGAGTTCTTTGGTAATATGATTAATTGCACTTTAGTTTATCATGAACTTAGTCCTGATTGTTTTTGCATATCTATGTTGTAGATCAATAGCTCGCGTATAGCTCCCCTGTCCTAGTTTTGATATGTTCCTAGAGAAAAATAAAGTTGAAGGATGATAGTAGCAATGACGCGGTATGAGACCTCTGACAAGTAATTTTCCTACAAGATGGAGGAGAATAGCTCAACCAGTGATCATGTGCTCAGAACGTCTGAGTACTACAATCGCTTGAATCAAGTGGGAGTTAATCTTCCAGATAAGATAGTGATTGTCAGAGTACTCTAGTCACTATCACCATGTTACTGGAACTTCGTGACGAACTATAATATGCAAGGGATGACGAAAACGATTCCCGATCTCTTCGTGATGCTAAAATTGACGAAGGTTGAAATCAAGAAAAGCACCAAATGTTGATGGTTGACAAGACCACTAGTTTCAAGTAAAGGGGAAAGGGAAAAAGGTAACTTCAAGAAGAATGACAAGCAAGTGGCCACTCCCATGAAGAAGCCTAAAGCTAGATCCAAGCCTGAAACTGAGTGCTTCTACTGCAAAGGAAATGGTCAATAGAAGCGGAACTGCCCCAAAGACTTGGCAGATAAGAAGGATGGAAAAGTGAACAAAGGTATATTTGATATACATGTTATTGATGTGTAATTCACTAGTGTTTATAGAAACCCTAGGTATTATGATACTGGTTCAGTTGCTAAGAGTAGTAACTAAAACAGGAGTTGCAAAATAAATAGAGACTAGTTAAGGGCGAGGTGACGATGTATGTTGGAAATGATTCCAAGGTTGATAAGATCACCATCGCACACTCCCTTTACCTTCAGGATTAGTGTTGAACCTAAAATAAATGTGATTTGGTGTTTGCGTTGAGCATGAATATGATTGGATCATCTTTATTGCAATACGTTCATTCATTTAAGTCAAAGAATAATTGTTGTTCTCTTTACATGAATAAAACCTTCTATGGTCATACACCAAATGTAAATGGTTTACTGAATCTCGATCGTAGTGATGCACATATTCATAATGTTGGAGCCAAAAGATGCAAATTTAATAATGATAGTGCAACATAATTGTAGCACTGCCATTTAGGTCATATTGGTGTAAAGTGCATGAAGAAACTCCATGCTGATGGGCTTTTGGAATCACATGATGCTTGCGAACCATGCCTCATGGGCAAGATGACTAAGACTCCGTTCTTCGGAACAATGGAGCGAGCAACTGACTTATTGTAAATAATACATACTGATGTATGCGATCCGATGAGTGTTGAGGCTCACGGCGGGTATCACTATTTTCTGACCTTCACATATGATCTGAGCAGATATGGGTATATCTACTTGATGAAACATAAGTCTGAAACATTTGAAAAGTTCAAACAATTTCAGAGTGAAGTGGAAAATCACTGTAACAAGAAAATAAAGTTTCTCCGATCTGATCGTGGAGACGGATATTTGAGTGACGAGTTTGGTCTTCATTTGAAACGATGTGGAATAGTTTCGCAACTCGCGCCACCTGGAACACCACAGCGTAATGGTTTGTTCGAACGTCATAACGTAATTTATTAGATATGGTGCGACCTATGATGTCTCTTACTGATTTATCACTATAGTTTTGGGGTTATGCATTAGAGACAGCGGCATTCATGTTAAATAGGGCACCATCTAAATCTATTGAGACGACACCATATGAACGGTGGTTTAGCAATAAACCTAAGCTGTCGTTTCTTAAAGTTTGGGGCTATGATGCTTATGTGAAAAAGTTTCAACCTGATAAGCTCGAACCCAAATTGGAGAAATGCGTCTTCACAGGATACCCAAAGGAAATTGTTGGGTACACCTTCTATCACTGATCCGAAGGCAAGATATTCGTTGCTAAGAATGGATCCTTTCTAGAGAACAAGTTTCTCTCAAAAGAAGTGAGTGGGAGGAATATAGAACTTGATGAGGTAATTGTACCTTCTCCCGAATTGGAAAGTAGTTCATCACAAAAACCAGTTATAGTGATTCCTACGCCAATTAGTGAGGAAGCTAATGATGATGATCATGAAATTTCAGATCAAGTTACTACTAAACCTCGTAGGTCAACCAGAGTATGGTCCGCACTAGAGTGGTACGGTAATCCTTTCTGGGAGTCATGTTAGTAGACGATGACAAACCTACAAACTATGAGGAAGCGATGATGAGCCCAGATTCCGCGAAATGGCTTGAAGCCATGAAATCTGAGATGGGATCCATGTATGAGAACAAAGTGTGGACTTTGATTAACTTGCCCGATGATCGATGAGCCATTGAGAATAAATGGATCTTCAAGAGGAAGACGGACACTAATAGTAGTGTTACTATCTACAATGCTCAAATTGTCGCAAAAGGTTTGCAACAAGTTCAAGATATTGACTATGATGAGATTTTCTCACTCGCATCGATGCTTAAAGTCTGTTTGAATCATGTTAGCAATTGCCGCATTTTATGAAATCTGGCAAATGGATGTCAAAACTGCATTCCTTAATAGATTTATTAAAGAAGAGTTGTATATGATGCAACTAGAAGGTTTTCTCAATCCTAAAGGTGCTAACCAAGTGTGCAAGCTCTAGCGATCCATCTATGGACTGGTGCAAGCATCTCGGAGTTGTAATATATGCTTTGATAAAGTGATCAAAGGATATGGTTTTATAGAGACTCCCGGTAAGCCTGTATTTACAAGAAAGTGAGTGAGAGCACTACAACCTTTCTGATAAGTATATGTGAATGACATATTGTTGATCGAAAATGATGTAGAAATTTTTGGAAAGCATATAGGAGTGTTTGAAAGGATTTTTCCAAAGAAAGACCTCGCTGAAGCTACTTGCATATTGAGCATCAAGATCTATAGAGATAGCTCAAGACGCTTGATATATTTTTCAATGAGTACATACCTTGACAATATTTTGAAGTAGTTCAAAATGGAACAGTCAAAGAAGGTGTTCTTGCCTGTGTTGCAAGGTGTGAAGTTGAGTAAAGACTCAAAACCCAACCACGACAAAAAATAGAAAGATAATGAAAAGTCATTCCATATGCCTCAGCCATAGGTTCTATAAAGTATGCTATGTTGTGTACCAGGCCTATTGTGTACCTCACCAAGAGTTTGGTAATAGGGTACAATAGTGATCCGGGAGTGGATCACTGGACATCGGTCAAAAATATCCTTAGTGGAATAAGGAAATGTTTCTCGGTTATGGACATGACAAAGAGTTCGTCGTAAAGAGTTACGTCGATGCAAGCTTTGACACCGATATGGATGACTCTAAAGTCTCGATCTAGATACATACCAAAACTGGGAGCAATTAGCTAGAGTAGCTCCGTGCAAAGAATTGTAGACATAGAAAATTTGCAAAATACATACGGCTCTGAACGTGGCAGACCTATTGACTAAATTTCTCTCACAAGCAAAACATGATCACTCTTTGGGTGTTAATCACATTGGAATGTGAACTAGATTATTGACTCTAGTAAACCATTTTGGTATTAGTCACATGGAGATGTGAACTAATCACATAAAGATGTGAACTATTGGTGTTAAATCACATGACGATGCGAACGAGATTATTAACTCTAGTGAAAGTGGGAGACTGAAGGAAATATGCCCTAGAGGCAATAATAAAGTTGTTATTTATATTTCCTTATATCATGATCAATGTTTATTATTCATGCTAGAATTGTATTAACCGGAAACTTGATACATGTGTGAATACATAGACAAACAGAGTGTCCCTAGTATGCCTCTACTTGAGTAGCTCGTTAATCAAAGATGGTTAAGTTTCCTAGCCATAGACATGTGTTGTCATTTGATAAATGGGAGCACATCATTAGAGAATGATGTGATGGACAAGACTCATCGGTTAGCTTAGCACTATGATCGTTTAGTTTGTTGCTATTGCTTTCTTCATGCATTATACAAGTTCCTATACTATGAGATTATGCAACTCCCGAAAACCAGAGGAACACTTAGTGTGCTATCAAACGTCACTACGTAACTAGGTTATTATAAAGATGCTCTACAGGTGTCTCCAATGTTGTTTGTTGAGTTGGCATAGATCGAGATTAGGATTTGTCTCTCCGATTGTCGGAGAGGTATCTCTGGGCCCTCTCGGTGATACTCATCACTATAAGCCTTGCAAGCAATGTGACTAAAGAGTTAGTTACGGGATGATGCATTACGGAATGAGTAAAGAGACTTTCCGATAACATATTGAACTAGGTATGAGGATACTGATGATCAAATCTCGGGCAAGTAACATACCGATGACAAAGGGAACAACGTATTTTGTTTTGCGGTTTAACCGATAAAGATCTGCATAGAATATGTAGGAACCAATATGAGCATCCAGGTTCCGCTGTTGGTTATTGACCGGAGATGAGTCTCGGTAATGTCTACATAGTTCTAGAACCCGTAGGGTCTGCACGCTTAACATTCGATGACGATCTGTACTGTGAATTATGTGATTTGATGTACCGAAGGTTGTTCAGAGTCCCGGATGTGATCACAGACATGACGAGAAGTCTTGAAATGGTCGAGACATCAAGATTGATATATTGGAAGGTTATGTTTGGACACCAGAAAGGTTTCGGATTTGTTCGAGCATTCTTTGGAGTACCGGGGGGTTACCGGAACCCCTCGGGGGCATAATGGGCCGACATGGGCTTTAGTGGAAGGGAGGAGGAAGCGGCCAAGAGGTGGGGTGCCCCCCCAAGCCCAATCCTAATTGGGAGGGGGGCCGGCCCCCCTTTCCTTTCTCTCCCTCCTCCCTTCCTCCCCCCCTAATTGGACTAGGAAAGGGAGGAACCTACTCCTAGTAGGAGTAGGATTCCCCCTTGGGGCTCGCCATAGGAGGCCGGATGCTCCCCTCCTCCACTCCTTTATATACGGGGGAATGGGGCACCCCTAGAACACACAAGTTGATCTCTTAGCCGTGTGCGGTGCCCCCCTCCACAGATTTCCACCTCGGTCATATTGTCGTAGTGCTTAGGCGAAGCCCTGCGTCAGTAACTTTATCATCACCGTCAACACGTCGTCGTGCTGACGAAACTCTCCCTCGGCCTCAACTAGATCTAAAGTTCGAGGGACGTCACTAAGCTAAATGTGTGCATATCACGTAGATGTTGTGTGTTCGGTAATTTATCGGTTGGATCATGAAGACGTTCGATTACATCAACCGCGTTACTTAACGCTTCCTCTTTCGGTCTACGAGGGTACGTAGAGACATTCTCCCCTCTCATTGCTATGCATCTCCTAGATAGATCTTGCGTGATCGTAGGAATCTTTTTTGAAATACTGTGTTCCCCAACATCTATCGAGCCATATCAAGTGTGATCTACTGAGGGTGATTCCTTCTATTTCACTCTCGATGACGACTCTGTAGTGTAGCGCATCCAATGTGATCTACTGAGGGTGATTCCTCATATTTCACTCTAGGCGGTGTCTCTGCGGTGTAGTATATCAAGGTAAACCTATCGAGGGTGATTCCTCCATGTTTCACCTTGATGGTATGGACCTCAACCCTGATACGTCTCCAATGTATCTACAATTTTTATTGTTCCATGCTGTTATATTATCATTCTTGGATGTTTTACAATCATTTGATAGCAACTTTCTATCATTTTTTGGGACTAACCTATTGACATAGTGCCCAGTGCTAGTTGTAGTTTTTTGCTTCTTTTTTTACTTCACAGAAAATCAATACCAAATGGATTCCAAACACACTGAAACTTTTTGGAGATTGTTCCTGGACCAAAAGACACCTGTTGGGCCAAAGAAGTACCAGAGGGGGCTCCGAGGGGAACACAACCCACCAGGGCGTGCCTAGGGGCCCAAGCGCGCCCAGGTGGGTCGTGCCCACCTCGATGGCCTCCCGCACCACCTCTTTGCTCTATAAATACTCCAATATTCCAGAAACCCTAGGGGCATCGATGAAAATCATTTCTTCTTTGAATCTTTGGTTTAGTTAGGGCGACTAGATCGATTTTTCTTGCCATTGGAAGAGGTGCTTTGTGATGGGTTCGATCTTACGGTGCTCGATCCTAGTGGTTGATACGTCTCCGTCGTATCTGCTTTTCCTAACGCTTTTCCACTTGTTTTGGACTCTAATTTGCATGATTTGAATGAAACTAACCTCGGACTGACGCTGTTTTCAGCAAAACTACCATGGTGTTATTTTTTGTGCAGAAATAAAAGTTCTCGGAATGGAACGAAACTCTACGAGGATTTTTTATACAATATATGAGAATTTCTGGAGCCAAGAACCACCGGAGGGGGACAACTGCGGGGGCACAACCCACCAGGGCGCCCCCTCCAGGCGTGCCCAGGTGGGGTGTCCCCACCTGGTGGCCCCGCAGACCCTCAAACCGATGCTATAAAATCCTATTTTTCCAGAAAAAATCAAAGAGAAAGAATTATCGCGTTCCACGAGACATAGCCGTCGTCACCTCCTGTTCTTCATTGGGAGGCCAGATCTGGAGTCCGTTTGGGGCTTCGGAGAGGGGTATCTTCGATCTTCGTCGTCACCAACCCTTCTCCATCGCCAATTCCATGAAGCTCCCCACCGCGAGTGAGTAATTCCTTCGTAGGCTCGCTTGTCAGTGAGGAGTTGGATGAGATTCATCATTTAATCTAGTTAGTTTTGTTAGGGCTTGATCGCTAGTATCCACTATGTTCTGAGATTGATCTTGCTATGACTTTGCTATGCTTAATGCTTGTCACTTTGGGCCCGGGTGACATGATTTCAGATCTGAACCATTTATGTTATCACCATTATATCTATGTTATAGATCCGATCTTGCAAGTTATAGTCACCTACTACGTGTTATGATCCGGCAAACCCGGAGTGACAATAGTCGGGACCACTCCCGGTGATGACCATAGTTTGAGGAGTTCATGTATTCACCATGTGTTAATGCTTTGTTTTGGTTCTCTATTAAAAGGAGGCCTTAATATCCCTTAGTTTCCAATAGGACCTGCTGCCATGGGAGGGTAGGACAAAAGATGTCATACAAGTTCTCGCCATAAGCACGTATGACTGTTTGCGGAATACATGCCTACATTATATTTATGAACTGGATAGTGCCCTATCGCCCTAGGTTATGACTGTCACATGATGAATATCATCCAACAAATCATCGATCCAATGCCTACAAATTTCTCTTATAATGTTCTTGCCAAGTTACCACTGCTATCCTGCTATCACCATTACCGTTACTATTGTTGCTGCTCCTATTATCCAAACTATCATACTAATTTTCTACTGAATACTTTGCTGTAGATAATTAATCTCCAGGTGTGGTTGAATTGACAACTGAGCTGCTAATACTTACAAATATTATTTGGCTCCCCTTGTGTTGAATCTATCAATTTGGGTTGAATACTCTACCCTTGAAAACTATTGCGATCCCACATACTTGTGGGTTATCAGTGATAGAAGGGGAAACGACACGTATATATCGTTGCTATTAAGGATAGCATGATGGGGTCTATTTCTACATAAATAGATATTGTCTACATCATGTCATCATTCTTATTGCATTACTCTGTTTCTCCATGAACTTAGTACACTAGATGCATGTTGGATAGCGGTCGATGTGTGGAGTAATAGTAGTAGATGCAGGCAGGAGTCGGTCTACTAATCTTGGACGTGATGCCTATATAATGATCATTGCCTGGATATCATCATGTTTATTTGAAGTTCTATCAATTGCCCAACAGTAATTTGTTTACCCACCGTATGCTATTTTTCTCGAGAGAAGCCACTAGCGAAACCTACGGCCCCCGAGTCTCTTCTTTATTATATTTGCCTTAAAGATCTATTTTTATTCAATTGATTTTCAGATCTATTAATCCAAAAACCCAAAAATACCTTTCTGCAATTTATTTTATGTTTGCATTTATTCGTGATCTATTTATCCAATCTATCATATTTTTATCCCATCAACTCAACAATTTCTAGCACCGTTACCCGAAAGGGATTGACAACCCCTTTAACCCGTCGGGTTGCAAGTATTTGTTCTTTGTGTGCAGGTACTGTTTACGTAGTGTTGCGTGATTCTCCTACTGGTTCGATAACCTTGGTCTCATCACTGAGGGAAATACCTACCGTCGCTGTGCTGCATCGTCCCTTCCTCTTTGGGGAAATACCGACGTAGTTCAAGCCGCAATCAAAAGGAATTTCTGGTGCCATTGCTGGGGAGACATCGTCAACATCTACCAGGTTCCTAATCACAAATATCATCTCCTTGCAATTTACATTATTTTCCATTTGCCTCTAATTTTCATTTCCCCCACTTCACAAAAAATAGCTGTTTTATTCGCCCTCTGTTCCGTTCACCATTTTCTCTTCAGATATGTTTTTGTGCGCAATTTTGTTTGTTACTTTTTGTCGTTATGGATAGTTCTTCCTCTATTGCGTGCAATCCCAGGAATGAGGTTCTAAACTTTAAAAAGGGGAGGGGAGAATTTAAAAGATGCTTGGTATAGGATTTGCAATGCTCACAATAAATCTTTCGTAAGCAATCCACCGTTGTTCTTCTTGGCTGTTTTTATGTGGGCATCACCACTTGGTATAGATGCGTCATTCATACAATTACCAGTGGGAATTTATTGATGTGCCCTTCTCTAGATGCTTTTATTGCTATGTGAAATTTAGTGGGATCACCACCTCTTTTGGTTAATGAAACAACTTTAACTCTTGAGCATGTTATTGAAAGGCTTGATGTTATTGAAAAGAAAATGCTTGCAAAGGAACATATTGAAAACATGGATAAAAAGATGCATAATCTTGCTAATAAAATTGGGTCAAAAGTGGGAGAAGTTTTTAAGTTGCTGAAAGAGAAGGGAGCCGTAATTCATGAATGAATTGAAGAAAGCCCTTCTCGGATTGATAATTGGAAGAAAATTTTATTAATTTAAGCACGGCTTTTTCCTTCCCTAGAACTATTGAAAAAACTCTGGTGAAAATTGGCAAGATTACTCAAGTTACTAAAAACAAGGGTGCAACTTCTAATAGTAACAAGGAAGACCATAAGATGATTCGTATTCACCCGGATTTTGTTGAAGTTATGAAAGACCCCTTTTTGCAAGAATGAATTCTTTAAACTAGTTCCAAGGAACATTGTGATTGAAAATTTGTATGCTAAGTCCCTGAAGAATTCTAAGTGTTTGATTGAGGAGTTGGATAACAAAGATGACAACACTTAGATCCATTGCATTATGCCTAGCTAGGGGCATAAAACGATAGCGCTTGTTGGGAGGCAACCCAATGAATAAAATTTATTTTTGTCTTTTTATTTCTGTTCTTGAGTGTTTTCACAATTATTCTACTATTGTGATTGCATTTTTTTATGTTTTAGTTAGTGTTTGTGCCAAGCAAAACCTTTGGGATTATGTTGGGTGATAGTTGATTTGATCTTGCTGAAAAACAGAAACTTTTGTGCCCAGAAAAATAATTCTCATTTTTAGCAGAAGCACGATAAAATGCCGATTCTTTTTGCAGAAGATTAATATACAAATTTCCCACGTTGTCCAATTTTTGTTGAATTTTTGAGTTACAGAAGTAATCGAAGTTTTCAGCTTTCTACAGACTGTTCTATTTTTGACAGATTCTATTTTCTTTGTGTTGTGTGCTTATTTCGATGAATCTTATTGGAGGTTATAAGCTATAGCAAAGTTGGAATACAGTAGATATAATGCAAAAATAAAATATGAATGGCTTTGCAATAGTACTTATAGTAATGATTTGCTTTGTTATACTAACAGATCTCACAAAGGTTTTGTTTAGTTTTGTGTGATTGAAGTTTTCAAGTTTTGGGTGAAGGAATAAGGAGTAAGAAGAGCCTAACCTTGGGGATGCCCATGGCATCGCGAGCATTATCTAAAAGAGAAGCAAGCAACTATGCTTGGGGACGCCCGAGTGGCATCCCCTCTTTCTTCTAACGACCATCAGTATTTTACTCGAAGCTATATTTTTATTCGTCACATACTATGTGTTTTGCTTGGAGCGTCTTGTATGATATGAGTCTTTGCTTGTTTTGCTTCTTATTTTAAGTAATCTATCCTTGCTTGACACACCTATTTGAGAGATCCAAAATACTTCTATGACTTGTTAGAATTGCTCTCTATGCTTCACTTAAATCTTTTTGAGCTATGGAATTGCTCTAGTGCTTCACTTATATCTTTTTGAGCATGGTGTGCTTTAGTATTTTTCAAGAAATGCTCTCATGCTTCACTTTGATTTATTCGAGAGTTAGTAAAAAAATTAAAACATTCTCTCATGCTTCACTTCAATTATTTTGAGAGAAGAAAAAAATTTATGCTCATGTTCTTCACATAGATTTGTTTGAGCTATCAAAGCAACCTATGAAATTAGTCCCAAATTGATAGATATTCAAGAGGGATATAATAAAAACTTCCATGAATATCATTGGACAAAATAAACTTGATTCCTTGTAATAGTTTTGTGATATGTTGATATAATATGTGAGTCATGTTGATGAGTAATTATGCTTTAGTAAGAATATTGGTGTTAAGGTTTGTGATTCTCTATGCAAGCACTAAATTCAATAGTTATGCTATGAAATTACATCCTACTCGTGGTGCATTATTCGGTGTTAGTTATCCTTAATGCTCTCTTATGATATTTTCATTTCTTGGTTGGATGCTTCTCAATCTTTTTGCTAGCCTTCATTTGCACTAAGTATGATCACTATTTGTGCATCCAAAATCCTTAAACCAGTTTTGCCACATGAGTCCACTATACATACCTATATGCGGTATTCTTTTGCCGATCTAAGAAAATTTGTATGTGCCATCTCTAATTTTCAAAATAAATTTCTCTTTTGTGTGCTCGTACCGCTCATGAAACGGTAGGGGGTGGCTGATATTTTTCCATGCTAGATGTGTTATTCTCAAGATGAGTGTTTATTCACTTGTCATTGCACGAGAGTACGCCAAAGGTATTAGGGATGCCTAGTCCCGAAATGAAAAATGAATTTACTTTATGTTGTCAAATAATAAATTCCTTGGAAAGTGTTGGTATGGAGGGCACCCGTGGATTCTGTTAGCCGTGGATGTGAAAGTATGGTGGAAAAATGAACAAACTTTATTTTTTGTTTGGGAACTGCCTATGACATATCTAGCATGGAAAGTATTGGGAACTACTCAATTGTTTTCGTTGACATGAAAATCATGCAACCCAAAATGTTTTTATCTCTATCTTTTTTCGTTTTTAGCTCTGGCACATCTACAAATCTTTCCCTGTGTGAAGGACCTTTCTTTTATTTATGCAAATTTATTTTTATTTGAGTCTCCGTCTTCTCTTATAAAGCACCAACTAAGGGGCACTATGATCATACTTGAGCATTGGGTGTAGCTAATATGCGAGTGTTTTTCATGAATGGATCAATGATTGAGCATAACGGGCTAGGTATAACTTGCTTTGGTGTTGATATTTTGAACAACATGGTTGGTTGTTGATATGCTTGAGTATTGAAATCTTCATGTCAAAACTAGACTATTGCTTTGAATCATATAGAAGTCCAAATGTCCATGCTACAAATAAAAGAATATGTGATGAACATGTTAGGCAGCATTCCTCATCAAAAATTCTATTTTTATCATTTACCTACTCCAGGACGAGCATGAATTAAGCTTGGGGATGCTGATACGTCTCCAACGTATCTATAATTTTTTTATTGTTACATGTTGTTATATTATCATTCTCGGATGTTTTACAATCATTTTATAGCAACTTTATATCATTTTTTGGTACTAGCCTATTGACATAGTACACAGTGCCAGTTGCTGTTTTTGCTTGTTTTTTACTTCGTAGAAAATCATTACCAAATAGATTCCAATCGTAGAAAAACTTTTTGGAGATTTTTTCTGGACTAGAAGACACCTGTTGGGCCAAAGAAGTACCAGAGGGGGGCTCCGAGGGGAGCACAACCCACCAGGGTGCGCGTAGGGGCCCAGGAGCGCTCAGGTGGGTTGTGCCCACCTCGGTGGCCTCCTGCACCGCCTCTTTGCTCTATAAATACCCAAATATTCCAGAAACCCTAGGGGGGTCAACGAAAATCAATTCCAGTTGTCGCAAGTTCCAGAAGCCAATCCAATCTAGACACCATCACAGAGGGGTTCATCATCCTCATTGGTGCCTCTCCGATGATGCGTGAGTAGTTCTTTGTAGACCTACGGGTCCGTAGTTGGTAGCTAGATGGCTTCATCTCTCTCTTTTGATTCTCAATACAATGGTCTCTTGGAGATCTATTTCATCAACTCATTTTGTGGTGTGTTTCTTGGGATACGATGAACTTTGATTTTATGATTAGATCTATGTTTTTATCTATGAAAGTTATTTGAGTCTTTGATCTCTTATATGCATGATTACTTATTGTAACGCCCAGATGATTAAGCTATAGTGAAACTCTGCTAATGATGCCACGCCACCTCCATTACTGTTGCTAATCTTTCATTAGTTCAAAACCCATTCAAAAATCAATTCAAAATATGGCAAACAACAAAAGTTTTCAAACATTGAAACAAAAATGTTCGGTGGGTGCCAAATATTGCACTGGTAATTATTGTGGACAAAATGTTTTTTAGAAAATTCCTAAATATTTTAAAGTGAAATAAAACAAAAAGGAAAATAAATAAAAGAAAAAGAACAAAAGGAGAAAACAAAACGAAAAGAAAAGAAAAGAAAAGAAAGCACTCCCATGGGCCAACCGGCCTAGTTGCTAGCCAGGCTAGGCCCAGCCGGCCTACCCCACCTCCCTTATCCACCACACACCCCAAACCCTAATGCAACCTCCACCCACTCCCCCCACGTTCGCCTCCTCCTCCCCGATTTAGATCGGGATCGGGGGAACGAACCCACGGTCGCGTCCGAGCCCGGCTCCGCCCCCTCCACTCGACGCCGTCGCCGGAGGCCACCTCGCCGGACTGCCTTCCCATCTCCGACATTGTCGCCGTCGTCCCCGTCTTCCTCGTCACGCCCCACTACCATTGCCCTACAGCCCCGCGGTGAGGCTCTAGCCTCTCCCCTCTTCCCTCTCCCCTCCCCCTCTCCCCGTGTCGGACGTCGTCGTGCCCGTCGTCCCGTGCCCGTGCACGCGCTCACATGGCCGCGTGCGCGCCCGTGTGTCGCATCTCTGCGGCAGCACCACGCCTGCACCCATCCGAGCTCCGGGGCCCACCCCGCTTGTCGTTGTCGTCGCCACAAGCCACCTCTGGCCAACCCGCCGCTGCTGGCACCGCCGACGCCCTGTGCGTGCGCCGCCCACGCATGGCCTTCCTCCTGTGTGTGTGCTGTTGCTTCTGCCGTGCCTCGCCTCCGTTTCTCGCCGCGATGGCCGCGCCCAGCTGCTGCAGCAGCCGCCGCCTGTTGCTTTCCCCTCCCTCTGCGCTGGACTCGCTCGTAGCTTGTTCTGCTTGCGCATGCCCGGTAATGCTCGCCGTCTACGCCCTCCTACGCGCCCGCTTCGCCCGGCCTCACCCGCTGTCGCCGCCCACGTCCCGCCTCGGCTCCCCGTCGCCCACTAGCGCGCCGCCGCCCTAGCACGGCTCCGGTGGTTCCTCTGGCCGCCGCCCCAGAACGCCTCCGTCCACCGCCGCCGGCCCCTGTGCCAGCGCGTCGTCCCCACCAAGCTGTCTCGCCGGCACCCGCGCCGTTGGCCGCGGCCGGGGCTAACACCCCGGCAGTGCCCCGCCGTGGCAGTCTCCCGGGTCCGCCCCGACGGGTACCCCGCCCGCACCCGTTAAACGCCCGCTCTAGTGGCCTGATGGGCCACTGGCAGTCGACGCCCACGCCTTGGAACGGTTAAAAAAATTAATTATATATAAAACATTAAAAGAATAAATTAAAATTAAATATTAAATAATTAACTTAATTAATTTTGTTTCAAATTAACTAATTATGATGAATTAACCTAATAACTAATTAGCCTAATTAACTACTATTAATTAGCTAAACAGTCCCTGACAGGTGGGACCCACCTGTCAGGTTGACCAGGTCAACGGTCAATGTTGACTGCTGATGTCATGATGACGTCAGCAAATACTATTCTGGATAATGTTGATTTAAATAATTGAATAAATTCTAAAAATGATTTAAATCTTTTAAAATTATTATAAAACAAACCGTAGCTCTGATGGAAAAACTTTGTACATGAAAGTTGCTCAAAACGACGAGACGAATTCAAATACGTAGCCCGTTCGTCCGCCACACATCCCTAACATAGCGAACACACAATTTTTCCCCTCCGGTTCGTTTGTCTGAAAACGTGAAACACCGGGTATACTTTCTCGGTTGCTTTTCCCCTTCACCGGTATCACCTCCTACTGCATTAGGGCACACGTAGCACCATTACTTGTCATGTCATGCATCGATATGCATCTGTTTGCATTGTATTCACTGTTTCTTCCCCCTTTTCTCTCCGGTAGACTGCGAGACTGATGCCGCTGTTGGTGCCCGGTCGACTACGTTGTTGACGACCCCTACTTGCTATTGCAACCACGCAAGCCCCCCTGATCACCAGATATCACCTATTCTTCTCTCTACTACTTGCATTAGAGTAGTGTAGCATGTTACTGCTTTCTGTTAATCCTTTCCTGATGCATATCCTGTCTTTGCTACGACTGTTGTTACCTTTACCTGCAATCCTGAATGCTTAGTATAGGATGCTAGTATTTCATCAGTGGCCCTACATTCTTGTCCGTCTACCATGCTATACTATCGAGCTGTGATCACTCGTGAGGTGATCACGGGTATATACTTATACATAATATATGATACTTATGGCGACTAATTGGGTCCGAAAGGACGTTTGTCCCGGCTCTTACACTCGTACATCTCAGAGCGGTTACGCCTCTACCGCTTCTCAGGCTGTCTAGTTTGCTGCATTCGAGGTCCTTGTCGAGCTTCGCTACAACGAGGTCCGAATGCAAAACCACCTAGGTTTCTTTTACTACCCTTCTCTGCACAACAATGGTCGTGTCCGTTTCCAGATCATTGATCTGGAGTCGGATAGTGTTGCTAGCCATCTTGCTCGTTATGTCACTGCTAGCTATCTTATGATCCATGAGCTGGCTCGAGAGCTGACTCATGCCCGTACTGCTTTAGCCGCTGCTTTGGTTACTACTAGATCTGCCACTACTCCATCTTCTCTGGGATTTACTCCTTATATTCCAGCTAGTTCTAGCTCCCCGGTTTCACCGGTTACTCCCTCGAGTAGCTCAGGCACCTCGGCGGTGAACCCTCTCAGTACTCCTGCCGAGTGGGTTTCACTTCTCACTACTCCTGTAGCCCCGATGCTTCATACTAACCCTGCCCCTAAGGGAGAGCCCTCGAGGCAGCGTCATCGTGTTACCTTTAACCCGGAGGTTTCCGTTAACTTGTCAGCTCAGGATCCGAGTCCGCTTCAAGGGAGGACACCGCCACACCAGCAGAGCAGTAGTACCTCGGAGTATTCGCAGTCGTCCGGATAATGTACGGAGGTAGCCGTACGAGTCATGATGTTTCGTTGCATGTATGAGAGTAGTTGAACCTGTCATGTTGTTTATCTTTCATGTATGAGTCTATGTATAATTATGTTGGGACTTTATTCGCCATATTTTCTTCGCTCTTTTGTTTTCTTCCGGGATTTGTCGCTGGCTTTTCCCCAAATTTATTCTTGGATTTTTCTCATCTCGATTGTGTTGTCTTGGGAAAAATCCACAATAGGATGACGCGGGGAGGCAGCAGTAGCAATGTTCGTGAGGGAACTCATGTTCGTTGTTCCGCACGACAGGCAGGACATTCGCCCGAGCCGTACGTTCCGCCACCGCCTCCACCGCCAAATCCGCCCTCCACCGAGCAAATTCTGCATATGTTTGAGGAAAGAAGGAACAATGATCTCCTTGAAATATTAAGAATTGTGCAAGCTATGGTTGGACAGAATGGAAATGAACAGTCATTACTCAAAGCTGTCAGATTTTCAAAGGACCAAGCCACCCAGTTTCAGTCAGATTGTTGACCCATTGGATGCAGACGATTGGTTGCTTACCAATGAGAAAAAGCTTGAGATTGCTCGTACTGAAGAAAATGATAAAGTTCCATTTGCAACTCATTACCTTGAAGGCGCTGCTGCCATATGGTGGGAAAATGCAAAAGCCATGTGGCCTGCTGATGAAGAAATCACCTGGGAAAAATTTAAGGATCAGCTCCGGAAATATCATATCCCTACTAGAGTTATGAAGGTTAAGCGGCGTGAATTTCTCGCACTCGTCCAAGGAAATCAGTCTCTGGGGGAATATTTGCAAAAATTCAATCATCTGGCCCGTTACTCCCTTTATGACGTGGCCACCTAGGAAAGAAAGATTGACAGATTTCTTGGAGGCTTAAATCCGCAACTCCGGTGCACTCTCAGTATGTTTGATTTCCCAGATTTCCAAACTCTAGTAAACAAGGCTTTCATTGCTGAACGGGAGCACAAGCTGATATCAGATAATAGACCTACCAACAACGACAACAAGCGTAAGTTGAGCCAAAGAAGGATAGGCAACCAGTGCAAAAGGCTCGTACCTAGCAGCAGATTTAGGTGGAAAACAAGCCAAATTGGCAACAAAATGTTAACAAGACCACCACTCAAGTCAGGAATATCATGACCAACCCCATGCATGAGGAGCGTCGGTGCAATAGTTCTTGCTTCAGTTGTGGGCAAAACAAACATTATGCCAAACAGTGGCCCAAGAACAACAAGGCGAATGCCCCATTCAGGCCACAAGTCAACTTTATAGAGTCATGCCCGACCCAGCAAAACATTACTGGGCACGTGCATCATCTCTCAGCCGATGAAACACAAGAGAACCCCGAAGTCGTCATTGGTATGTTTTCTGTAAATGACATGCCTGCCGTGATTTTATTTGACTCTGGGGCTTCCCATTCTTTTATTTCTTGAAGTTTTGCTGCCCAAAACAAAGTTCCTTGTACACTTTTGGGCAAAAATATGCTGGTACAAATCCCGGGATCTCTAATCAAGAGCAACCTAGTCTGCCGTGATCTAGAAATCAATATCAACGGAGTCTACTTTCCAACCTCTCTGAAAATTATTGAGTCTGAAAAGTTGGATACTATATTGGGTATGAATTAGTTGACCCAATATCAAGTTTGCATAAACTGCGCAACACGAGAAGTCACTTTGACCAGTCCAAATTGTCAGACTACCAAATACTATTCTCGCAATAATATACCCAAACAAGAATTGGTTTTCACCACTGTGGCTGAGTTGGAATTAATTCCCGTGGTCAGCGAGTACCCTGATGTATTTCCAGAAGAACTGCCAGGCATGCCACTAGATCAAGAGTTGGAATTTGCAATAGACCTTGTGCCCGGAACTGCACCGCTATACAAGAAGTATTACCGGATTCCCTCATCAGAATTAGTGGAGCTAAAGAAATAGCTTGATGAATTGCTCTAGAAAGGATATATTCGTCCCAGCTCTTCACCATGGGGATCACCCTCTATTTTCGTGGACAAAAAGGATGGCAGCCTTCGCATTTGCGTAGATTACCGCCAGCTGAATGAGGTCACCATCAAAAATAAATATCCGCTGCCAAGGATTGATGATTTGTTTGATCAGCTCAGTGGGGCTAAGGTATTCTCTAAGATAGATTTATGGACCGGATATCATCAGCTCAAAATTAAAAAGGAAGATATTCCTAAGACCGCATTCACTACTCGGTACGGTCTTTATGAATATATAGTGATGTCCTTTGGTCTCACCAATGCCCCTGCTTTCTTCATGCATATGATGAACAAAGTATTCATGGACTTCCTCGGCAAATTCGTGGTAGTCTTTATCGATGACATCCTCATTTACTCCAAGGGTGAAGACGAGCACAAGGATCATCTCCGAGCAGTCCTACAACGACTCCGTGACCATCAGCTTTACCCCAAATTCAGTAAATGTGAGTTTTGGCTCAAGCAAGTTGGGTTTCTCGGACATGTATTATCCGCCGAAGGTATATCCGTGGACCCAAGCAAAGTAAAGGATGTTCTTGATTGGTTGCCGCCCACGACAGTGACACAGATCCGGAGTTTTCTCGGATTAGCTGGATATTAACGTCATTTCATTGAAGGGTTTTCCAAGATTGCTAAACCCATGATAGAGCTGCTCAAAAAGGATAATAAGTTTGAATGGATGGAGGACTGTGAGAAAAGTTTCAATGAGTTAAAGATACGGATGACAACCGCACCTGTATTGACTCTCCCAGACATTTATCGCAGCTTTGATGTGTATTGTGACGCCTCCAGGCAAGGCCTTGGTTGCGTACTTATGCAAGACAGCAAGGTAGTAACATATGCATCGCGACAGCTATGACCGCACGATAGAAATTATCCTACTCATGATTTGGAATTGGCTGTGGTGGTTCATGCATTAAAAATTTGGAGACACTACCTTATTGGAAAAAGGTGCCAATTTTTTACCGATCACAAAAGTCTTAAATACATATTTACTCGGCCAGATTTAAATCTCCGTCAATGAAGATGGCTAGAGTTGGTCAAGGATTATGATCTTGGAATAAATTATCACCCGGGTAAGGCCAACATGGTTGCCGATGCACTCAGTCCAAAGCCTGTCAGCTTAAATGTCATATCGAAATCCTTGCCTCTCAAACTCCAAGAGGAGATCGCTCAGCTCAACCTGGTCATAGTGGATGCTGGCCTCGCTAATATTTTGGAAGTTACCCCCACATTTGAGGAAGAGATCCGCAAGGCCCAGCTAGCTGACATCAAGCTGCAGAAACATGCCAATAGCCCGATGGTAGGGTAGACCCCAAATTTCTCCAAGGACAAATTCAGTACCCTCCGATTCCATGGACGGATTTGTGTACCCAATCAGCCGGACTTAAAGAAGAAAATCCCGTCGGAAGCACACGAATCCTCATATTCCATTCACCCGAGAGGTACAAAAATGTATGAGGACCTTAGAAAAATATTCTGGTGGGTTGGAATGAGGAAAGACATTGCCTATTTTGTGGCCTGTTGCGACATATGCAACAAGGTGAAGGCAGAGCATCGGAAACCAGCCGGACTCCTCCAACCGCTGCCGGTTTCGCAATGGAAATGGGATGACGTTTGTATGGATTTCATTACGGGATTGCCTAAAACTCAGCGAGGAAATGATGCAATCTGGGTCATAGTGGACACCTTAACCAAGGTTGCTCACTGCATTCCGTTCAGCACCAGATATCCAGCAGATCAACTTGCATAGCTGTATGTATCCAGAATCATCAGTCTGCATGGAGTACCTCGAACCATCACTCCAAACCGAGGTTCCCTGTTTACCTCTGCTTTTTGGTCCCGTCTCCATCAAGCCTTCGGGACAGCGCTGAAATATAGTACTGCTTATCATCCTCAGACCGATGGACAGACAGAGCGGGTAAATGAAATACTTGAGGATATGTTGCGAGCCTGTGCTTTAGCCCAAGGACCTAAATGGGAAGATTGCTTGCCATATGCCGAGTTTTCTTACAACAACAGCTTCCAGACCAGTCTAAAGATGTCACCGTATGAAGCTCTGTATGGCCGTATGTGCCGCACTCCTTTAAATTGGTCTCAAACTGGAGATAGCCGTATCTTCGAAACAAATCTCATGATGGAAGCTGAGAAACAAGTTAAGGAAATCAGGGACAGATTGCAATTGGCCAAATCTCGACAGAAAAGTTATTATGATGCAAAGCACCGACAGATCAAGTTTGAACCTGGAGAACACGTATACCTCCGAGTCACTCCTATGAAAGGATTCAAGAGATTCCAGACCCGTGGAAAGCTGGCACCTAGGTTTATTAGCCCATTCCCGGTTATGTCCCGAGTGGGTACTGTTGCATATCAGCTGGAACTGCCAGCTGAATTGGCAGACGTGCGTAACGTGTTTCATGTTTCACAATTAAGACGCTGCATATCCCCGCCTGAGAAAAGGACTGCTGTGGTTGAGGTAGAATTGTCAAATGATTTGACCTATGAAGAAAGACCATTTAGAATTTTGGATCAGATGGAAAGGGTCACTCGCAGTAAAGTAAGAAAATTTTACAAAGTTCAGTGGGAGCATCACACAGAGTCAGAATCAACATGGGAGCGGGAAGAATTCCTAAGGGCTCATTATCTAGAGTGGTTTTCCCAAGAAACTGAATATCGAGGACGAGATTCATTCTAAGTGGGGGAGGTTTGTGATAGCTTGATTTTTTGCCCTCTCTTATTTGCCTTATTTTCATTTGGATTTATTTTGGAAGTTGGGGTTTGAATCTTTTCATATGGACTTAGACACTTGGGTACCCTTGGCTTTCACCCAATTATATCATTCCCCTCTCTAATCATCATTCCCCTTCTGATCCATCTCAAAATAATCCTGGGAATATTTTTCTTAAAAAATATTCATTTTTCTTCTCTAAAACTCTAGCTAGTTCATTGAGTTCCAAAGCAACCCGCATTTTTCTTGCCCACAAAAATCTGAGAAAATTCCCAAATATTCTTTGAACCCTAGGGCACCTTCCTGAGAGAAAATATTTCATCACTTTTTGGAATATTTTTTCTATAGAAAATATTTTCTGTTCTGAACAGAAATGGTGGTTTCTACAGCAACTACCATTTTACTTGCTCCCTTGTGCCTGAATTTTCTTGTGCATCATCACCTTAGTAGATGATGGCAAGACACCAAAGCACAACTCCCAGCCATTTGACCTCAGTAACATCTCAAACTTACTGACCAGAGAGTTACCTGGCATGTAAAATCTTCTCTACTGCATCTAGAGCCAAACCAAAGTGTGGTAACATTCAAAACTACCACGAACAACATGCCACACATGAAGTTTGGGCTTAGGTTAGCATGAGGTCAGAGTTCACGCGGTGACCGCGTTCGTCCAGGCGTGCTGGCATGCGGCCGACGCGCTCTGCAACGCGCCCAAGCCTCTACTGATCGCGTGCTCGCTTCCCTGCCTGCCTAAGCGTGCCAAACATCGCCACCATCCTCGTCTCAACGCCATTAACTTCCCCTTGGCACTCGCCGACGCCGGAGCTCGCCGCAGAGAGCACGGGCACGGTCCGGCCAACCCAACAGTGTAGTGCGCACTATGCTCGTCGCCTTCTCCTCGTTCCTGTGCTCGTCCTTGTTCGCCAACAGTCGCCTGGTGAGCTGCGTCACATTCTCCCCCTCTCACTGACACCGCTCGTCGCCGGGCACCATGGACAGGTGTCCACCGGCGGAGCCCGAAACCCCCTCTCTGCTCGCCTATAAATGGAGCCGCCCCCAGCCTCCTCGAGCACCATCCACCACTCCCACACACCCCACAAGCACGTAGGAAACCGTAGCTCGGCCGGGCAGGCCACGGGCTGCCGTCCTCGAGCTCGAGCTCGCCGGCGATCCCCTCTGGTCGCCGCAGTAGCTCCAACCCCTCCCAGGCTAGGGCGATCCTTCTAGGGCCTCCGCCTCTCTCCGGTGAAGCCATCCCGTCCCCTTGGAGCCCCTGAAGTTGCCCCTGCTCGCCGTCTTGCTCATCTCCGGCGACCACCACCCTCTGTCTCCGCTTGCGAGGTCGATTCCGACGCCGTCCGACCGCCCCTAGCTACACTAAGGGTACAGGCAGGTGCGCCTACATCCCCTCTCTCGATCCCTCCCTCTCGTTTTGGCCAAGGAGCCCTCGTCGCCGGTGAGAGCTCCGGCGAAGCCGTGACCCCCCTCTGTTTCCTTCTCCCCTCCTTCTCACCTGACTAGCGGGGCCCGCTCGGCAGCCACTCTGTACGCGCGCAAAGCGGTATGAGTGGTGGCGCCCTGAGGATTTACGCCTTCGTCGTCACCCCCTAGTCTGTTTATGTAAATTTAAATTCAATTCAATTCCAGAGAGCTTCAAATAGCTATAACTCTTTAAACATAAGTCCAAATGAATTGATTCTTTTTTGCATTATGTTCTTTGCATAGAAATCTAGTAGCTCACCAAAAATGAGATTTTTCTGAGCTTTCTAGAATTTCTGGTGATTTTCAGAAGAGTTCTTGATATTTTCTTCTTGTGTTTAAAATTATTTTCAGAGGGTGAGGCTTGTCTTGAGGATCACCAGAAGGTTTGTGAACCTCATCTGCACTAAGGCAAGCCACAACAACATTTTCATGGTGCCATTTCAATATTGATGATTTTCTTACTTGAATGAAATGATTAATCCATGCATTTAAGTAACTATTATGTTATTTATATTCTGTTAAGTGTGTGTTAGTATTATGCTTGATTTACAGAACCTTGAAACTAGCTTAGTTGGTAAAGAAGCTAAGATCTAATTATGGTAATGATAAAATGATTTGTTATGCATATGAGTAATTGCTTAAAGTTATTTTCTCACATCAATAAAATAGTGAAATTTGCTCGAAAATATCCTGTTAAGTGCTTGTTTAGCCATTTTACTTAAGTTACAGAATGTTTGAACCTAACTTGGTTGGCAAAGAGAATAGGATTTGCTTGTGGTGATAATAAAATCTTTGCTATGCATATGAGAAATTAATCAAAGTTATTTTCTTGCATGAGAAAATGATAATACTTGCTGCAAAATATATTGTTAAAGTGAGAGTTACCCTGACCAGGAAAGTAATATAAGTTGTTGATGCTTATGCTTAGTGTGAATATGGTTGACATCAGTCATTGTCGTTAATATGTGATGCATGTGTAGTATTACATTTAATGGCATGCTATGACACCGGTCATCTTCATTTTAAGTTGAATCTGAATATAACTCAACTTGAATATATCGTTGACTGGGTCATGGTGACGCTGAATCGAGATTTTCCCAGTGCAACCACGTTTGCCTTTGTGGGGAGGCCTTGATTTGGTCCATTGACATGCCTCTGGTCGGTGGCTCCAACTAGGGAAGGTTACGGGTATGCTTACCCTGGCCCGGTAAGCAGGCATAACCTTGTGTGCCCGTTGTTGAGATTATGGTACCGAGTCCCCGAGTGGGATCATTTTGGCCACGAGGGTGGTCGTTGTGTCTTTGGTAGACACGGGGCCACCCAGGACTAGCCCGTTGGGGATTGGGTCGGAGTGGCCAGGAGAGTGTCATGGCAATGGAAGGGTTTTGTCGGAGTGCCGTTGGTCCACCCAAATGGGAGTGCGAGGCCATGGGTTCCGTGGTGTGGGTACAGTGTGCTACCTCTGAAGAGTGTACAATCTATCGATAGCCTAGTCCATGGTCACAGACACCTTGTAGTAGGTCCCACCATGAGTCAACTTTTAATAAACCTGCACACTAAGTTAGGAACTTTGCATGGATGATGATGGCAGAAAGGCCATCGAGATGTTCGAGACCCAATATGGGTCGTGGTTGTGATCGCCATAAGGGTTAGGAGTTACTCTAGGCAAGACCACGATGGTGGTTTGGTTGTGATCGCCGTAAGGATCACAAGTTACTGTAGTCAAGACCACGATGGTGGTTTGGTTGTGATCGCCGTAAGGATCACAAGTTAGTCTGGTTAAGACCATGATGGTGGTTTGTTTGTGATACGAGAACGATCACGGTTGGTAAGTCGGTCCCGAGGGACGTCTATCCCAAGAGCATGAGCGCAGCATGTTGGAACATTATTGCATTATTAATTGGTTAAATATCATGATATTGTTTGTCATTATGATTATGCCTATTGTGAGCTTGAAAGTACATTCAATGTACTGACCTGGTGTGTCATGCCAGATTTGAGGAAAGTCGCGTTGGAAAGGAGTGCTGCTCGAGTCTAGATCGTGTCCACATCGGTGTCCCTGTGCTACGGAATTTCCGCTACGACGTTGTTCCGTTGCCACGTATTTGTATGATCGAGGCCCCTTTATGTCCACTAAATAATGTACATATTGTTCAGCCGCACCATGCGTGCTGCTCGGCCTCGACATCTGTTGTAATATAAACTCTGATCCGCTAGCATAAATAAAGCGGTTGTTTTTTTGTACCAAGATGTTGTGTGTTGCCATAAGACATGGTCTCTGGGCTAGCAATTTAGGGTAAACCGGTCGCTCTGAGCCGGGGTGCCACACTTCGTCACTGGGTTTTCCAAATCACAGAAAGGTAATGATGCTATTCTTGTCGTCATTGACCGGCTTTCTAAAGTTGCACATTTTCTGGCGGTCAAGGAAACGATCACTGCTAGTCAGCTTGCAAATCTCTACATGTCCAGAATTGTTTAACTTCACAGTATTCCACTGGTTATCAGTTTGGACCGTGGCAGCTTATTCACCTCAAGATTTTGGGCAAGTTTCCAAGAAGCTATGGGAACTCATTTGTCGTTCAGTACTGCATTTCATCCTCAGTCGCAAGGGCAAGTTGAACGTGTCAACCAAGTTCTCGAAGACATGCTTCGAGCTTGTGTAATTTCCTTCGGCAAGAAATGGGAGGAATCTCTCTCGTATGCTGAGTTCTCCTATAATAATAGCTATCAGGCTAGTCCGAAGATGGCCCCCTTCGAAGTGTTATATGGACGAAAGTGTCGAACCCCTCTGAACTGGTAAGAAACTGGGGAACGTCCACTCGTTGGTCCGGATATTATCCAACAAGCCGAAGAACAAGTCCGCATTATTCGCAAGAATCTTAAGACTGCTCAGTCATGTTAGAAAAGTCAGTATGACCGTCATCACAAAGACATGGTCTATCAACCTGGCGAAAAACTTATCTTCGAGTTACACCAATGAAGGGTGCTCACCTCTTTCGAATCAAGGGCAAGCTAGCTCCTCACTATATCGGTCCCTTCACTATTCTTGAAAGGCATGGAAAAGTGGCATATCAACTGGAGCTTCCGTCAAACCTTTCTCAGGTTCACGATTTGTTCCACGTGTCACAACTCCGTCGTTGCTTCAAGGACCCAATCCGAGCACTGGATCATGAAGTGCTCGAATTGCAATAGGACGTCTCCTATAAAGAGCATCCGGTCCACATTCTCGACCAAGCTGAATGTTGCACACGTCAGAAGGCGATTAAATTCCTCAAGGTCCAGTGGTCGCATCACTCTGAAGAAGAAGCCACTTGGGAACGCGAGGATCGCCTGAGTGATGAATACCTCGCACTGTTTCCTTCTACCTCCTAAATCTCGGGACAAGATTTCTTGTAGTGGAGGAGTTTTGTAACGCCCAGATGATTAACCTACAGTGAAACTCTGCTAATGATGCCACGTCACCTCCATTACTGTTGCTAATCTTTCTTTAGTTCAAAACCGATTCAAAAATCAATTCAAAATATGGAAAACAACAAAAGTTTTCAAACATTGAAACAAAAATGTTCGGTGGGTGCCAAATATTGCACTGGTAATTATTGTGGAGAAAACATTTTTTTAGAAAATGCGTACATATTTTAAAGTGAAATAAAACAGAAAGGAAAATAAATAAAAGAAAAAGAACAAAAGGAGAAAACAAAACGAAAAGAAAAGAAAAGAAAGCACCCACACTGGGCCAACCGGCCCAGTTGCTAGCCAGGCTAGGCCCACCCAGCCTACCCTGCCTCCCTTATCCACCCAAAACCCCCAAAATTGTCTCAAAAAAAAACCCAACACCCCCAAACCCTAACGCAACCACCACCCACTCCACCCCCCCATGTTCGCCTCCTCCTCCCCGTTCCAAATCGGGACCGGGGGAACGAACCCATGGTCACGCCCGAGCCCGGCTCTGCCCCTGCCGCTCGACGTTGTCACCAGAGGCCACCCCGCCGGACCGCCACCACGCCGGACTGCCTTCCCGTCTCCGACATCAGCGCCGTCGTCTCCGTCTTCCTCCTCACGCCCCACTACCATTGCCCTACAGCCCTGCGGTGAGGCTCCGGCCTCTCCCCTCTTCCCTCTCCCCGTGTCGAACGTCTCCGTGCCCGCCGTCCCGTGCCCATGCACGCGCTCACCTGGCCGCGCGCGCGCCTATACATCGCCTCTCTGCCGCAGCACGACGCCCCCGCCCATCCGAGCTCCGGGCCCAGCCCCGCTTGTCGTTGTCGTCGCCACAAGCCACCTCTAGCCAACCCTCCACAACTGGCGCCGCCGATACCCTGTGCGTGCGCCACCCGCACCTGGCCTCCCTCCCGTGTGTGTGCTACTGCTTCTATCGCGCCCCGCCTCCGTTTCTTGCCACGCTGGCCGCGCCCAGCTGCTGCGGCAGCCGCTGCCCGTTGCTTTCCCCTCCCTGTGCACTAGACTCGCCGACAACTCGTTCTGCTTGCGCGTGCCCAGTCATTCTGGCCGTCCGCGCCCTCCTACGCGCCTGCTTCGCCCGACCTCGCCCGCTGTCGCCGCCCATGTTCCGCCTCGGCTCCCATTCGCCCACTAGTGCACCGCCGCCCTAGGACGGCTCCGGTGGTTCCTCTGGCCGCCGCCCCAGAACGCCTCCGTCCACCGCCGCCGGCCCCTGTGCCAGCGCGCCGCCCCGACCACGTTGTCTCGCCGGCACCCGCGTCGTTGGCCATGGCCGGGGCCAACGCCCGAGCAGCGCCCCGCCATGGTCGACTCTCCGGTCCGCCCAGACGGGTACCCCGCCCGCACCCGTTAAACGCCCGCTCCAGTGGCCTGATGGGCCACTGGCAGCCGGGGCCCATGCCCATGGAACGGTTAAAAAAATTATTTATATATAAAAAATTAAAAATAAATAAATAAATAAGTAAAATTTAATATTAATTAATTAACAAACTAAATAATTAACTTAATTAATTCTGTTTAAAATTAACTTTTTATAATTAATTAACCTAATAACTAATTAACCTAATTAACTACTGTTAATTAGTTAAACAGTCCCTCACAGGTGGGACCCACCTGTCAGGTTGACCAGGTCAATGGTCAACGTTGACTACTGATGTCATGATGACGTCAGCAAACACTATTCTGGATTATGTTGATTTAATTAGTTGAATAAATTGTAAAAATGATTTAAATCTTTTAAAATTAATATAAAATAGAAAAACTTTGTACATGAAAGTTGCTCAGAACGACGAGACGAATCCGAATACGTCGCCCCTTCGTCCGCCACACATCCCTAGCATAGGGAACATGCATCTTTCCCCCTCCGGTTCATTTGTCCGAAAACACGAAACACCGGGGATACTTTCCCGGTTGTTTTCCCCCTTCGCCAGTATCACCTCCTACTGCGTTAGGGCACACCTAGCACCGTTACTTGTCATGTCATGCATCGATATGCGTCTATTTGCATTGTATTCATTGTTTCTTCCCCCTCTTCTCTCTGGTAGACTACGAGACTGACGCCGCTGCTAGTGCCTCGGTCGACTACGTTGTTGACGACCCCTACTTGCTAGAGCAACCAGGCAAGCCCCCCTCTTGATCACCAGATACACTACAAAATCCGTGACATTTTGGGCCGAATGAATTTTTTTTCTGTCATACATATGACACTTCTATGACGATAATTGTGACAAAACCCGGTATCATCATATATGTGGTGGGCTCCTACTTCTATGACAAAAAATCATGACAGAAAATGGGATTTTCGTCCAGGGAGGGCCGGAGACGCAGCTGCATGACATTCTTTGGGCCGTCCATGACAAAAAAAACCATGGTAGAAGTGAGGGGGAGGAAAATTTCGGGGAGTTCCCGGTTACGGTGGGAGGTCGGGGGCCGAGTGATGCGCGTTTCTCTCGTACACGTACGCGCGTGTGTGCGAGGCGTTGGCTCTAACTAAACCCGAGCGAGGCATTGGGCTCTAACTGAACCCGAGCGATTGCACTGGAGGCTACGCGTTACTGAACCCGACCGATCGATCGATGGCTGTTAACTGAACCCGATCGAGCGATTCCTTCGGTACAGTTGCTAACTGAAGCCGATCGATGTGATGAATAGTGAGCGTTGCGGGGGGGGGGGGGGGGGGGGGGGGGGGGGGGTTGGATGAATAGTGAGCGGTGGCGTTGCCTCTGGATGAACAGGACCCCGTGGTGTGGTGGAGGGTTGGATGAAGAGTAGACGGTGGAGGGGTGGATGAACAGGACTCCGTGGTGTGGAGGGTTGGATGAACAGTAAACAGTGGAGGGGTGGTTGAACAGGCCCCCGTGGTGTGGAGGGCCGGATGGACAGTACACGGTGGAGGGGTGGTTGAACAGTAGTCGGTGGAGTAGCGCGCGGTGAAGGCTGGATGAACAGGAGCCCGTGGAGGCTGGATGAACAGGAGCCCGTGGAGGCTCGAGGAGGTCGACGGTGGAGATGAACAGTATCCCGTGGAGTCCCGTTTTGACCGTAGCGCTCCAACACAAGTTTGTTTCCTCCGTTTTGCGGTAAGCCACACCCCTCCCGATGAATAGGACCCCCGTTTCGACCGTAGGAGGTCCTTTTCCTCCGTTTTGTGGTACGCCAGATCCCTCCCGATGAACAGTTTCCCGTTTCAAACATGGCCGGTCGAACACAAGGCCGTTTCCTCCGTTCTGCGGTATGCTAGGCCTCGTTTCCATTTCCTGTTCCGTCCAAGCCCTCCTGATGAACACGACGCATTCCATTGCCTCCCCATGAACACGAAGCATTCCGCTGCCTCCCCATGAACACGACGACGATGCTATTTCTCCGTTCCGACCCAGCCATGTACACGAGCCCCTGCCCGTATGTACACATACGTGGCCGTATTTTCTTTCTTGCACCCTGACCGCTGTACATACGTGTACATGCTACGTGCGCGCCTCTACTACGACACGTTCGCGACCAGAATGACAACGCTACGTACGCTTCGACCAGGTGGGTCCCGACTGTTAGGCACTTCCTTGCGTGCGAAGATGTAGCTGGTGGGTCCAAGTAGTCAGGGGGCGAATCATTTTGTTTTTTTTTGCCCGGACGCACTTCCTTGCATGCGAAGGTGTAGCTTGTGGGTCCCAGCAATCAGGGGGAAACGTTTTTTTCGCGAAATACAGTGGCCCATCCGGTTGGTCCTCGCTGTCAGGTGGAGGAATAATTATTTTGCACGCAATAAGGAGGCACTTCCTTGCTGCGGCTGTGGACCCAGCTGTCAGCCTCTCCACGTACAGTCCACGTCTGATGGAAGTCGTTCCTTGACCACGTTGACCACGCCGCGTCGAGAGCACCAAGGTGGTGGACGATGGCGAGGCCTAGGAAGGGGACGACAGGGAGCCAGGGAAGACGCGGCAGTGGAAGCCCGCGCGGAGAGGAGTACGAGGGTTCACTGGTTCGGCTACGGTGTGAGGCTGCCGTCGCTGCAGGGCCTGGCTGTAACGCCCTCGATGTGGCTATATCTCCCATGTGTCGAAGCACGACTTAGAGGCATAACCACATTGAAAGCAATGTCGCAAGTGAGGTAATCTTCACACAACCCATGTAATACATAAGGGAAAGGGATACATAGTTGGCTTACAATCGCCACTTCACTCAATACATGAATAAAGCATTACATCATCCAGACACAATCAAGGTCCGACTATGGAACCAAAATAAAAGAAGACTACCCCAAAAGCTACACAGATCCCCGATCATCCCAACTGGGCTCCACTACTGATCAACTAGAACAAAACAACACAAAGGACAAGATCTTCATCGAGATCCTCCTTGAGCTTGATTGCATCACCTGCTCGGTAACATCGGCACCTCCAAACCTCTTTTGGAAGTATCTGTGAGTCACAGGGACTCAGCAATCTCACACCCTCGCGATCAAGACTATTTAGGCTTACGGGTAAGGTAAAGGTATGAAGTGGAGCTGCAGCAAGCGACTAGCATATATGCTGGCTAACATACGCAAATGAGAGCGAGAAGAGAAAGCAAAAGCACGGTCGATAAACTATGATCAAGAAGTGATCCAAGTCTACTTACGCCAAGCATAAATCCAACACCGCGTTCACTTCCTGGATCCGCCGAGAAGCGACCATCACGGTAACACATGCGGTTGATGCATTTTAATTAAGGTTAAGTTTCAGGTTTCCTTGAATCGGACATTAACAAATTCCCATCTGCCCATAACCGCGGGCACGGCTTTTGAAAGTTCAAATCCCTACAGGGGTGTCCCAGCTTAGCCCATCACAAGCTCTCACAGTCAACGAAGGATATTCCTTCTCCCAAGACAATCCAATCAGACCCGGCATCCCGGTTACAAGACATCCTCGACAATGGTAAAACAAGTCCAGCAAAGCCACCCAGATGTGCCGACAAATCCCGATAGGAGCTGCACATATCTCGTTCTCAGGGCACACCGGATGAGCAAGACGTCGGGTAGGCCATCCCAGAGTTGCCCCTGGTAGCCCCGGACATCACTCGGTTGGACCAACACTTAGAGAAGCACTAGCCCGGGGGGTTAAAATAAAGATGATCCTCGGGATGCGCGACTCCCAAGGGAAAAAAGGCTAGGTGGCGAATGGTAAAACCAATGTTGGGCCTTGCTGGAGGAGTTTTATTCAAGGCGAACTGTCAAGGGGTTCCCATTATAACCCAACCGCGTAAGGAACGCAAAATCCAGGAACATAACACCGATATGACGGAAACTAGGGCGGCAAGAGTGGAACAAAACACCAGGAATAAGGCCGAGCCTTCCACCCTTTACCAAGTATATAGATGCATTAATTAAATAAGAGATATTGTGATTTCCCAACAAAATATCCATGTTCCAAACATGGAACAAGCTCCAATCTTCACCTGCAACTAACAACGCTATAAGAGGGGCTGAGCAAAGCGGTAACATAGCCAAACAATGGTTTGCTAGGACAAGGTGGGTTAGAGGCTTGGCTCAACAATATGGGAGGGATGATAAGCAAGTGGTAGGTATCGTACCATAGGCATAGCAAAAGAGCGAGCATCTAGCAAGCAAAGATAGAAGTGATTTCCAGGGTATGGTCATCTTGCCTGAAATCCCGCAAGGAAGAAGAATGAGTCCATGAAGAAGACAAACAGACGTAGTTGAACGGGTCCTCACAAACGCGATGTTACCGGATTACTGAGAAGAAGTACACCGGAAAGAAAGCAAACAACAATTTTAACCATTTAAATGTTATAAACATGATGTGGATGACATGTGTAAGTTTATGCCATTTTTTAATTAAAAGTTGACAAGAGCATTATGAAGCATTTGTCACCGTGGTGGAAAGGAAAGGGGTGCCATGGCGACGAATACGAAAATGATGCCACAGCAACATATCGGTTATCCGGTAGCCCACGGGGATACCGGTGCGAAAGGAAGTGACGAGAGCGTGCAAAAGATGGTGGGGTGAACCCGGTAACCGGGTTCCCATGGGTAGACGGTGGTGCCAAGCGAGGGAAACAACTAACGTTCATGGGCAGATACAACATCCAAACATGCATTCGTTCACGGGCAGTCGACTCGGGGTTATACCTTTGAAGCGTGCGTTTTCAGAGAGCATCGGTTCGTAGAGGAAGTAGTCGTTCTCACATGCTCTAGAGTCGACGGAAGAGGTTCTCGCGATCTCAGCGACGGTAGTTGTACATGTAGGCGGTAGACGAACTTGATGGTTCCATTACCCGGTTCTTCAGAGAAGGAAGTAGTCGTACATGTTTTCGTAGAGGTTCGGGGTCAACGACACGGAACTTGACGTCCACGGGGTCTTCAAAGGTCGACGGTAGTGATTCACGTTTTGTAGCCATTCGAGTCATCGGTGGAGGAACTTGGCGAATACAAACCCCTTTGGGGTTGTCGTGGTACTAAGGGTCTTCGGACTTGATGGATCCGATGTCTCCGGTCGTAGGGGTACATGTTCGTTTACTCCACGGTCTTGGCGGATCCACGCGATGGTAGTGGTACTCGTGAAGAGGTACTCGGCGGTCGTCGTGTAGACATTCACGGGGTCTTGGCTACGGTAGTTGGTGTTCTCGTTCTGGCTGACCCGAAAGAAGCACGACAAAAGGGCTCTCGAGGCAGCAGCAAGGCAACTCATGCCCAATAGTGAAGCAACAAAATCAGCCATGGCGTGGTGACGTTGAGGAAGGTGAACTCGGGGTCCAGCACACTGTGACAGAGGTGGGACGCTGCTTCCCGAGTAGAGGAGGCTGAAGGGGCATGGAGGAGTGGCGCAAGACGAGCAAGCAGCATGCATTAGTGGAGCTTTGAGCTCGGCCGGCAGCGATCAGAGGAGGCTCGGCGGAGGCGCGGCGACGGCCGTAAGGTCGAGGTCGCCGGCGGGGGCCTGGTGAAGCTCGGCGGCGGACTCACAGACCGGTGCGACAGAGGCACGAGAGGGCGGCGGAGCTTGGCCTTGAGGTTGCACGGCCCGCGCGAGGGAGCATGGTGGCCGGAAGACGCTATCCCCATCGTTCCTCGGCGTCCGCGAAGCGGCGCAGAGAGGCGGAGGAGACGGATGGCAACGGCCTACTGGTTGCCGGCAGGGGCGGCTGGAGTCGAGGAAGAAGGAGGCCGAGGCGCGGGAGTGCTCTGCGAGGAGAAGCAAGAGGAGAGGCGGCACGGGAGGCAGGCACTCCGGCGTGGATGAGAGCTAGTCTAAGAGAGAGGGGGCACTGGGAGGACGGCGCTGTTGGCGAGGAAGGCGAGGCGATGGATCGGGCGAGCGGTGCAGCGAGAGGAGGGAGAGATGAGGAGCGGGCGCTGCGGGAGAGAGAGGGTGAGATTGAGAGGAGGGAGTGGCGGCGCAAGGGAGGAGAGCAGGGTGCGGGCTTGGTTAGAGGGTTAGGTGGGCCGGGGGAGTGGGCCTTGGAGCCAGCTAGGTTTAGGTGCAGTTGGGCCTAAATGACCTGCTGGGCTCCCTTCTCTCCCTCTCTTGATTTCTAAAAACAGAAAAAAAAACAAAGAAGGAAAAGGAGAAGAAAGGAGGTATTGGGGAAGAAGTAGGACACGCGTATAAATTTCCGGACCCACAAAACTGAGCTGGAACCAAGAAGATAGAAGTTGGCGCGAATGCAAGATTTAAATTCGAACTCATTTGAATATCATTCAAATGGGTTTGAATTGGGGCTAGGTTTTAGAAGTGCTCAAAAAATGTTGAGATTAAAGAAAAGAGCCTCGATAGATGGGAAAAGAATTTGGCAAAGTTAGAGAGTCCAAACTTGAAGCAGGAAAGGAAGGGATTTAATATGCACGTGTGTTGCGGTAAATTCCAAACTAATAGAATATTTTATATAGCTCCCTAAATATTGGGAGGGTATGTTTTAAAGAGAAACACCATGTGAGTTCCCTCGATTTAAATAGATCAACGATCTATGCAATTTATTTAGTTGAGATGCAAAAGATTTATGACATGATGCAATGCACATGATGCAAAGATGAATGCAACAGACCAACAACTCACACGATGAAAACCCGGAAACCCTGGAAGGCATCTGAAGCTCCGGCCTTGGGGCATCACACTGGCCAGCGGTGGGAATAGTAGGGGGCAGTGAGGCCTCCGCGGCAGCACAGCCAGCCACGAGAGGCAGGAGCATGCGGCACGACCGGCGCTGCTTTGGGCAGCTGGAGTAAGAAGATCAGAGGTTGAAGAAGCACTACGGCCATTGGATGGACATCGTACGGTCACTGGAGCTGGAATCGTTCATATTGACTAATGTTGACAAATGCCCCCGTCCCAGTCAACTTAGTAGGCCCACAAGTCAGCCTCCCACCATGGTGGGTCCCAGCTAGCAGGGGGAGTATTCATTTTTTTGTGCGTAATAAGGAGGCACTTCCGGTGGGTCCGAGCTGACAGCGGGGGATCATTTTTTTCGCGAAATACGCTGGCCCGTCCGGTGGGTCCGAGCAGTCAGGGGGGAAATGTTTTTTTCACAAAATAAGGTGGCCTGTCCGGTGGGTCCCTGCTGTAAGGTGGAGGAATAATTATTTTGCGCATAATAAGGAGGCACTTCCTTAAGGCCGCCTGGACCCAGCTGTCAGCCTCTCCATGTACAGTACTCTTCCGATGGAAGTCGGTCGTTGACCACGTTGACCACGCCGCGCCGAGAGCACCAGGGCGGTGGTATGGACGACGGCGAGGCCTAGGAAGGGGACGACGCAGAGCCAGGGAAGCCACAGCAGTGGAAGCCCGCACGGAGATAAGTACGAGGGTTCACTGGTTCGGCTGCGGTGTGAGGCTGCCGTCATCGCACAATAACAGGGGGTGTGGGTGAGTTGAGGGATGGCCTGGCCAGCGGTGGAGTAGTATGGGGCGGTGAGGCCTCCGCGGCAGCACAGCCGGCCACAGGAGGCAGGAGCAGGCAGCACGACCGGCACTGCTTTGGGTCGCTGAACCAAGAAGACCAGAGGTTGAAGAAGCACTACAGCCGTTGGATGGACATCGTACGGTCACTGAAGCTAGAAACTTTTATTATTGACTAAGTTGACAAAGCCCTTGGTACGCTCCAACTTAGTAGGCCCACAGGTCAGCCTCTGAAACGGTGTGCCCCAGATGTCAGGGGGAGGAATCATTTTTTGGGCGGCCGAAGCTAAGAATATCCGAGATTGAAGAAGAAGCACGACATCCAACGGCCACTGCTGCTAGAACCGTGTGTTGACTATAATAAGTTGGCAAAGCCTTGCATACGAGTCAACTTATTTTTTAGGAGACGCGTCACTTAGTAGGCCCACAAGTGTGTGGCAGAGAACTTATAGCCCATTTGCGTTTTGTAAGAATGTACAACCCATTTGGAATTCTAATGGAATTTACAACAGCCCATTTATAGTTTGTTAAAAGTAGAACCCATTTTCTAGCTAGCACAATGATTAATAATTTCAACCAACCGTTGAAGACAGAATTCAATAAAATTTCCCACATTTTGATGGGCTCCGAAATATTTTTATCCTGAAATTTCTAGTCAGATTAAATATAAATTTGTATTACGTAAAAATCCAACGAAACATTGCGCGCGCAACAATGAAAATTAAATAATACTTTATAAACTAATTTCGTGTTTGGTGCATTTTTTTATAGTTACTACCCAATTTTTATAATTACGTCCCATTTATTATTTTTTAAAGCCCATTTTCCTGTTAAGCCTAATGCATCCCTCCTAGGAAAGATTTGCAGCCCAGCGGGGCGGAGAATAACAAGTTGACCTTGCCTGGGTATTCCTCAAAAAGACGTATAGCTGGGCTAGCCATTTTCATCTTGAAAAAAATTAGTATTTGGGCTGGATATCTGGCCTGGGCTAGACGGGCCACAGCCCGCCCAGTTAATACCCTGCTCTCCTTTGAACAACAACGAAATCATCGCCAAGAAAAACTCTGCAGTGCTCATGCCTCAAAAACACAAATACTGCTCGAGCTTCTTGGTCCCAGCTGTCGGCCGCACCTTGTGCAATTCTCTCGTTTATATTGACTACATAGGTTGACAATGGTGTGGGACCGTGATGTCAGGAAACCAGGAGAAAGCAAAAAAACATATAGTTGTACATAATAAGGAGGCACTTGCGTACGTACGGCTATGGCCCTAGTGGGCCCTAGTGTCATCTAGTCAAAATAAAGTCATCTCCTGAATCCTCATGTTCGTTGACGATGTTAACAATGCTCGGTGCCACAGCGAGCACAACAACTCGAAGGACAACAGAGAGGGCCTCGCGGGCCCTACGGATGGTCTGATACAGCGCTCGCTACTCATTCAGGAAGCTAGGATCATCGGACACCTATGAGCACCTTCGAGAAACTGAGACCGCATGAAACGGTAAGGCCATGCTTGGGAGCTCTGGTTTATTTCAAACCTGTATTAACATACAAGTGTAATTTACTCGTCATCGAAAACAACGCGTAAAATACAGGCGTAATGAAACCAAGGGCCCGAGGTCTGCAAGTAAAACCGGCGGGTTACGCATGTAATTTGAGAGACCAGTGTATATTTTACGAGCACTGCTATATGGACGACATTACCAGACGATACATGCACGACGTGTGTATCATGCCATCCATGGGCAAGGCTGAAACAGCAGCTAACGGCTGGATTAGCAATCGTCCGAGTGTCGTTCAGTGTTTTTATTGTGTGTCAAGTACTGCCGATAATTTACTAGTCGAAATCGACCAACCAAGTGCCTTCGCCCGAGACCATCTGCTATAATTTACAAGCATCAGTTTTACAAGTGGTTTTGGTTGGAAAACAACGATCCAATCACGGCCTAATATCATGAGTTGGTCGGAAGATCATATGGTTTCACGTCTAACCTACCCAACTTGTCGTATAGGCTATGAATGAAACATCAGACGATGAACTTCTTAAGCACGGAAACAGCAAAAGAGGATGATCTTCTTAACAAGCAAATCACTGGCATTAGATCGACATGCAAAACAATACAAAGCATTATTCTCAGGAGGCACGGTGGACAGCTCATGATGATGCATGCCACAACATTCCAAGCTCAACTTTGGAATCAAACACAAGGCCTGGCATTACATAGACAATATTCAGAACAAACTCTTAACACAGGAATATCTCAGCAGAGTAACTATTTACTTCTAAACTGAACACAGGAATAGGAAAAAACACTCGACGCTGCTCACAGCAAGGGCGTCCCACTCAAAAATATCAAATGCATGTCTTCTGGCTAACATCAATGAGCAAATTTTGACAAGGTTTTCCAATTCCAATATATTAAACTAACGTCTTCTTGCTAACATCAATGATTAAACTTTGACAAGCTTTTCCCATTCAAAATATGTAATGCCTATGATCGTGGAGTCCTGTCGTAGATTTTATACTTGTTTGGGCACTTTTTGCCCAGGGCACTCCACGTATTGTTAAATTGCCAATGGTCTCTGCAGACTAGTCATGTCACCGGTGTCTAATAATACTTTGTAAAGCTTCTCGGTCATTCCTTCTGTAATGTAGCACAAACAGTGACTGCTTCTTTCTACAAACTGGAACGACCAACTAGACCCAGTAATGCAGCAGTTTGCCTTACACATTGGCTCCTTTTGTGTAGTTCAACTAAAATCGAAGTCGGAATAAAACCAAGCTTTAATTTTGATATCCGTGTAAGCAACAATAGGTATAAGGGAAACAATTACTAAGAAATAACGGTTGATGACTTGTACTCCCAGAATAAAAGCATCTACTGATCTACTTTATCTTAATGGGAAACAAAGCAGGAGAGTAGCTATTCTCCATCAGTGTGATTCATTCATATTGACTGAGACATTATCTTAACAATGCCTTGTTTCAACATGTATAAAGAACGACAAAGCTTATAAAGGGGGTGATGCTGAATTTTTTGTAACAAAGCAACAAGCATCATGTCTGGGTTGGTCCCATTTTTGTTCACTACTTAATGAGAAAAGACAGCAATACAATAGCTTCAATTCATCATTTATTTGAAACAGTACCAATACAAGTAGCACAGCATCTCAAAACACACTGCACGATCATGTGGATGAAGGCAAGTACCAACCTGTCATGACACACACAAGATCACGTACGAATCTGCCAACACGAATAGGAATTCCAATCTCGTTTTGTGCAATTGCACTGCAATCAAGCAAAGTATTTCGCGTAGCGAAGAAAAATTTCAAAATAGCAACAAGTTGAATAGATATCCATGTATAAACAGAGGCAAAAAAGGAATCAATTACTAGCTAAAAAATGAGGATGAAACATGCGGCCACAAAAATGGTAATCCCGCCAATCCCTAACAAGTGTTGAAGTTTTGAAATAAGATTCAGTAGTTAATTCTGAGAGTGGCATTAATTACTGGCTTATAAAGGGGGTGATGCTGAATTTTTTGTAACAAAGCAACAAGCATCATGTCTGGGTTGGTCCCATTTTTGTTCACTACTTAATGGGAAAAGACAGCAATACAATAGCTTCAATTCATCATTTATTTAAAACAGTACCAATACAAGTAGCACAGCATCTCAAAGCACACTGCAATATCATGTGGATGAAGGCCTGTACTGACCTTTCATGAGACGACCAACATAAAATATGAATCTACCAACACGAATAGGAAATCCAATCAAGTTTTGTGTAGTTGCACTGAAATAAAGCAAAGTTGCCGGTGTGACATTTAAGTTTTCTATAGCAACAAGTTGAATAGATATCCATGTTTTAAGAGGCAAAAAGGAAAACAATTACTGGCCAATAAAGGAGGATGAAACATCCGGCCACAAAAAGAAGAATCTACCTTATCTTGATGGAAAACAAAGTATAGGACAGTAGCATTTCTAAAACGGTTGCATTGATTCATAATAATAGAGAAATTCTTTTAAAACAGATCAGTAGTTAATTTTGATATTAACAACAGCAAAATAGCTGCATGGGGCATGCCAGCACCATGTGCGTCCACACGTATAAAATGTGTGATGCAGAGTATGTTGCCAAGCATCATATATGCGCTGGTCCCATATTTGTTCTCTTTGAACCTTCTTCCTATGTGAGGGAAGCAAATCGAGTCGTGCACAAACTACCCGACCCCCAGTTTCTTTCCCTTTTCAACAAAGAGATCGGTTCCTTACAGATGTGTGTACTGGGTTACCCCCTTTTTCCCTTTTCGACCTACAAAGCGGCTGGATAGCCAGTCTATACTACTTTCCGCCCCTCCTTTCCTCATTGAACCACGTCCTAGATTCTTGCTCCAGCCCACCGCACCCTTCTTTCCTCTTTGAACCAAGACCTAGAATCGACTACAGATCGAAAAAGATCCACATGCAGCTAGAGCAATGACGGTTTCAAAGAAACTTATACCTTAGGGTCGTCGGGATGTGGCAAGGCGTGCGGTGGGAGGCCGGATCTTCCCACACTAAGTACGACAGCAAGGAAGACGGGGTCGGTGGCCCACCCGCACATGCACTGGGTGAAACAGAACAACGCAGCCGGCAATGGATTACCTCCCTCGCCGAAGGCGATAGAGTGAACGCTGCACCTCCTCCCCTTCCCAGTGCGACGGGATACGGACGCCTCCTTCACCAGCTGTAAGGGGGGAGAGAGAGACAAGAGGCCAACGCAGTCTTGTTTAGATTTGGTGAAGAGAGGTTGAGAGACTGTGAATATAGCAAACCCTAGCAAATGTATCTAGACTCATTTTAGTGCTAGATACCTCCGTATCTAGACAAATCTAAGACAAGTAGTAATTCGGAACGGAGGGAGTAACATACATGTAGTGCGGCGAGCGTGTGGAGAGTGCAAACCCTAGCAAACAAGCACTGGGGCTCCCTCTTATATATATACTACTGTAGTATGGACTGAGCTCCGGTGCCATCACTGCACCTGCTTTTGGTTGTATGACAGGTGAGCCAGCCACATTTTGGGCCCACCTGTCGTAAAACCCTAGTGAAAATTGCACCAACATGAAAGACGACTGTGTCTCCAACGCAACCAAGGTGAACTGACGAAGTGTGATTAGAATAATAGTACTGGCACTAGTTCATGAGACATAAACTCATCACAAATAGAAGCCGGTAGAAGTAGAGAAAGATCGACATGGAGATGGAGCTACGGCAGTGGAGCAAGCCAGCTCCAAAAGGAAGATGGACTACCTGGGATGTCGGGCTATAGCTAGAAGGGCGGTTGGGACGCGACATCGGCCCATACCGCGGTGACCCCCGATTGGGATGCACCGACTATGGGTTTTCTCCCTCGCCGATGTCGACCGCGTCTACGCAGAACATTGTTCCCTTCCCCCAGCTGCGGGATAAGGCCCATCGTTCTATGCTTGTGAAGACAGCAACCTAAGCAAGCAGGCTTGTAGCTTAGGCTCCTGCTAGTGTATATATAGTGGTTTTCTTTTTCTCTCCATATCAACCATTTTATATTGCGTACGTGTCGTTCAAGAGTGAAATGATGGTTGCTTCTTCCGACTAACTTACTGTGTGATTTGACTGCTCCTTAGTGGCCCCTACACGTACTCCCCCTATGTGTATGCAATAGTCACACATACACATGGACGCAAAAACGCACGCGACGCCCTAATGCATGCATGTCTGAGCACACGACGAAACACACACGGTCACGCTCAAGTGCTCAACCTACACGTGCATGCACACACATACTCGGTCAGGGTGAGCTAATGACCGTATGAACATCGGAAAATATATATATTGAGCGCAATGGGCATATTATGAAGTCCACTGACCGTATTTTTACAAATATACAGTGACAGACAGTGTATTTATCTTGTTTGAAATTAAGCCATATTAACCGGAGAGGAGGCAGCATGGACTAGCATTACTTTGCTGTGTCCCGTCAACTTGCCGAATGAGGAGAAGGTTGCAGGGCGGGAGAAGCTTGCGTGCGGTAGCTCGCAGGACAAGGAGAAACTTTTGACTAATGCAAGCTCTCCCTCGCTCAGGCGGTGGACGTGCAATAGTTAATTCCGTGTCAGATTGCCAGAAGCATACACTATACTACAAGTGCTATTATTGTTCGACTTTCCGAACAGCCAAGCGCAAAGTTTACTAGTACTACTAGTATCATCCATAAAGGTACGTACTATACTAGTACTAGGAACCGGATGGAGGAGCGTCTGCACTCTTATTATTATTTTAAAATGTGATAAAGCAATCTTCAACACATTTGGTTCTCTTTGAGGGTTCTCGCATGTGATAGTGGAAGTTGATTGCATGGAACACTCGCCACAATTCGCTTAATTCTAGCTCATATCCTATTACAAATAGTAGCCCTCAGTAATATTTCCTCTTTTTTTGTTATTCAGCATGTAAACAGGTCAGCAAACCTTGCGGCGCATCTTCGTGCGAACCGTGCTTGCTGCACTTTGAATCTGGCCGAGAGCTGGCTTGATGAAACACCTCGCTTCCTCCTTCTTTTTTTGCAGGGTACCTCTCTTCCTAGTGACCAGTGTCTTGGCTGATCGTCCTAAGAATGCTTACATATGAATAAAGCTCTCTCATTTACCCACAAAAAAGATTAAGCGATAATAACCGGAAAGGAGGGAGTATGGACTAGCACTACTTTTTGGTGTGTCCCGTCAACTCGCAGAACTAGGAGAAGCTTGCATGCCTGCAGGTCGACTCTAGAGGATCCCCGGGTACCGAGCTCGAATTCGCCCTATAGTGAGTCGTATTACAATTCACTGGCCGTCGTTTTACAACGTCGTGACTGGGAAAACCCTGGCGTTACCCAACATGCGGAGTACCATCATTGTTCGACTTCACGAAGGGGCGAAGAGCCAAGCGCAGTAGTACGCATACTTGGTTTTGCACCTTCATACTACTCCACCCTCCATCACAGTTTACAGGGCGCGTTTCATTATGATGCATTTTTCTCAATGCATTTCCACCACCAGAGAGACTTTAGACGCATTTGGTATAATGCTCAATTAATTAGTGTGTGGTAACCGCAATCAAGTCCACAATTTTCTCTCCATGTACTATACTACTACGGAGTGCATGCATGTGTGTACCCGGCGTGGAAGCACTGCATGCATGTGTGTACGCATTATTCCCTCTAGTAATAGACGCCATGCTATAACTACCAATGCTATTTTCAGGACGATCGCTAAGTCACCTTGGTCCCACAGATTTTTTTTTCTTTTTTCTGAAGCGCAATGTATAAACAGTGACAGATGGAGTAGTATGAGAGGATTCAAAGAAGAGCGTATTGATGGTTGCTTCTTCAGAGGAACTTATAGTGGGAAAGGTGGGGCTTATGATTTGACTGCTCATTACTCACTATTAATGCGGCACAATGACCGGTCTGAGTCTCCCATGCAGTTGTGCACTACCCCCTCGGTTCTTAAATATACTCCGGAGTATTTGTCTTTCTAGAGATTTCAACGAGTGACTACTCAAATATTTGTCTTTTTAGAGATTTCAAATGGACTGGCACATACGGATGTATATAGACATATTTCAGAGTGTAGATTCACTCATTTTGCTCCGTATGTAGTCACTTGTTGAAATCTCTGTTAAGACGAATAGAATATTTAGGAACGGAGGGAGTACACATACGAAGCAAAATGAGTGAATCTACACTCTAAAATATGCCCGTTTGAAATTTGTAAAAATACAATATTTAGGAACAAAGGAGTATAATTTTGTGCATGGCACATGGACCCGGATGATGAAGAGGCTTTTGGCAATGCTATCAAGCTTCCATCATTTGTTTACATAATTGACGTACTATACAAATAATTTTCCAGTGACATGAAATTGTACAATGGTGTGAGCTTTCAGCTTTTGTTTCGCGTGTCTTGCCATCGATGCTCTTTCGAAAACAATAAAAAACTAACTTCCTTGCTAATGCATGTCAATTATTAGAAGATCAGAGCTAATAAGTACATCACAACTGAAGACAAAGTTGTGAGAAGGTGTTAAATTAATATTGATCCATGCTTTCATTGGCAGCAACGTCCCCCCAGCTCTGTCTAAATCAACAAGGCATGTTGGGGAAAAAAGTAGCTGTCTGGAGCATGCAACATTCCGATCATTTTGTGCAGTTCCACTAAAATAGAGCTGAGCGTCCCTGTTCCAAAGATATCAAGTGTGATTACGATAATAGAGGACTGCTGATGAAACAATAAACACAGAAATAGAAGCCGGTCACCTTTGCAGTCTATCTTAAGACTAACTAGTTGGAGAAGATTAGGCTCGGAGTTGGATGAGGAGGATAGAGCAAAACCAATCTCCCTTTGTGCAGTCGCACTGAAATGTAGAGACGTTGCCCGTGTGATATTTTAGTACAACTGCACAAAACACTCTTAAGAAAAAAGTGATTTGTGCAGTTCACCAAAAGGTCGCAATAGCAATGACGTGAAATGGATAGCCCTGTTTGCAAAAAAAGAGGTAGAAAGGAAACAATTACTAGCCAATAACAGTTGATGACACATGCGACGACAAAAAAGAAGCATATTCCTTGTCCTAAGGGAAGATAACAACATGGTTGTTTTTTTCTAAAACTATGTGAGGACGAGAATGCAATATGGAAAGTACGCCGGACGAGCTACGTTTTGGGCAAAGAACTAAGGAAGATCCACATGCAGCGACGTGGGAAAACGGGCAGTGGAGCAAGGCCGGAGGGGATACCTGGAGGTCGTCGGGATGTAACTAGGTGAGCGGCGGAGGGCGGAATCTGCAAGCAGGTGGCGTAGGCCCTGCTGCGCCAGAGCTTGGTCAGAGAGAACAGCGTGTACCACAGATTGGGACGTGCTGCCTCGGCATCGTTGAATGGATAAACGATGCACTTCCTCCCTTTCCCCCGGGGACGGGATGCGGCTGGATTAGTGACCAACGGTGAGAGAGAGAGAGAGGCCACTGCACTCCCTTTCCCCCGGCGGCCGGGATACGGCCGGATCAGTGACCAACGGTGAGACAGAGAGAGGCCACCACACTCCCTTTCCCCCGGCGGACGGGATGCGCTGGATCAGTGACCAACGGTGAGAGAGAGAGAGACCACCGGAGCCTTGTGTGAGATACTCTGAAGCGCGAACTACCTTTTCCTCCATAAAAATCGTTTTATATTCTCTGTACGTGTCGTTGAGTGCTATAACTTTACTTAAAAATACCTCCCTAGGTAAACAACCGCTACAGGCGTTCAAATTAGCACGTAGGCTGCCATTTCGTAAAGAAATGAGCTCCACCGTGTACCCGCGCGAGTGTGGCTGGGCACGAAGCGTGAGTACGTGCATGGTGCACCTATCTCTTCTTGTATATGTACACCACCTGCGTGGGGTTGTGTGAGAGAGATACAAACCTAGAGAGATATAGTGTGTGGGTACTTGAGAGTTTTTCTTGTGGGGGGGGGGGGGCAATCAAAAAATTTAACATATGCAATGTGTGTGAAATAGAGTCCTGGATATAACATATATATAGAGGGGGTGATCCACGAGAAGAGAGTGGAGGTATCATCGTCTTGAGGTGTCCATAGAATCGAAGAGAGGGATGATGTGTGTGTGTGTGCGCGCGTGCGATCGATAAAGAGTGCCATCGAATTTGTGTGTGCCCACGTCAAAGATATAGAGTGGTTGGCCTACTGGAACATGAGATGGGACATGTGTAGTTTGTCTCTATGGCATGGATACCTACCTACAACGCTCGACTATTGGTGTGTGGTGGGGGAAGAGGGAGGCCCAATTAACTATAGAGGTACAATGGCTGGTATATGTGTGGAGGAGGAGAGAGGCCTACCTCATGTATTAAGGAGATCGATCTGCCTCATGTATTAAGGGAGATCGATCGGCATCCATGCATATCTGCAGGAGATGAATAAGGTTGGGAGAGAGACAGAGCTAGAGTGTTGGAGGGGGTGGTAGTGGAGTTGCTTCTAACAAATGGTGGGATAGGCTTGCTAGACAAACGGAGGGCACGCTCGCAATATTAATAAGGGAGGAGATGGCTGCTTGTTGTCTATGCACGTGCATGTGAGAGACGGGTCAGGAGGCATGCACGAATGGTGAGGGGGGACGATGTGGCTGTGGTAAGCAGATGTAACTACATAGGAAGATCAATCGCCCTTTGTAAGAGAAAGGAGAGACATAACTTGTGAGGTACGTCGATCGATGGGGGGGTAGTTAAAGTCGATCTAGGTATATGTTGGGAGATCGATCGGTATACATGCATGTGTGTGTTAGAAGCAAATGAGGCACGAGGAGAAGGATAGAGAGAGAGGGATGCATGTAGGAGGTGGTACGAGAGGCATACTATATCGAGGGGAAGGAGTGTGCGAGTACGAGAATGATGAAAAGAGTGGTGGGAGTGAGGCATGGACGGTGACAAGAGAAGAGGGGAAGCTTGTGTTTGTGCTAGGCACACCTGGCTAGAGAGGCATATCGATTGATGTGTGCCGTAAAGAAGGAGCTGGGGGCCTACACACACCGTGGGTGAATGACCTAAAGTGAAAAGACGAATTTGCGCGATGGAGCTAGAGAATGCTGAGGGAGGGTGGGAGGGATGCGGGCGTGTGCATGCACAAGAGAAAGTTAGCGCTTGCTACAAAGATAAGAGGATTGTGTGGGTGTAAAAGACAAATAGAGATCATATATACTTCATTATAAAAAGCGAATTCGGATATTTGAAGAATTTATCATAGTGCTTCAAATCGATGGATGTGTGAATATATATAACGGTGATATAGATGGTGTGGTTATGAACATGGTATACTACATTTAATATATTTTACCTCTACTCTTATAAAAAAACGGAGTTGTTGATGATGGTGTGCCTGCCATCCTGCATTATAGTCCGTCTGATTTATATCTGGCGGATAGCAAGGAAACTATGATGGTTGAAGTTGGCAACAATCATGATTGTAGATTCTTATTGAAATAGAGAAACGAATTCAAATTTAGTTCGAATTGCAGCGGTAGTATAGACATTTGGAATGCACTAAAATGTTGGTATGAGTAGGTTACATGCATTATGCAGCAAGCGAAAAAATTTAATCGGACATAACATGGATTCATACTCCCTCCTTCCATCTATATAGGGCGTAATGACATTTTTAAGACCTCCTTTGACTATTGACAAGATTAATAGTACATGACATGCACAATGTGAAAATTATATCATTGAAAGAACCTTTCACAGACGAATTTAACGGTGTGCTTTGTGTAAGTTGCATTCCATATATCATTGCTCTAATATTTGGTCAAAGATTGCATCGAAAAACGCATTAGGCCCTATATAGATGGAAGGAGGGAGTAGCTTTGAATAGCATTTGTATAGTAAACCGGGGCAAGACTCTCTCTTTGTGTGGTGTGAATAGTTTTATTTTTTTCATTTTCTTTTTGGTTGAGGGAAGTGTGAATTGATTTGGTACGTAATAGTAAAATATTACTACACATTAGACTTGTCCCTAAAATTCAACCCGCGTCTTGTTATATCCTGAAAATTCATATATTGTGCTCCCAAAACTGGCGCCTTCACAACCCGCGCCTTGCTATCCCGAAATTACAACACGCGCGAAAACTCCCTCCAGCTGCCAAATCCCGATACGCGAAATCCCCCTTCTAACCCTGAGCCAAAAGGGCCGCTATTTCAAATCGGTGGGGGGTACTTTTGTAACACACCCTACATTTTGGACAAGCGCGTTCCTAAGTCATGCTTCACCCCCCTCCCATCGCCCCCTTTTCGCCATTAGAAATCCGAGGCCGCCATAACCTCTCCGCTCCAGCCGCAAAACCCCACCCTCCTCCGTCCGACACGTCAGCGCTGCCCAGCCGGAGCCTCTTCCCCGACGACGTCGTCCATCGCAACAGCTCGACGTCCCTCGTCCACCTCCCTGGATGAGGATCCGTCGTCCATCTCGCTGTCCCGCCGGTTCAGCCGCCCCGTCCTCCACCTCCAAGGAGCTGCTCCGACGATCGCCTCGTCTATCGCGGCTGCTCCATCCTCACAGCGCCACCTTAACCTGCTCCACCGGAACCGCAGCATCCTCACCGACTCCTCGAACGAAGCCGAGGCCTACTCGGCGCCACCAAAGAGGTTGTACACTTATCGCATCGCATCTTCTCCTTAACTCGACCTCCCGGCGCCGGCGGTGCTCCATCCTGCACCCCCATGGAGCGGCTACCTTGAAGTCGGCGCCGCGGGCAACATCTCCACGACGGCTCTCCCCCAGTGCGAGGCCCCTTCAGCGGCGGCGTCCATACCAGTCGGATCTGCTGCTGCTGCTCTGGCTCTCGCTCGATCGCTCGCTGGCCCAGCTGCTTCTGCTGCTCTCCCCCTCGCTCGTGCTGCTGCTCTACTCTGAATAAGGCACACTTCAGTCGACTGAATCGACTTTTGGGTCAGTCGATTTTCAGGGGTTGGGGGGCTCGCCGGAGTTAAGGAAGAACCACCCGCAACGGGGACGGGGGCTCGCCGGAGAGGTACCCCACTATCTATCTTAGGGTTCAGGGTGGGGGCGGGGGGCCTAGAGGGCTGGCCGGGGCGGCGGTGGCGAGTTGTTTCGGGGCAGCGAGGCGGCGCTGGGGCCGGCGGTTCGGCCGGTAGTGGCTAGCGGCTCAGGGGGGTGCAGGTTGAAAATGAACTGCAGGCCCTCCCTAAACTACATGTCAAGTGCCTCTCTGCTACCATTGCGTTCAGTTTAAATAGTAGCATTCAGATTCCACAGTAAATTTCAGTTTCAACAGTTAAGTTCAGAGTCAACAGTTTTTACCTCATCTGTTGTAGTCAGGTGGTTTTTGGTGATGTTAATTTTACATCCATTTTACATCATCTATTGGAGATGCTATTAGAATCCCACTTGAGATTGACGATGTCTGTCTTGTGCTACTTCTGCCTTGACGTCTTACGGCTCACCGGAGCTGCTCCAACGACAGAACGATCCATCACAACAGAGCAGTGCCCTGGACGCCGTCTACATCGCCCTCAGATCTTCCTCCACACCTCCGACAACCACCTCTGCCTCAACTGCTTCAGCGACCAACTCAATGATGCTGAGGTCGACATGGCTACGGCAAAGAGGTTGTACACTTGTTGCATCACTTATTACTATACATTCACGTCGATCCATTAGGGCTATTTTGGTTCAACGGAAAAACATCGATCCACTGGTTGTTACCATCACTCTAAATTTCTGCATTCTCTCCTTACATAATCTCACCATATTTTATCGTGTGCATGTCAGATATTGTACACAGTCATGCTGAACATGTAGAGAAAAAAAGAAGAGTTTTGCGCGGCAATACAATGGCATGCAGACATCGCTCCATGGTGGGTTCAATGGCAAACCCTCCCCACCCCTCTCTAGATTGTAAACCAGAGGAAGATATCTGTTCTGAGGAGGATTCGGACGCCGCTGACCACTCCTATTTACCCCCAAGGTGTTTGCTCTACCTTGGCATGATGATGTTAGTCATATCATGCATATGTTGCCTTGCAGTGCCTACTTTTGACATCATATATGTCATCTGCTTACTTTAGACATGTTCTGTAATGCCACCTGTTTAGTTTCTATAGCATATATGGGAATTATGCAGTCTCATGTCTTCTAGCCAGCCATAATATATGTGAAATGTGCAATGCCATCCTGTTTAACCAGGCATGATATATTTGAATGATATCTTGCCCATCCTTTTCTTCATTACATTTCCATTTGTCGACAACGTTTTTACATTAAACTACTCTTCCTGTGAATCAGCCATTTGGGTGGGAGATGGAAAAATATGGAGTGAAAACAAGGCCTTCAAAGCAGACACTGCTACCTGTTGAAGCAGATCTCTTGTTGGGTCCCGATAGCTCTTTAGGGATGGATTTAGAGACAGATGACCAGTCCTATTCCCCCACTGAGGTGTATGCTCTAACTTGGCATGGTTATACTGCTCATATCATGCATACGGTGTCTTGCATTGCATAGTTTAGACATCATATACACAATATTCAACACCCTGTTCTTAGTTCAGACATCATATTGAATGCCCTCTGTTTAGCATATAAATCACATATGTGTATTAAATGACGTGATCCTGATTACTTAGATAACATGTAGGTGAATTATGTCATGCGATCATGTTTAGTTATTCATCATATCTTTGAATTATGTTATGCTATGCTATCCAGTTTAGATAGACATCATATATGTGAAATTATGTCATGCTATCCGTTTTAGTTAAACAATATACATGTCAACTATTTCATGCCCTCTTTTTTCCACAGTATCTATTGCATCTGTCTCTCATACAATGTCTGTACATTCAACTATGTTTCCTATTTATCAGCCATTTGAATTGGAGCTGGTGATGCCAGTGTCTAGCGGACTAAAACACGGTCTTCAAATAAAACAGTGCTACCTCTTGGTGGAGATAGCACCCCGGTTGTACATGCACAAGAACCAGCCCTACCACGCATAACCCAAACTTTCGCAGATTGTACCCCTACTACGATGGACAGAGAACCAGTAACCCAGTTCTTGTTGACACAACACCATCTCCACCATAGAGCTCCCAAACAAGAGTAGTTAGTAAGGCAACTCCAGTGCCCAAAGGGTCAGTACTATCACGGCGAACCCCAACTCCACCAGTTAGTACGCCTATTCATGTGGAGGAAGCACAACCAGCTAGTCGTAGTTTAGCATCTATCGCATTTGATGTTGTTAAATCGTATGTGCGTATCTTCCCATCTTGGAAATATTATACTAAAGATGAAGGAAAATGCTAGTTGCAGGTGTTCGTCCAGGAGTTATGTGTAAGTAATGTTATTCATGTCAATTACTTTGCTTCGTCCCATACATCCTACCTCCATGATGGTTATAATACAACAAATTTTCCCATTTTTCTCTATAGAGAAGGACCGATTTGGAAACTCAGGATGAGGTAACCTGTGCTAATACCTCTGCTATCTTCAAGAATGCTTGGTGGCAGTATCGGAATTACCTGAAGAAAACGTACTTCACTGGCAAAGAAACTCATCAAATTCCCTTACGTTCTCCTGAGATACATTTACTAGACGATGACTAGGAACGCCTTGTTCTGTACTGGTCCTGAACCAAGAATGTGGTAAGGTCTATGAGCTCATTTTCTATTTTTAAGTATTATATTCTTGCGTCTTACTGTACTCTGTTCATGTAGAACAAGTGCCTAAACCTGAAGAACAACTGTTCTAATTTAAGATTCCATTGCTACCATAGGACATAGATATATGTTTGTTTGATGCTTTTATTATGTACTAGTACTTGGCAATAGAAGACTTGGTAGTTTAATCATGTCCACCTTACTAATGAACTGGTTCACCGAAATGAGTTTCACATACTAGTACATGCTAAACTTGTTATATGTCTGCTTGTTTCTTCTTTTAGAATGCTGACAGAATATTGGGGAAGAGTGCCTTATTAAGCAACGATAAAGGAAGTAATGCAGATAAGGTTCATGATAGTGACACATCCTGTCTTGGTTTAGTGTTGGAGTTACTGGCCACTACCGCTTGCACAAGCTATTCAAACTCACTGTCTGAATCAGTTCGGTTTCTTGAGTCTCAACTACAAGCTGAAAGACATCAATCAGCTGTGCTGCGACAACAAGCATTGGAGGATTTTAGCGCCAAACAGGACAAAGCTAATCACCTTGCTAAGCTTATTGCCAGGATGGTGGATACCCAGGATAACGTTTCTTGAGCTCTTCTGAAGTTGTTTCAGTTATGCTCTTGTTTTGCTGCCGCGTTTATTTGCACTGGTGGCCAATTTTGACGGCCAGTGTATATGATATGCTGCTTTGTTCCCTATATTTGCACTGGTGGCGAACTTTGTTGCCTAGTGGATGTAATATGTGTAACAGCCGTGATAGCCTAGCGTTAGTTGCTTGCTTATTTATTTCCTTGTTTTCTTGTTTATTTGTTTGCTTGTAGTCATTGTAGTTCTTTTTCCGCAGTTAACTAGTGGCTGCAATAACCTATTTTTTAAAACTAGGCCACAATAACCATGGGCTAATATTTACTGTAGTGGCACTGGGCCTCCTACGGGCAGTAGAAACAGTGGGCCTTCTACGGGCCGTAGAAATAGTAGGCCTTCTACGGGCCGTAGAAACAATGGGCCTTCTACGGGCCGTATCATCAATGGGCCTTATACGGGCCGTATGATCGATTGGCCAAACATGGACCAATAACAGGCCGCATTATGGCCGTAAACGGGCTAGAGTTGGAATCGTCCGTTCATGGGCCGACCGTAACGGGCCATCATTAATAGGCCGTATTTGATGACGCTATGAAAACGGCCCAACGTATTAACGGACCACAAACGGGCCGATTGTAACCACGGGCTGAATTTCGCCCACAAGCAGAAAATGACAGTAATGGGCCGTAAGTAAACGAATGCTGGAAATGAGCGCAAGAATAAATGGGCTCTGAGAAGGCCGAAAGATAACATGGGCTGGAAATGGCCCAATGGAATAACGGGCTGTTAATGGGTATTAAGTGATACACTGTTCATTACAGGCCAGTTTCACCATGGGTCGTTAATGGGTGTAAAGTGATACATTGTTCATTACGGGCCAGTTTCACCACGGGCCGTTAATAGGCCAAGAGTTACATAGGGCATCATATGGGCCGAAAGACGTTATGGGACATACATGGGCTAGAAGTGAAAACGGGCTGGAATCATATTGGATGGCCCAGATGACGCAACTGGGCCTAATTCGGATAGGGCGTAACGGGCCTTGGGTTAGCGGGCTGTAAATGGGCTTTATGCGAACAGGACGTTAACAGGCTTTCTATGGGCCGACCCGCCACCTTTTGACCAAGTCAAACGGGCCGGCCTTTTCACAGGAATGGTCCTCTGTTGGGCCGTGCCACGTGTCGACGTATCATAGGCGCCTTCCGTCCAATGAGTGGTTGACATCTGTCCCAACGATGAGCCGACACGTGTTTCCTCCAGCCAATGATGATTTTACACGCGGAAAATCCCCATTGGTCGGGGCTGTTAACGGGTTATCGGATCCAAAACCCGACCCTATAGCTTAGCGGCGTTCCGTTTCGGTGGATGCCACATGTCGGTCACCCTTGACGAAAGCACTTCTGTGACGCACGATTTATCGTGATGGAAGTGGACACTTCCGTGATGATAATTTTGGTAATGTCATGGAACACTTCTACGACAGCACAGGTATGACTATCTTGATTCTATCATAAATTTGTCATGGATGTACATGCATGACAAAAGAGTGACCTACTGTGACAAACACGTATCATCACAGAAGTGTATTTTTTTGTAGTGATATCACCTATTCTTCTCTCTACTGCTTGCATTAGAGTAGTGTAGCATGTTACTGCTTTCCGTTAATACTTTCCTGATGCATAGCCTGTCTTTGCTACTACTGTTGTTATCTTTACCTGCAATCCTAAATGCTTAGTATAGGATGCTAGTATTTCATCAGTGGACCTACATTCTTGTCCGTTTGCCATGCTATACTATCGGGCCGTTATCACTCGGGAGGTGATCACGGGTATATACTTATACATAATATATGATACTTGTGGTGACTAAAATCGGGTCGGCTCGTAGAGTACCCGTGAGTGATTCACGGATTGGGTCCGAAAGGACGTTTGTCCCAGCGGCCCTCTGAGTGAACCTTTGTGGCGGAGCAACAAGGCACGTTGAGGCCACCTAGGAGAGAGGTGGGCCTGGCCCTGCTCGGCGTCCACGATTAATTCAATTAACACGCTTAACAAGATCTGGTATTTGATCTGAGTCTGGCCATTGGCCTATACGCACTAACCAACTATGCGGGAACAGTTATGGGCACTCGACGTCGTGGTATCAGCCGAAGCCTTCTTGACATCAGCGATTGAGCGGCGCGTGCCGGATTGGACCATAAGCCTTCACTTGTATTAAGGGGGCTAGGTATGCTTCCGGCCGCCCTCGCAACGTGCAGGTGTGCAATGGGCGATGGGCCCAGACCCCTGTGCCATAGAATTTAGACCGGTGTGCTGACCTCTCTGTTGTGCCTAGGTGGGGCTGTGAAGTGTTGATCTTCTGAGGCCGGGCATGACCCAGGAAAGTGTTGAAGGAAATATGCCCTAGAGGTAATAATAAAGTTGTTATTTATATTTCCTTATATCATGATAAATGTTTATTATTCATGCTAGAATTGTATTAACCGGAAACTTATTACATGTGTGAATACATAGACAAACAGAGTGTCCCTAGTATGCCTCTACTTGACTAGCTCGTTAATCAAAGATGGTTAAGTTTCCTAGCCATGGACATGTGTTGTCATTTGATGAACGGGATCACATCATTAGAGAATGAAGTGATGGACAAGATCCATCCGTTAGCTTAGCATAATGATCGTTCAGTTTTATTGCTACTACTTTCTTCATAACTTATACATGTTCCTCTGACTATAAGATTATGCAACTCCCGAATACCGGAGGAACACCTTGTGTGCTATCAAACATCACAACGTAAATGGGTGATTATAAAGATTCTCTACAGGTGTCTCCGATGGTGTTTGTTGAGTTGTCAAAGATCGAAATTAGGATTTGTCACTCCGTGTATCGGAGAGGTATCTCTAGGCCCTCTCGGTAATGCACATCACTCTAAGCCTTGCAAGCATTGTGACTAACGAGTTAGTTGCGGGATGATGCATTACAGAACGAGTAAAGAGACTTTCCGATAACGAGATAGAATTAGGTATGATGATACCGACGATCGAATCTTGGGCAAGTAACATACCGATGACAAAGGGAACAACATATATCGTTATGCGGTTTGCCAGATGAAGATCTTCGTAGAAATGTGGGAGCCAAGATGAACATCCAGGTTCCTCTATTGGTTATTGACCGGAGACGTGTCTCGGCCATGTCTACATAGTTCTCGAACCCGTAGGGTCCACACGGTTAACGTTCGGTGACGATCGATATTATGAGTTTATGTGTTTTGATGTACAGAAGTTTGTTCGGAGTCCCGGATGAGATCAGGGACATGATGAGGAGTCTTGAAATGGTCGAGACATAGAGATTGGTATATTGGAAGGCTATACTCGGACATCGGAAAGGTTCCGAGTGATTCGGGAATTTTTCGGAGTACCGAAAAGTTACGGGAATTCGTATTGGGCCTTAACGGGCCATACGGGAAAGGAGAGAAAGGCCTCAAGGGTGGCCGTGCCCTTTCCCCATGGACTGGTCCGGATTGGACTAGGGAAAGGGGGCGGCCCCTTCCTTCCTTCTCCTTCTACCTTCCCTTTTTCCTATTCCATGTGGGATGTGGAATCCTACTAGGACTAGGGATTCCTAGTAGGACTCCACACTATCGGCGTGCCCTATGAGGGCCGGCCTCCTCCTCCCTCCATCCTTTATATACATGGCCAGGGGGCACCCCATAGACACACAAGTTGATCATTGATCTCTTAGCCGTGTGCGGTGCCCCCCTCCACCATAATCCACCTCGGTCATATCGTAGTGCTTAGGTGAAGCCCTGCGCCGGTAGCTTCATCATCACCGTCATCACGCCGTCGTGCTGACTAAGCTCTCCCTCAACACTCTGCTGGATCGTGAGTTCGTGGGACGTCACCGAGCCAAACGTGTGCAGATGGAGGAGGTGCCATACTTTTGGTGCTAGGATCGGTCGATCGTGAAGGCGTACGACTACATCAACCGCATTGTCATAATGCTTCCTCTTATGGTCTACGAGGTTACGTAGACAACACTCTCCCCTCTCGTTGCAATGCTTCACCAAGATCTTGCGTGTGCGTAGGAATTTTTTTGAAATTACTGCGTTCCCCAACAGTGGCATCCGAGCCAGGTCTATGTGTAGATGTTATATGCACGAGTAGAACACAAAGGAGTTGTGGGTGTGGGTATATACATATTGCTTGCCATCACTAGTTATTTCTTGATTCAGTGGTATTGTTGGATGAAGCGGCCTAGACCGACATTACGCGTACTCTTACACGAGACTGGTTCTACCGACGTGCTTCGCACACAGGTGGCTGGTGGGTGTCAGTTTCTCCAACTTTAGTTGAATCGGATTCAATGAATAGGGTTCTTTCTGAAGAACAAAAAGCAATCACTATACCGCGTTGTGGTTTTTGATGCGTAGGTAAGAATGGTTCTTGCTCAGCCCGTAGCAGCCACGTAAAACTTGCAACAACAAAGTAGATGACATCTAACTTGATTTTGCAGGGCATGTTGTGATGTGATATGGTCAAGACGTGATGAGATATAAATTGTTGTATAAGATGATCATGTTTTGTTAAAGTTATCAGCAACTGGCAGGAGCCTTATGGTTGTCTCTTTATTGCATAAGATGCAAGCGCCATATAATTGCTTTACTTTATCGCTATGCGATAGCAATAGTTGCAAAAGCAATAGTTGGTGAGACAACCATGTGACGACATGTTGATAGAGATCAAGATGATTGAGATCATGGTGTCATGCCGGTGACGATAGAGATCATGACGGTGTTTTGGAGATGGAGATCAAAGGCACAAGATGATGATGGCCATATCATGTCACATATTTTGATTGCATGTGATGTTTATCCTTTATGTATCTTATTTTTCTTAGTTCGACAGAAGCATTATAAGATGATCTCTCACTAAATTTCAAGGTATAAGTGTTCTCCCTGAGTATGCACCGTTGCGACAGTTCGTCGTGCCAAGACACCACGTGATGATTGGGTGTGATAAGCTCTACGTTCACATACAATGGGTGCAAGCCAGTTTTGCACACACGAAATACTCGGGTTAAACTTGACGAGCCTAGCATATGTAGATATGGCCTCGGAACACTAGAGACCGAAAGGTCGAGCGTGAATCATATAGTATATATGATCAACATAGTGATGTTCACCATTGAAAACTACTCCATCTCACATGATGATCGGACATGGTTTAGTGGATTTAGATCACATGATCATTTAGATGACTAGAGAGATTTCTATCTAAGTGGGAGTTCTTAAGTAATAAGATTAATTGAACTTTAATTTATCATGAACTTAGTCCTGATAGTATTTGCATATCTATATGGTAGATCAATAGCTTGCGATGTAGCTCCCCGTTTATTATTTGAGATGTTCCTAGAGAAAAATAAGTTGAAAGATGATAGTAGCAATGATGCGGACTGGGTCCGTGATCTGAGGATTATCCTCATTGCTGCACAGAAGAATTATGTCCTTGATGCACTGCTAGCTGACAGACCTATTGCAGGAGCAGATGCACACGTTATGAACGTTTGACAATGCTCGATATGATGACTACTTAATAGTTTAGTGCACCATGATTTACGGCTTAGAACTAGGACTTCAAAAACGTTTTGAATGCCACAGAACATATAAGATGTTCTAAGAGTTGAAATTGGTATTTCATACTCATACCCGTGCCGAGAGGTATGAGACCTATGACAGTACTTTGCCTACAAGGTGGAGGAGAATAGCTCAACTAGTGAGCATGTGCTCAGATTGTTTGGGTACTACAATTGCTTGAATCAAGTGGGAGTTAATCTTCCAGATAAGATAGTAATTGATAAAGTTCTCTAGTCACTATCACCAAGTTACTAGAACTTAGTGATGAACTATAATATGCAAGGGATGACGAAAGTAATTCCCAAGCTCTTCGCGATGCTGAAATCGGTGAAGGTAGAAATCAAGAAATAGCATCAAGTGTTGATGGTTAAAAAGACCACTAGTTTCAGGAAAAGTGCAAAGGGAAAGAAAGAGGAACTTCAAAGAAGAAAGGCAAGAAAGTTGCCACTCCCATGAAGAAGCTCAAAGCTAGACCCAAGCCTGGAACTGAGTGCTTCTACTGCAAAGGAAATGGTCACTGGAAGTGGAACTGCCCTAGATACTTAGCGGATAAGAAGGATGGCAAAGTGAACAAAAGTATATATTTGATATACATGTTATTGATGTATACATTACTAGTGTTTATAAAAACACCTCGGTATTTGATACTGGTTCAGTTACTAAGAGTAGTAACTCGAAACGGGAGTTGCAAAATAAACAGAGACTAGTTAAGGGCGAGGTTATCATGTGAGTTGGAAGTGATTCCAAGGTTGATAAGATCACCATCGCACACTCCCTTTACCTTCGGGATTACTGTTGAACCTAAAATAAATATTATTTGGTGTTTGCATAAAGCATAATATGATTGGATCATGTTTATTGCAATACGGTTATGTCGGATTTCGAGTTCCGGCAAAACCCTTAAGGTTCGAGCACTGGGGTGCGCGCGAAGATCTCTCCCTCGCCGATCATGCCCTCACACGCTTGACGATTTCTAGGCTAGGCACACGAACTCGCAACACACAAGACACAAGATGTATACTGGTTTGGGCCACCATTGTGGTGTAATACCCTACTCCAGTGTGGTGTTGGTGGATTGCCTCTTGGGCTGTGGATGAACAGTACAAGGGGAAGAACAGCCTCCTGAGGAGAGGTGTTGTTGTGCTTGGTGAACTTGTGGTTGTCCGGATCTCCTACCTCTAGCTATGGTGGTGGCTAGTCCTATTTACAGAGGCCTTGGTCCTCTCCCCAAATATTGAGCGGGAAGGGAGCCAACAACGGCCAATTTGAAAGGGGACAGCTAGTACAGCTTATCCTGACAAAAGTAGTCTTCGCCTGCCAAAGACTCTGGTGGTGACGCCGTCTTGGGCTCCACGGTGACCTCCGTCCCGCCGTCCTGCTGGTCCTGGTCTCATTGCACCGATATGGACACGTTTGCTTGACGCCTCGGTACTCTTCGTCTACGCTTGCCTCCTTAGCACCGAAGTGGAAACAAGGACACTGTGCATGCTGGCACCGGCCTGGCCGTGGTCATCATCGCTCACGTCACTGGAACCTCGCAAGGTTTGTCTTGCCTTGATCTCTCCGCCCCTCACGAGCCAGCCTGGTGCGGCCGCTCCCGAGGAGGTCTTGTGTCGTCCGCCTCGCGAGGGTCTTGAATGCTTGTTGGTGAAGATGGGCCATACGGGCCCGCTTGCAGAGCCATGTCGTGGGCCGCAGGTAGGCAAGTCTGGGGACCCCCATTCCCAGAACACCGACAATAGCCCCCGGGTCCAAGGTGCGCTCGGGCTTGGCTTCGAGGCGAAGCCAAAGGACAAGTGCGGAGCGTCGCGGGCCCCAATAGCCAGCGGCCTCGGTCGACGCATGGCGGTTGATTAGTCGTGGGCGTCTCCGCTTCCCCATGCAGCCTCGGCAATTGCCCGACTTCATGGGTCCATATTGCATGCAGGAAAAAGATCATTATTACCTTAGATCGTGGAGGCCGGCAGTTGGCCTCCCCTTGGCTATAAATGGGAGGTGGGGGCAGAGCTCCCATCATCCGTCTCTCCTCTTCCTCTCCCGCTTCTTCTCCTTCCTTGATCCACTCCTTGTTGGTGCAGTCATGGCGCCGATTCGGAGATTCTCAGCCGCGGAGAAGGGCAAGGCTCCCCTCAATGACCCCGAGCTGCTCTCGCCAAAGAAGAAGAGGACCCAGCGTCGCGAGATGGTTGTGAGGCCGGCGGTGTCACAGAAGTGGTATGAGAGGCCGCCTCCTGGGTACCTGTTTCCCTTGTATGCTCACGGTGATGATTCTAGAGGGAGGAGCGATGAGCGTCGCCGCCCGCGCCAGGGCCGTGGCCGTCGTGCCACGGTGGCGCACGTCGTCGCCTCAGGGGTCCATGATGCAGACTCCTCGTGCAAGTTCGTGTTGTGGGTGGCGATGCCCCCGAGAACTTGGATTCTCCTTCCGTTGTTCTTCCCCGCCGAGATGTCGCCGAGATGCCCTCTCAAGATTTGGCTGCAGCACACCGACTGCGATGCCCCGGCGACCGGAGCAGAAGTTGAGGCCGTCGCCTCCGGGAGGATCTTCATGACTCGAGGCTGGGGCGAGATCGCCCGAGCCTGCCGCGCGAATGGCGCCCTCGCCATCCACTTTGAGTATGACGGAGCCTCCATGTTGTTCTTCAAGGTCTTCGACAAGGAAGGCCGCCGCTTGGAGTGCTGCCCTGAAGGAGGTCACTAGGACGGCGCAGCGGCGGGCGCTAGTCCTGTCGCAGGCCTCGCCTGCACCTCCTCCAGCGACAGCGGCGACTCCCGGTGGTCTAGCGACTCACTCGAGCTCTTGGAGTCTCCGGCGATGAGCGGCGACAGCTACGTGCCCCCGAGCTCCCATCGTGCCCGGAGCAGGGCCGCGGCATCCAGCCGCTGTCGTCGCTGATCTGAATGGGGTTGGGCATCGGCGACGTCCGACGCGTGTAGAACTCCTAGGAATTCCTGTCGTTTTGTTCCCTGCGAGGAATACAGAAGTACCCCCGTGGGGCATGTAAAGGTTCTGTAATGTCCTTTGTTCATATTATTCTTATTATGAAAATTTGCGAATGCCCGTCCTCCTGAGGCTAGGTCTCCCCTTTCCAGCCCCGCGGCAGCTTGGTGCTCTACGCCGACAGGTCCCGGTCCCCAGGCAGGCTGCAGCCATCGCTGGTATGCCCGGTCGCGATGCCGTGGTCAAGGCCAGGAGGTGAGCGGCCCGAGGTCTATTAAGAGCTCCTAAGGTGCGATGCTCAAGAGGTCCCCTGTAGCGTGCAAGCAGCTACCTGAGGATGGGAAAGGGAGGCGACGTTGCCACAGCAGGGTAGCGAAAAGGCATGGATCTTATGCCATAGCGCTGGCTCAATACAAGACTTATCTTTGGCATCCCGGAGCTGGTTCCTCGTGTTGCGCCAGACTTGGGCGTCGGCCACTGCTGGTAACTAGGGTAGGCCTGTGCGAGCCTCCCCTCTTCTCCATGCTCTCCTGGGTGCTCTGAGTCCTCAGGTCCCGAACCTCAAGTGAGCTCAACCGCCACTCGTATGCCAGGTCGCGAAGCCGTTGTCAATGCCAGGGGGTGAGGGCTGGAGAGTGGGTAAGAGCTCCTGAGTCGCGATGCTCAGGAGCCCCCCTTTTAACGCGCAAGCGAATCGCATGGGAGAAGAGAGAGAGTCCGCGGTACCGCCTGCTGTAGTCCTCAGGGAGTTCCTGCAGGTTAGCGCGAGGAGGGGAACTAATCGCCGCGGTGATCGCTTGTCCGTTGCTGGCTTGTGGGAGGGGACTCCCTACTGCGGAGAGCCCCCGGGCGTGTACAGCCCTACCCTGACACGCGGCTCACACGGCAAGGCTAGAGGAGGTGTATCTGGGCACCCGTGAGCCAGCGCGGGACTCATGAGGCCCTACCTCAAGGCGGGTTGCGCCTGATCTTGATTCTTGTTTGCTGTGTTGGTCCTGCGAGGTGGTCAGACAACCTACGCCGAACGAATCTCCTGAGGTTATCGCATGAGAAAGCCAAGCACCAACGGCCCCCAGAGGTGACGTGAACAAGGCCGGCCCGCCAAACAGAGCTGAGCCGTTGGATTTATCGATGCTGTAGGGACGGGCCCGAGCACAGATGTCGTGCCTAACCCTCTCATGTGAAGGGTCCTGAAGAAAGACGACCGGCGCACGACTCCCATGGTGGGTGACAATCAAGCAGGTGATAACCATAGATAGATTACGCATGGAAAGCAAACATGCCACTGGGTCAGGCTCGAGTGGCTTGGGGATGATGCAACCCGAGGGGCGCTCCCAGCAAGGTAAGCTAAAGACATAAAAAGGAAAGGATAGATGCCACAGGGACGGACCTGCCCGGCCTGGGAATGATGCAGCCCCAGGGGTGCTCCCAGCTAAATAAACTTGGAAAGTGTCACCTGGTTCCATTGATGAAGGGGTGTTGAGGAAATTGAAGGCACATGGCGAAGGGGTTGCTCCTCACGAGACACCGGGGCCCTGAGCCTCGGGAGGCTCTGGGGGTCCAGGCGGTTCCTTGAGGACCATCGCCATCTCCACCAGGACTGCGTGGTTCCTGGCGTCCTGATTCGCCATGATGCTCCGCAAATTGCACTGGAAGGCAGCGGCCATGCTCGGCAGGCCGAGCGGCATGCGAACGTAGCTGTGAGGTGGACATTCGCAGCGCCCAACATGCGAAGGCCAGAAGCGCTCCTGAGATGCGGCTCGGTTGAGCCCTGGTATGTCGATGCAGACGTGCAGCTCACCACCCTCGCCTGGGTGGGGAGCAGCGCCAGGTGGGCGGCAGTCGCCACGTATTGCTCTTGCTCCCTGAAGCTCCTGAGATACCTTAGTGATGAACTCCTGGGCACCGGCGATCCTTGCCTAGTGTCCTCATGAGGGAGACATGCCGCGAAGCACGCCTCCGAGTGGTGCCCGAGCGCCTCCCTCGTAATGCTGGCAAGGTCTGAGACCCTCCAGAAGAGAGCCCTCGAGCCCTGCCCGAGGAGGGCGCGCCTTCCTATGCGATAGAGGGAGGTGCCCCAGGCGCGGGCGCTGATCCTGATGAGGTACCACTTGCGGCGCTGCTCTCCCGAGGTCCGGGACGGAGTTGCTACTTCTTCTTCTTGGGAACGACCTTAGGAGGGTACCGAGCTGCATTGTTGTTGGGGTCTTCGATTGACGCTGCTTGGAAGGCGCGCTCGAGGGAGCACACTGCATCTCCTTCTTCGCAGGGGACTGTGATGATCCCGCCACTCCCTGGCATCATGAGGACGTTGTAGCCATGGTGCATCACTGCCATGAACTTGGACAGGGCTGGATACCCGAGGGTGGCATTATACGGCAGACGAGTGTGGGTGTAACGCCCTTGATGCGGCTATATCTCCTACGTGTTGAAGCACGACTTGGAGGCATAACCGCATTGAAAGCAATGTCGCAAGTAAGGTAATCTTCACAATAACCCATGTAAATAGATAATAGGGGAAAAAGGTACATAGTTGGCTTACACTCACCACGTCACACAAATAGATGAATAACATTACAATCATCAAATACATGAATAACATTACAGCCACTTGAGTTGAGAAAGAAGTAGTAGCATCTCTGACTCGCTTCTTGGAAGCATCGCACTTCAGTTGAGCAGTCTCTTGCTTCATTGCCATGTTGTAAAACTCATCGTACCTCTTGGGCTCAAAGAGAACGAGAGCTAGCTGGATTTCTTCTCTAAGACCACCCCTGAACTGGTATATCATGCTCTTCTCGTCAGGGGCGTCTTGCTTAGCAAAACGGGTGAGCTTCTGAAACATCTTGTTGTACTCATAGACAGATATAGAGCCTTGCTTCAGGTTGTGGAATTCCTCACGCTTGCTTTCAACCACGCTCTGAGGAATATGATGAGCTTTGAAGTCTTGACGGAATTCATCCCAGGTAATCACACGGCCTCCTCTGGAATCTTTGTACTGCTGAAACCATTCTGCAGCTTGGTCTTTGAGTTGGAAGGAAGCAAACTTGACAAAGTCCTCAGGCCTGACGTTACTGCACTCGAAATGCTTGCATATGTCCACGAGCCAATCATCAGCGTCTGTTGCCTCAACACAATTGCTGAAGGTCTTTGGCTGGTTAGCAAGGAACTGGTTGAGTGTAGCAAAGTGATTCTGATTGTTGCCTTGACCCTGGTTCGCTTGGTTGCGCTCTTGAAGAAGTTGCATGATCAGCTGCGTGTTTGCATTGGTAGCGGCCATCACAGCTTGCCATGCCTCCAGAGGTGGAGGTGGTGGTGGCGGATCAGGATTCGGAGTCGTGCGCATTGGAGGAGCCATCCTAAAGAGGTTGACATCCATTAACACATTGACAGACAAATATTGAAGCTGAGTCAAACGGGTTGAAATTGCAACATATAGTCTTCACATACGAACAAAATGAACGAATGCATTCCAATTGAAATGGTCACATATCCATAAATTGAGAAGCCACTTAGAATTTAGGTAGAAGAAAAACAACAAGGTATGGAACAAGAACGAATACTCGGTAAGGATCACCCAATCTCAAACCAAATATCCGCGGAAGAAGAACTTGAGCTACAGGAATTCCCACCTATGAAACTCCCGAACCTTTCCGGTTATGCAATCAGGTGTTGGGGATACAGGGGAAGCATAATATCTCACCCAAATCTAGCAAATCCTACATCCAGCTGTATCCACCCTTCAACAAATAACCGAGAAAAACTTCGGAAATCGTCTACCTCAACCATCGAAAAGCATCCGTTATACGAGTTATGGCAATACTCCCGAACTCCCGCCCCAGTACTGGGTGGCGTCGAGGTTATCTCACCAACAACTGCATAAAAGAGATTTTCGATGTCGGCGAAACTAAACTCAGGTATTCCAAAACTGCAATGATAAAATTGTGACGACAACACCTGGGAGCTCAACTCCCAGGGACACTGCCACAACCCCTAAATGACAGGAGGCACCAAGAACAATGTTCTCGTCACAAATCGATCGGAACGATTCCAAGATACCCGCGTGATCCTAAAATTTTTTTTAGTTAAATTTGAGAAGAGAAGAGTCAAAACTCTACATCAAGATGCCTTACCAGAGCGATGAAGGGACTGGGGAGTAAAAAGAAGTCCTAACTCTCCGATATATATAATCCTAAATGACTCAAAACATTTTTCTAAACTCAACAACGCTGGCTATACGATCAAGCAGGGGGGCTCCTAAGGTCGGGGAAGGCTCTGATTACCAACTTGTAACGCCCTCGATGTGGCTATATCTCCTACGTGTCGAAGCATGACTTAGAGGCATAACCGCATTGAAAGTAATGTCGCAAGTAAGGTAATCTTCACAACAACCCATGTAAATAGATAATAGGGGAGAAAGGTACATAGTTGGCTTACACTTGCCACGTCACACAAATACATGAATAACATTACAATCATCCAATACACTCATGGTCCGACTACGGTACCAAAATAAAAGATCAACGCCAACATGCGACACGGTCCCCGATCGCCCCAACTGGGCACCACTACTGATCATCTGGGAAAGATACATAGTAACGACGAGAGTCTTCATCGAACTTCCACTTGAGCTCAAGCGCATCGTCTGGAGCGGTATCATCGGTCCCTGCATCTGGTTTGGAAGCAATCTATGAGTCACGGGGACTCAGCAATCTCGCACCCTCGCGATCCAGACTATTTAAGCTTATAGGTAAGGCAAGGTAATATGTGGAGCTGCAGCAGGCGGTTAGCATTTATGGTGGCTAACCTATTCGCAAAAGAGAGCGAGAATAGAAGGCAAAGCACGAACGAAGAACTATGATCAAGAAGTGATCCTAGAACAACCTACGTCAATCATTACTCCAACACCGTGTTCACTTCTCGGACTCCGCCGAGAAGAGACCATCACGGTAACACACGCGGTTGATTCATTTTAATTAAGTTAAGTTCCATGTTATCTACAACCGGACATTAACAAATTCCCATCTGCCCATAACTGCGGGCACGGATTTTGAAAGTTCAAATTCCTACAGGGGAGGCCCAACTTAGCCCATCACAAGCTCTCACGGTCAACGGAGGATATTCCTTCTCCCGAGACATTCCGATCAGACTCGGCATCCCGGTTTTACAAGACATCCTCGACAATGGTAAAACAAGTCCAGCAACACCGCCCGAATGTGCCAACAAATCCCGATAGGAGCTACACATATCTCGTTCTCAGGGCACACTCGGATAAGCAATCCATACAACTAAAAACCAGCCCTCGAGTTTCCCCGAGGTGGCGCTACATGGGGATCTAGTTTAGACCAACACTCAGAGGAGCACTGGCCCGGGGGGGTTTAAATAATGATGACCCTTGGGCTCCGGAAACCCAAGGGAAAACGAGGCTTGGTGGCAAATGGTAAAACCAAGGTTGGGCATTGCTGGAGGAGTTTTATTCAAGGCGAACTATCAAGGGGTTCCCGTTATCACCCAACCGCGTAAGGAACGCTAAATCCGGGAACATAACACCGATATGACGGATACTAGGGCGGCAAGAGTGGAACAAAACACTAGGAAAAAGGCCGAGTCTTCCACCCTTTACCAAGTATATAGATGCATTAAGATAACAAGATAATATAGTGATATCCCAACAACAAACAATGTTCCAACAAGGAACGATCTCCAATCTTCACCTGCAACTAGCAACGCTATAAGAGGGGCTGAGCAAAGCGGTAACATAGCCAATCAACGGTTTGCTAGGACATGGTGGGTTAGAGGTTTGACATGGAAATTTGGGAGGCATGATAAGAAAGTGGTAGGCATCGTAGCATAGGCATAGCAAAAGAGTGAGCATCTAGCAAGCAAAGATAGAAGTGATTTCGAGGGTATGATCATCTTGCCTGCAAAGTTGTCAGAGTTGACTTGATCCTCGTAAGCAAACTCAACGGGCTCCTCGTTAGCGAACTCGTCTCCCGGCTCTACCCAAACAAGACAAACAAGCAAAAGGAACACAATCAACCACGTGCAATGCTCGAACAACATGATGCAAACATGGTATGCTATGCGGGACGCGATATGTGATGCATATGCAAGATTTGGCAAGGAATGATTGAAGCTGGCCTCAACTTGGAAATACAAGAGTGCCACTGGAAAGGTGAGGTGATTTCGGTTGAAATCGATATAAAGATCACCGGAATCGGATGCACGGTTTGGAAATGGCAAGCAAAACAAATATGGCACAGGTCTGCGATAATCAGCAAGTAGCCATCTAAAAGCATCAAGATAATTATGCTACAACACTCAAACATGACAACACAATACATGGAAGGGGTCCACTCATGATGCTTGACAAAATATGAACACTGATCTACGGCCAATTCATCCATTAACAGGTTCAAAAAAGCATGGCAAAAGTGCAAATGATAAACAGGTTTCAGACTTGGTGAAATTAACACAAGTCTGGAATTTAACATCAGGTAGCACACTTTGGAGCATGAAAACTATATACTATAGGACCTTAACATGGAAAATCAAGGCATGGCATGAAGCTACTCAAAGCACTTAACAAAAGTCCCTTAGTGACCTTGAGCCAAAAGGGACCATAAAATACAATTGCAAGCATGTGAACATGGCAAAAACATAATCAGATTCCAGACTTAGTGAAAAACTGGAGCATGCTAATCAGTTAACGAGTAGGCATGTTCACGAGCTCGATGCACTCACTACATAGCATTTCATGACAAACTAATCATACACCCATCAAGAATACATATAATAGAATTTAGACATGGCAAGAACAACAACATATCATGCACGGATCAATAGCAACATCCTCGGCAAAATCGCTAACAAGTCAACAATCTACCAGGATTCACGAAATAGCAAAAGTAGAGCTCGATTGACTCAAGCTAGGTTGCTCCATAAACGCAAACAAAGACATGGATGGACAGAGCACCACAATGCTAACAAATCATCCTTACTGATCATCCTCAAAAGAGGCACGGATCACTAGGAAAGAACATGAACATATGGCATAATAACAAAATCAGGACAAGGACTTAGAGAAATTCTAAGTCCCTGAAATCAGCATTACCGATTGCACTACTTTACAAGCTTGTGATAGTCACCACACATATCACAAAAATACATGGTAAGCACCTCTTTAAAGATGGCATGGCATATAACAAAACTCATATAGAGCTCAGGAGCATATCATGCACACATTAAACATGGCAAAAATGACAAATATCTATTTGATGAAACAGATCTGACAATTTTATCACATAGCCCTCTTCCAACAGCATTTCGGGCATCAAGATGAGCTCAAATAAAAATTATGCAATGAGAAGAAATGATGTACTCTCTGAGACGAACATTTTGATATGCTACACACACAAAACGAAGGTACATATGCAAAGTTATGAAGCGATGAACAATGCTAAAAATAATGCAGACTTACCGGGAAAAACGAGGTCAACCCCTAGGGTTCGTCCCAGATCTGGATTGGCACGTGAACCGAGGATGAACGGACCCTCTCGTCGGAGCTCGAACTTGCGGTGGCCGGAGCAAGAGGAGATTGCCGGAGAACGGGGGAGACACCGGTGGTCGGAGATGGCGGCTGGCGACGACGGGCGGACGGCGAGCTCTTCGGGCGGCGGCTCGGCGAGGCGGCGGCCGGCCGGCGCGGTGAGGCGGAGCAGGGCGGCGCTCGGGCGGCGAGGCGAGCCAGGTGCGGGTGGCGGCGACTGGGCCCAGGGGGGCCCGCTACGGGCCTCGGCGGGCCGGGCGGCAGGGAGGCACGACGACGTGGGGTGCGATCTGGTGACGTGGCGGGCGGTGGTTGGACGGGGGGAGCGGGGCGGACGTGTCCGGCCGGTGGAGAGGAAGAGTCCGGCGATGAAGAGGGAATTAGGTTAGGGTTTCATCCGGGATTTTTGGGGGGTTGCACCTATTTATAGATAGAAGGAGCTAGGAGACTCCAAATTGAGCACGGTTTTCGGCCACGTGATCGTGATCGAATGCTCTAGACGATGGACAGGGTTTAGCTGGGTTTTGGGCCAAATTGAAGGGGTGTTGGGCTGCAACACAAACGAGGCCTTCTCGGTCCCTCGGTTAACCGTTGGAGTATCAAACGAAGTCCAAATGGTACGAAACTTGACAGGCGGTCTACCGGTAGTAAACCAAGGCCGCTTGGCAAGTCTCGGTCCAATCCGGAAATGTTTAACCCCCACACATGAAAAGAGGTAGAAAGGACCACCGGAGGAGATAGGAGCGCCGGACTGCAAAACGGACAACGGGGAAAATGCTCGGATGCATGAGACGAACACGTATGCAAATGCAATGCACATGATGACATGATATGAGATGCATGACAAAGGCAACAACACACGGAGACAAAAACCCGAACCCATGGAAATAAAATAACTTAGCGCCGGAAATGTCAAGAGTTGGGATACATATAAGGTAAATTACATCCGGAGTGTTACAGTGTGCGGCGTCGAAGTTGATGAGCTCAGTGCAGTAGTTGTTGCGTTCTCCAAAGGTGACTAGGAGGCGGACCTGACCTATTGGCATGGTGGAGCCGTCGGTCACTCCCGAGAAAGGCTTGGTTGGCTGAAGCTAATAGTAGGGCACTTGAAGGTTGTCGAACATCTCGACGGACAGGACGTTGAGCCCTGCGCCGCCATCGATGAGGGTCTTGGTGACTTGCACGTTGTTGATGACGGTTGACTAAAGCATTGGGAGAGCGCCAGCGGTAGCCGCGCAATTGAGATGATCTACCAAACTGAAAGTGATGGCACACTTGGACCACCTGAGCAGGTGAGTGGCCTCGAGCTTGGGGAGGACTACGTTCACCTTGCGAGCAAACTGCTTGAAGATATGCTATGAGGCTGGGGCTTGAGCTCTGCCCAAGATGCAGGCGATAGCACACGGCTCACGGAAGCCCCCAGCCTCCTCATCTTGATGGTGGTCATCGTTTCTTCTTGGAGGTGGCAGTAGTGGAGAAAGACCGGGGTTGCCTTGAGGGCGATCCTCGTGGGGCTGATCCCTCCAGGCGCCCTTGCAAGGCTGATCTTGCCAGCGGTCCTCACAAGGTCGGTCGCACCACTCCTGGCGTGGGCCATGGTCATCCCAGTGTCCTCCGCCACGTCCTCCTCCTCGGCCGTATCCTCGGTCGTTGCGCTCGGGCGTCGACCGAAGCGTCCGTCGCGAATGGCCCTGAGCTCTTGACAATCGTTGGTGGTGTGGTTGTGCATGTTGTGGAAGGCGCAGAACGGTCGTCTGACCTTGAATGACTTAGCCTGGTACCTGCCACGCTTCGTGTCCGGCTCCGCTGCGAGCACGACGACTCCCTTGTGCGTCACATCCTTGGCCTTGGGTTTCTTCTCCTCCAGGTCGGCAGCTGGGAGGTCGAGGAGGGAAACGCGCCCTTCCTCAGCCCTTGCGCACTTGGTCGCCAGGTTGAACAGCTCTAGGGATGTACATAGCTCCTCGTGGATGGCGAGCTCCTCCTTCATCTTGACGTCGCGGACGCCATCAGAGAATGCAAAGATGATGCCCTTCTCCGTTACCTTGGGGATCTTGAGGCGGACGTTGTTGAAGCGCTGGATGTACTTCTGGAGGGTCTCTCCCGTTTGTTGCTTGACGCGGCGCAGGTCACCCGTGGCCAGAGGGCGGTCGCGAGTGCCCTGGAAGTTGGCGACGAAGCGGTCGCGCATCTTGTTCCAGGAAGAGATGGAGCCCAGAGGCAGGTTCAGGAGCCACGAACGAGCGCCACCCTTGAGAGCCATAGGGAACCAGTTCACCATGACTTTCTCGTCGCCGTTGGCCGCCTCGATGCTCAGCTTGTAGAGCTGCAAGAACTCTATGGGGTCGGGGTGCCGTCGTAGCGAGGAGGCAGATCTGGCTTGAACTTGCCTGGCCAAGCGACGCTACGCAGCTCAGGGGTGAAGGCGCGGCAGCAGGACGTAGTCACCGGGGCCAGCCGTAGAGGTGGAGCCTGGTCTTGGCGCCCGCACGCTACTATGGCAAGCGGTGCATGGCCCTGCCGCGGCAAGCGATCCTGACGCAGCGACGCGGGAGCGGTGGAGCGTTCTCTTGCGGTCGAGGAACTTCTTGACAGCTTCTTTCTTCACGTGCGGGCGCTTGGCGCAGTGGGTCGCGCCGCGGAGCCGCGCGCCTTGGCGTCAGGGCGCCGTCTTGGTGCAGGGGTGGTGGAGGTGTTGCGTGAGCTACATCGCCCATAGCTGGCGGTGTACGAGGCAGCGAGAGGGACGGTGTAGGGGAGCCCCCAGCGGTGCTAACGAGCTTGGCGATGTGGTCCAGCCAGTCCTCGTAGAGGTCATTGACTGGGCGGTAGTTGAGGAGCTCGTGCGCCATGAGTAGCGCGGCCCGCGCGTCCGTGGGAGCATGACAAGCGTGAGACGAGGAACCGGCGGGGGTCAGCGATGGAGTGGCGGTGCGGCCGTCCCGCCGCACCGAGGGCCGCAATAAGGATGCTTGTTGTTCGTTCCCCGCCTGGCCGGTGGCGGTGTTGGCGGAGGGCGATGGATAACGACGGGGAGGCCCGTCGACACGAGCCATCTGGGTGACGCGGGCGGCCCGGCACTCAGCATGGGCGCGACGAGCGTCCGACATGGTTCCGACGAAGCGGTGGAACACGGAGCGACGGAAGGAAAGCTTCGGCGCACCCCTACCTGGCGCGCCAAATATCATATTTCGAGTTTCGGCAAAACCCTTGAGGTTCGAACACTGGGGTGCACGTGAAGATCTCTCCCTCACCGATCACGCCCACACACGCTTCGCGATTTCTAGGCTAGGCTCACGAACTCAGAACGCACAAGACACAAGATTTATACTGGTTCGGGCCACCGTTGTGGTGTAATACCCTACTCCAGTGTGGTGGTGGTGGATTGCCTCTTGGGCTATGGATGAACAGTACAAGGGGAAGAACGGCCTCCTAAGGAGAGGTGTTCTTGTGATTGGTGAACTTGTTGTTGTCTGGATCTCTTCCCTCTAGCTATGGTGGTGTCTAGTCCTATTTATAGAGGCCCTGGTCCTCTCCCCAAATATTGAGCGGGAAGGGAGCCAACAAAGGCCAATTTGAAAGGGGACAGCTAGTACACCTTATCCTGACAAAAGTTGTCTTTGCCTGCCAAAGGCTCTGGTGGTGACGCCGTCTTGGGCTCCACGGTGACCTCCGTCCTGCTGGTCCTGGTCTCGTTGCACTGATATGGAAACCTTTTCTTGACGCTTTGGTACTCTTCGTCTGCACTTGCCTCCTTAGCACCAAAGTGGAAACAAGGACACTGTGTGTCGGGGATATACCCCGCGGCGTAAACCGGCCGGAAGTATAACCCGGCTAGACTTGGTGGTTTACTTGAGATCCGGCTGACACTTGGCGGTTCACTAGCGACCCGCCCTGACCTAGCGGTTTACAAGCAACCCGCCTGGTCATTATGGCTCACTTGTGACCTGGCGGGCGCGTCAGATGGATGACGAGGACCAAGGCCCAGAAGGCCGGTTCATGTTTAAATGGTGGGTCGGTATATGAGGAAAGCATAAGGAATATTCCGTTACAAAGGAAGCAAGACTAGGACTCCACTTGTAATAGGGTAATCCTAATCCTAATAGGACTAGTCATGTAAACCGCCCCTTCAACATATATAAGGAGGGGCAGGGCACCCCAAGGGGGACAAGATTCACAAGTTGGACAAGTTGGACAAGTTAGGTTTAGACAATAGCTCTCAAGATAGAGCACTCTTGTAACCGTGATCATCATCATCAATATCAATGAAGCAGGATGTAGGCTTTTACCTCCACCGTGAGGGGCCGAACCTGGGTAAAACATCGCGTCTCTCGTCCCGCTCAACCCCTCTCAAGGTACCACATAGATGCGTTGGCCTCGCGACTAAGTCCAGACACTAAAGACATCTGCCGTGACAATTCCACGACAGTTGGCGCCCACCGTGGGGCTTGCGCACGGTGGTATTGAATTCTTGAAGGGATCTTTTTTAGGGTTCGAGAAGTTCGCAATTTTCCGGTTCAACAAAAACTGGCGGGGAAAAATTCACATCAACGATGAGTTAATCAGCCTAGATTGATGAAGCGTTTTGCGGTGGAGGATATGAGATTGAGATTCATAGGGATTTTTTGGGTTTGTGTGCGGCGCCTCACGTGTTACAGGGCGCCCCGTCGAATCTGAGTGCAGATCACTTTTCCCTGCTGCAAACAAGACCGGGCACGAGTATGATTCGGCGTCACCAAATAAACAGGGCTCTGGACAGCTGGGCCCCGGTGCTGACTCGGCCTCGCCATCACATCAGAGACGACCTCGAGTCGACCGCGCCGCAACCCGCTTTTCCCTCGGATCAATCCTCCACTAAACCGGCCGTCGCTGGCCTCTTTATCAACACGGAGTACTAGTTCTGTTCTTAGTAAATATGTGCAACTCCCGTGCCCTGCGCCCCTGCATACCGGGTGTCAGGCTGCCGCTTCACATGGGCGTGTCAAGACAGAGACAAAATTGATCTAGTAGTACTAATACTGGATGAGCATGGGAATCAGTGCTACATTAAATAAATGGGGACAAGCATGAGTCATCAAAATGAAAAAAAAGGATGTATCTAAAACTAAAATACATCTAGATACATCTCCTTTTATTTATTTTAACGACAAGTATTTCCGAACGGAGGGAGTACTTCCCACGTACAGGCAATAGTCGTGCTTGGTGTTTGGATAAAAAAGAGATTAAGAAAAAGGAAACAACCCACGGTTCAACCGTCATCTGAGCCGCCCTCCACCTCAATTCTGCCGATGTACTTGCCTCAAGCGGCTGGTTGTCCTCAACTCTGCTCCCGCGATGCATCTGCCTTGAGCACCTGCCCCTTCTGGTTTTTACTTCTGAAGCCGTTGTGCCCTTGCGTGTTTATTTCCGTCTGTAGAAAGAAAATTTGGGGATTTGATTGGAAGATGGGAGAAGGAAAAACAAAAAGGAAGAGTTTTAAAAAATGCAGCGCGACACATAGAGGCTGCAGGCGTTTTTGGCGTTTCACTCATGAGGCGGGGATTTGTACGTTGTTCAGAAAAAGCAGTGCGGGCATACGCTGGCACTTCAATCAGGTCCACCATGTGAGATTAAGACAAGAGGAGAAAGTCACGTGGAGACATTAAGACATTTGATATGTTTTGATCCCAATATCCACGTTCATCCGACAAATAAATACTAGGTGATATCCATCTAGATTTTTTTTATTAGCGCATATCGTTTTTTGTCAAAAAACAATCACTTCGTTCTGTAATATTTTTTATGTAGGACGACTATTAAAAGAAAAAGGGTGGTGTTATACCGCGGATGCATGTTCAACGGTGCTGCATGGCTTCACAGGCACACGTGCCGCGGTCCAGTTTACATCAAACGCGCCAGCTGACTCGCCCGTCCGCCCTCGCGGACGGCTCATGTGTCTGCGCCAGCTTACAATGCTGTGGCCGAATCGCTATCCGCACCGGTTTACCATGTTGTGGCCGGTTCACCCATGAGCGACTTCAATTTCAGCTAGCGATCATTAATTTCATGGCGGATTATTTCCGGCCTGGCACATCAGGTGATATCCATCTAAAATATATTTTATTGGTACATATTATTTTTTGTCAAAGAACAAGTTTATCTTTGACTTGGTCTGCAATATTGTTTATGCAGGACAATTATTTATGACAAAAGTGATATTATACCGCGGAGATGGAGGCACGCCAACATCTTTTGGCACAGGTGGTCGTCGTTACTCAACGGGCTCCCGCACCGGCTTACAACGCCGTGGCCATCTCTCGCGACTGCACTGGTTTACAACGCTGCGGTCGACTCTCCCGTCCACACCGGTTTAAAAAACGCCGCGGCCGACAGATCTGTCAGCACCCACGGCGGACTCGGCCGTGATTGATTTCAGTTTCACCATGGTGATCATCAACTCCGCGGTGATAATTACTGACCTGACGCATCAGGTGAAATCCATCCAGCATATTTTTTGTATATTGCTTTCTATAAAAGAGCAATTACTCCGGTTTGCAAGTTATCCCATGCAGGATTCAAACCGGTCTATATCACGGTTAATTATGAAGAATATCAAGCCAACTCCTCAAGTCGCCTTGAGACTCGGGGGCTACAATGACATGACTCAGGAACTCCGGGTCATTGGAGAGAATGATAACCCGGTTCCGAAGGATACCGCCATATTGATGAAAATTGAAAGGCCGTCAGAAAATTGTCGGTTCAAAATAAAGATTCTGGTTTAAAATCCGGTTCAAGAGACATCTCTCTCCCGCAAAGCTCTGAAGCTCTCAAATCCGGTTTAAGAATTTCCGGTTCAAGAGGAATTAATCTCTCGCAAGTTCGAGCTGAAAGGCCGTCGGAAAATTTCTGGCTGAAAATGAAGGTTCCTGTTTACAATCCGATTGAAGGGAATGATGTCTCCCACAAAGCTTTGAAGCTCTCGATATCCGGTTCAGAATCCCAGTTAAAGAAGAATTTATCTCTTGCAAAAAGTTAATGGTTGCCGAAGAGGGCCTGTTGCCATGATTCATGGTTCAAACATGGGTTATCCTGCTTATTGGCTTATCATATTATTGATCACATGGGGGCTTCTATTTACAAAGCGGAGTTCTGATTACATATTGATCCGGCTATCAAACCAATATTATCATAAGGGGCCAAAGAGAGTCTGTTGCACAGCACAGTTCAAGCATGGGTATCCCTTGAGCACAGCTCACAATATCACTTGGGGCTATGTTCGAACCATAGTCACACCTCTTGATAGGCTTAAAGCCACCAGGGAAATCACTTGGGGGCTCTGGTCGTATCTGAACCATATCTTATACCCTCTTGATCAGCATAAGGGCACCAGGGAAATCACTTGGGGGCTCTGGTCGTATCCGAACCATAGCTACACCTCTTGATAGGCATAAGGCCACCAAGGAAAATCACTTGGGGGCTATGGGTTCGAACCATAGTTACACCTCTTGATAGGCATAAGGGCACTAGGGAAATCACTTGGGGGCTTGGTCGTATTCGAACCACAGTTACACCTCTTGATCGGTGCAATGCCACAATTATGACTACATTGGGGCTCTAGTCGTATCCAAACCATAGCTTAAACCCTCTTGATCATACATATACATCATCATATATTGCATCGTACATTACAGCATCATTACATCATTACAGCATGTATCATATGTGCATGGATATACCGGCGTTCATTAACCTGGCTTTACTTTCAACTAACAAGTTGGCAGTACATGATCAGTTATAATCCGGTCCGGTTTGACTAACAAGTCGCCAGTATTATATATGGATAATCCGGTGTTTATTACAACCCGGTACGGTTTTATCATAAACCGGCAAAATATGGAAGGAGTTATCAGTACTCAAGATTGGGGTTATTACCCTTACTACAAAAAGTTGGTAAACCAACGATGTGATTCAATGTCACGGGTATGATATATTTCATATTTGATTATTCTAAAGTGCAGCCTTGGTTATAAACCCGGGTTATATGTTGGGCATTATGACCCGTCCGGCAGTAGACCGCCAGGACACTTTAAACTTGTTGTATGCAGAAACAGGTTGAATAAAGCATGATTATAAATCACCGTCGTTTATTAACCCGGCCTGGCTTTCGACTATAAGTCGTTAGTATGATGATAAATTATCGGGTGTTTATTAAACCGGCCTGGCTTGGGACTATAAGTCGCCAGTATATATCTGGGTTGCGCCATTGGAATCATATGCTCATAAATCATTGGATTATGTTATTTAAATCTTCAAATAGCCAACATGGCTGGATTTTATTATGGTTATCAGTAACCAGTGTTATGATTAAGGTTTTCAAAGTTGCTTTAGCGCAATGGCTATTATATTATCAATGGATATGATTTATTCTACAATTGAAGGAATAGTCCCGAGTCGCTGCAGGCTTATGACTCGGCACTTAGGGGCTACATTATTCACATTGAGATTTCATCAAATATGCAAGTTTCATGTCGCTGCAAGCATGCACCATGACACTTGGGGGCTAATGCAAAGTATTTTTTTGCTCACTTTATTGAAGACCCGACTCATGACAATGTAATGAGTTGGCCCTTGGGGGCTACCAATTGCTCCTGTCAACAATTCAAGGTACACAAGTTTTTATCCATTATATTGAAGGGTCCACTCCTCAGTTGGTAAAGCACAAAGCTCTTAACCTTGTGGACGTGGGTTCAAGCCCCATGATGGGAGTTACATCATATGATGTTATTTTCAATGAAGTATATATATAAAGTCCCAACTCAATATTATCTTACTGAATCAGACCTTGGGGGCTACACATCACTGCTAAAATCTACAAGATTATATTTACAAAGTCCCTGCTCATTATTGCATAATGACCCGGCCCTTGGGGGCTACACTGATTGAAGTTTTTATAAGCAATTACAAGTCCCAGGTTGCTGCAAGCATGACAACCGGCACTTTGGGGCTACACATATGGAGTATTCGGTTTATATGATTGAGATGAACAAACCGGATTTCTTCAAGGTTGAAACACTTATTGGAGCAAGTCTTAAGTTATCACTATGTTCTCCTCTTATGACTTGGGGGCTACAGGTATTATGCATATAAAGGAGGAACATCTTCATTTTATCAGTTTTGAGCAAATCTGGAAGATCAATTACATGACCCAGTATCGACAACAATTATGACCCTGTGCCATCAATATTTATAAACCGGCCATTTTGGTAATATTAAACCGGCAAGTTTTACATCTTCAAACCGGCTGAATATCAGATAAGTATTTCAAGACCCATATTTCTTAAACCGGCGCTTTGGAAGCCCACTCAAGTGGATTATTCTTCACAATATTTCTCTGTGAGAAACCAATGTCAACAAATTGAGTATGAAACTGGCTTGTTAACCTGGATTTTCTAGAAGGGGGAAATGACAAGGACTTAAGGATCATCAAATGCCGGTTTACAAGAATTCTTAACCCGGAGCATAATCTGTCAAATTTGCTCTTGTGTTTGTTTTACAAGATCAGTTTAACATGGATAAATCCAAATTAAACTGGGGGCTAATGTCGGGGATATACCCTGCGGCGTAAACTGGCCGGAAGTATAACCCGGCCGGACTTGGTAGTTTACTTGAGATCCGGCTAACACTTGGCAGTTCACTGGTGACTTGCCCTGACCTGGCGGTTTACAAGCAACCCGCCTGGTCATTATGGCTCACATGTGACCCGGCGGGCGGGTCAGATGGATGACGAGGACCAAGGCCCAGAAGGCCGGTTTATGAGGAAAGCATAAGGAATATTCCCTTACAAAGGAAGCAAGACTAGGACTCCAATTGTAATAGGGTAATCCTAATCCTAATAGGACTAGTCATGTAAACCGCCCCTTCAACATATATAAGGAGGGGCAGGGCACCCCAAGGGGGACAAGATTTAAAAGTTCGACAAGTTGGACAAGTTAGGTTTAGACAATAGCTCTCAAGATAGCGCACTCTTGTAACCGTGATCATCATCATGAATATCAATGAAGCAGGATGTAGGCTTTTACCTCCACCGTGAGGGGCCGAACCTGGGTAAAACATCGCGTCTCTCGTCCCGCTCAACCCCTCTCAAGCTACCACATAGATGTGTTGGCCTCGCGACTAAGTCCTGACACTAAAGACATCTGCCGTGACAATTCCACGACATTGTGCGCGCTGGCGCCCGCCTGGCCTTGGTCGTCATGGCTCACGTCATTGGAACCTCGCGAGGTTTGTCTTGCCTTGATCTCTCCGCCCCTCACGAGCCAGCCTGGTGAGGCCGCTCCCGAGGAGGACTTGTGTCGTCCGCCTCGCGAGGCTTGGCCCCTCGGGAGGGTCTTCAATGCTTGTTGGTGAAGATGGGCCATACGGGCCCACTTGCAGAGCCACGCCGTGGGCCGCAGGCAGGCATGTCTGGGGACCCCCATTCCCAGAACGCCGACATGTTATTCATTTAAGTCAAGGATAATTGTTATTATGTTTACATGAATAAAACCTTCTAAGGTAATACACCCAAGGTGAATGGTTTATTGAATCTCGATCGTAGTAATACACATATTCATAATATTGAAGCCAAAAGATGCAAAGTTAATAATGATAGTCCAACTTATATGCGGCACTGCCGTTTAGGTCATATTGGTGTAAAGCGCGTGAAGAAAGACCATGCTGATGGGATTTTGGAATCACTTGATTATGAATCATTTGATGCTTGCGAACCATGCCTCGTGGGCAAGATGACTAAAACTCCGTTCTCCAGAACAATGGAGCAAGCAACTGACTTATTGGAAATAATACATACTGATGTATTCAATCCGATGAGTGTTGCGGCTCACGGCGGGTATCGTTAATTACTGATCTTCACAGATGATTTGAGCAGATATGGGTATATCTACTTGATGAAACATAAGTCTGAAAAATTTGAAAAGTTCAAAGAATTTCAGAGTGAAGTGGAAAATCATCGTAACAAGAAAAAAAAAGTTTCTACTATCTGATCATGGAGGTGAATATTTGAGTTATGAGTTTGGTCTTCATTTGAAACAATGCGGAATAGTTTCGCAACTCACACCACCCTGAACACCATAGCGTAATGGTGTGTCTGAACGTCATAACCATACTTTATTAGATATTGTGCAATCTATGATGTCTCTTACCGATTTGTCACTATCATTTTGGGTTTATGCATTAGAGACAGCTGCATTCGCATTAAATAGGGCACCATCTAAATCCGTTGAGACGACACCATATGAACTGCGGTTTAGCAAGAAACCTAAGATGTCGTTTCTTAAAGTTTGAGGCTATGATGCTTATGTGAAAAAGTTTCAACCTGATAAGCTCGAACCCAAATCGGAGAAATGCGTCTTCATAGGATACCCAAAGGAAACTGTTGGGTACACCTTCTATCACAGATCTCAAGGCAAGATATTTGTTGCTAAGAATGGATCCTTTCTAGAGAAGTTTCTCTCGAAAGAAGTGATTGGGAGGAATGTAAAACTTGATGAGGTAATTGTACCTTCTCCTCAATTGGAAAGTAGTTCATCACAGAAATCAGTTCTAGTGATTCCTACACCAATTAGTGAGGAAGTTAATGATGATGATCATGAAACTTCAGATCAAGTTACTACTGAACCTCGTAGGTCAACCAGAATACGTCCTGCAACAGAGTGGTATGGTAATCCTGTTCTGGAGGTCATGTTACTTGACCGTGATGAACCTATGAACTATGAGGAAGCGGTGATGAGCCCAGATTCCGCAAAATGGCTTGAAGCCATGAAATCTGAGATGAGATCTATGTATTAGAACAAAGTATGGACTTTGATTGACTTGCCCGTTGATCAGTGAGCCATTAAGAATAAATGTGTTTTCAAGAGGAAGTCGGACACTGATAGTAGTGTTACTATCTACAAAGCTCGAATTGTCGCAAAAGGTTTTCGACAAATTCAAGGTGTTGAGTACAATGAGATTTTCTCACTTGTATCGTTGCTTAAGTCTATCTGAATCATGTTAGCAATTGCCACATTTTATGAAAACTGGCAAATGGATGTCAAAACTGCATTCCTTCATGGATTTTTTAAAGAAGAGTTGTATATGATGCAACAAGAAAGTTTTGTCAATCCTAAAGGTGCTAACAAAGTGTGCAAGCTCCAGCGATCCATCTAAGGACTGGTGCAAGCATCTCGGTGTTGGAATATATACTTCGATAAAGTGATCAAAGCATATGGTTATATACAGACAACCTGTATTTACAAGAAAGTGAGTGGGAGCACTATAGCATTTCTGATAAGTATATGTGAATGACATATTGTTGATGGGAAATAATGTAGAATTTTCTGGAAAGCATAAAGGAGTGTTTGAAAAGAGTTTTTCAAAGAAAAACCTCGATGAAGCTAATTACATATTGAGCATCAAGATCTATAGAGATAGATCAAGACGCGTGATATATTTTCAATGAGTACATACCTTGACAAGATTTTGAAGTAGTTCAAAATGGAAAAGTCAAAGAAGGAGTAATTGCCTGTGTTGCAAGGTGTGAAGTTGAGTAAAGACTCAAAACCCAACCACGGCAGAAAAAATAGAAAGAGAATGAAAAGTCATTCCCTATGCCTCAGTCATAGGTTCTATAAATTATGCTATGCTTTGTACCAGACCTATTGTGTACCTCACCATAAGTTTGGCAAGAGGGTACAATAGTGATCCGGGAGTGGATCACTGGACATCGGTCAAAAATATCCTTAGTGGAATAAGGAAATGTTTCTCGGTTATGGACGTGACAAAGAGTTCGTCGTAAAGAGTTACGTCGATGCAAGCTTTGACACCGATATGGATGACTCTAAAGTCTCGATCTAGATACATATCAAAACTGGGAGCAATTAGCTAGAGTAGCTCCGTGCAAAGAATTGTAGACATAGAAAATTTGCAAAATACATACGGCTCTGAACGTGGCAGACCTATTGACTAAATTTCTCTCACAAGAAAAACATGATCACTCTTTGGGTGTTAATCACATAGTGATGTGAACTAGATTATTGACTCTAGTAAAACCTTTGGGTGTTAGTCACATGGAGATGTGAACTAATCACATAAAGATGTGAACTATTGGTGTTAAATCACATGACGATGTGAACTGGATTATTGACTCTAGTGCAAGTGGGAGACTGAAGGAAATATGCCCTAGAGGCAATAATAAAGTTGTTATTCATATTTCTTTATATCATGATAAATGTTTATTATTCATGCTAGAATTGTATTAACCAGAAACTTAGTATATGTGTGAATACATAGACAAACAGAGTGTCCCTAGTATGCCTCTACTTGACTAGCTCGTTAATGAAAGATGGTTAAGTTTCCTAGCCATGGACATGTGTTGTCATTTGATGAACGGGATCACATCATTAGAGAATGATGTGATGGACAAGACCCATCCGTTAGCTTAGCATAATGATTGTTCAGTTTTATTGCTACTGCTTTCTTCATAACTTATACATGTTCCTCTGACTATGAGATTATGCAACTCCCAAATACCGGAGGAACACCTTGTGTGCTATCAAACGTCACAATCTATCTGGGTGATTATAAACATGCTCTATAGGTGTCTCCTATGGTGTTTTTTCATTTGGCAAAGATCGAGATTAGGATTTGTCACTCCCTGTATCGGAGAGGTATCTCTGGGCCCTCTCGGTAATGCACATCACTCTAAGCCTTGCAAGCATTGTGAGTAATGAGTTAGTTGCGGGATGATGCATTACGGAACAAGGAAAGAGACTTGCCGGTAACGAGATTGAACTAGGTATGATGATACCGATGATCGAATCTTGGGCAAGTAACATACCGATGACAAAGGGAACAATGTATATTGTTATGTGGTTTGACCGATAAAGATCTTCGTATAATATGCGGGAGCCAATGTGAATATCCAGGTTCCACTATTGGTTATTGACCGGAGACGTGTCTCGGTCATGTCTACATAGTTCTTGAACCCGTAGGGTCCGCACGCTTAACGTTCAGTGACGATCGGTATTATGAGTTTATGTGTTTTGTTGTACCAAAGTTTGTTCGGAGTCCCGGATGAGATCGGGGACATGACGAGGAGTCTCGAAATGGTCGAGACGTAAAGATCCATATATTGGAAGGCTAGATTCGGACATCGGAAAGGTTCCGAGTGATTCAGGTATTTTTCAGAGTACCGTAGAGTTACGGGAATTCGTATTGGGCCTTAATGGGCCATACGGGAAAGGAGAGAAAGGCCTCAAGGGTGGCCGCGCCCCTTCCCCATGGATTGTTTTGAATTGTACTAGGGAAAGGGGCACCCCCTTCCTTCCTTCTCCTTCTCCCTTCCCTTTTTCCTATTCCATGTGGGAGGTGGAATCCTACTAGGACTAGGGAGTCCTAGTAGGACTCCACACTTTGGGCGCGCGCTATGAGGGCCGGCCTCCTCCTCCCTCCATCCTTTATATACATGGCTAGGGGCACCCATAGACACACAAGTTGATCATTGATCTCTTAGCCGTGTGCGGTGCCCCCCTCCACCATAATCCACCTCGGTCATATCGTCGTAGTGCTTAGGCGAAGCCTTGCGCCGCTAGCTTCATCATCACCGTCATCACGCCGTTGTGCTGACGAAGCTCTCCCTCGACACTCTACTGGACCGTGAGTTCGTGGGACGTCACCAAGCTGAACGTGTGCAGATCGCAGAGGTGTCGTACTTTCGGTGCTAGGATCGGTCGATCGTGAAGACGTACGACTACATCAACCGTTATGTCATAACTCTTTTGCTTACGGTCTACGAGGGTACGTAGACAACACTCTCCCCTCTTGTTGCTATGCTTCACCATGATCTTGCGTGTGCGTAGGAATTTTTTTTTTGAAATTATTGCGTTCCCCAACAAGTGTGTTCGGCCAAAGGGGATCTGGCGTGTTGGGTTATGTGGTGCACCCCTGCAGGGAAGTTTATCTATTCGAATAGCCGTGTCCCTTAGTAAAAGGATGACCCGGAGTTGTACCTTGACCTTATGACAACTAGAACCGGATACTTAATAAAATACACCCTTCCAAGTGCCAGATACAACCCGGTGATTGCTCTCTCACAAGGCGACGAGGGGAGGATCACCGGGTAGGATTATGCTATGCGGTGATACTTGGTTAACTTACCATCTACTCTTTTCTAATGCTTCAAGATGGAGGCTGCTAGAAGCATAGTCTTTGATAGGACTTGATATCCCCCTCTTATTCTGGCATTCTGTAGTTCAGTCCACAATATACTACCCCCTTTCATTGATACCAATGCATATGTAGTGTAGCTCCTTGCTTGCGAGTACTTTGGATGAGTATCACGGTTGCTTTGCCCCCCCTTTCCCCTTTCTATACCCGGATGTTGCGACCAGACGTTGGAGTCCAGGAGCCAGACACCACCGTCGACGACGACTCCTACTACACTAGAGGTGCCTACTACTACATGCATGCCACTGACGACGACCGGGAGTAGTTTAGGAGGATCCCAGGCAGGAGGCCTGCGCCTATTTCGATATTTATCCCAATTTGTCCTAGCCATCTTATGGCACCTTGTTTAACTTATGTCTGTACTGATATATTGTTGCTTCCGCTGACTCGTCTATGATCGAGCTCTTGTATTAGCCCTCTAGGCCCCTGGCTTATAATATGATGCTTGTATGACTCATTTTATTTTTAGAGTTGTGTTGTGATATCTTCCCGTGAGTCCCTGATCTTGATCATACATGTGTGCGTGTATGATTAGTGTACGGTTGAATTGGGGGCGTCACACTTATAGCCTTGTATTTCTTCTTCGAATCTTTGGTTTAGTTAGGCTGACTAGACCAAGTTTTCTTGCCATGGGAACATGTGCTTTGTGATGGGTTCGATCGTACGATGCTCGATCCCAGTGATAGAAGGGGAAACGAAGCGTATGTATGGTTGCTATTAAGAATAATGAGATGGGGTCTATTTCTACATAAATAGATCTTGTCTACATCATGTCATCATTCTTATTGCATTGCTTCGTTTCTCCATGAACTTAATACACTAGATGCATGCTGGATAGTGGTCGATGTGTGGAGTAATAGTAGTAGATGCAGGCAGGAGTCGGTCTACTAATCTTGGACGTGATGCCTATATAGTGATCATTTCATGTATATCATCATGATTATTTGAAGTTCTATCAATTGCCCAACAGTATTTTGTTTACCCACCGTATGCTATTTTTCTCGAGAGAGGCCACTAGTGAAACCTACAGCCCTCGGGTCTCTTCTTTATTATATTTCCCTTCAAAATCTATTTTTATTCGCCTTTATTTTCAGATCTATTAATCAAAAAACCCAAATATACCTTGCTTCACATTATTTTATTTTTGCATTTATTTGTGATCTATTTATCCAATCTATCATATTTTTTATCCCGTCAACTCAACAATTTCTGGCACCGTTACCCGAAAGGGATTGACAAACCCTTTAACATGTCTGGTTGTAAGTATTTATTCTTTGTGTGCAGGTACTGTTTACATAGTGTTGTGTGATTCTCCTACTGGTTCGATAACCTTGGTCTCATCACTAAGGGAAATACCCACCATCGATGTGATGCATCATCCCTTCCTCTTTGGGGAAATACTGACGTAGTTCAAGCCGCAATCAAACCCTGACTATTACAATGATAAAGACGGGTCGGCCCCAAGGGTACCTAGGAGAGATAATGTGGCAAAGTGACAGGGCAGGTGGGGAACACCCAGGAGATAGGTGGGCCTGGTTCCTGGTCATGGTCCGTGAGTTACCAAGTTGGCGTGACAGGAGACCTGTTCCTGTCTGCAAGCTACTAGTAATACACTTAACGGATTTGGGTATTTGGTCTGACTTGGTCGCTGTCCTAAACACACTAACCACAATGCAGGATAATGGTATATGGGACCCTTGGCATCGTACGATTTCTTTTGAAAGCTTTGTCAGACATCCAGTTCAGCATTATGCCAGAGGTAATTGAGCATATGGGGTAATGTGGTGCACCCCTGCAGGGAAGTTAAAATTCGAATAGCTGTGTCCATGGTAACAGGGCGCTTGTATATATGAGATTATCCCGATATTATACAACTTGAACCAGATACTTGATGAAATACATTGCTCAATAAATATGGAATTCCCATGGATCTTTTCTCGTAGGGGGTCAAGGAAGGATCTCAAGGTATTGTATCATTGTGTTAATTATAAGTTGGTATCGTATATGCTCATACTCCTTCCCTTGCTACTAGATGATCCGCTCTCTTCTCGTCTGTTGCTACAAGATGGTGGCCTTTGTGATACATAGAGCTTCCCCCTCTAGTTCTGGCATTTCTACAGTATAGTCCACAGATATACCCCATTCCTTTGATAACGATACATATATAGTATAGATCTCATGTAAGTCTTGTGCGTACTTTAGATGAGTACTCACCGTTACTTTGCACCCCTTTTCTTCTACCCAATAGCTGCTAATACGTCTCCAACGTATCTATAATTTTGGATTGTTCCATGCTATTATATTATCTCTTTTGGATGTTTAATGGGCTTTAATATACCTTTTTATATGATTTTTGGGACTAAACTACTAACCAAAGGCCCAGTGCAAATTGCTGTTTTTTTTGCCTATTTCAGTGTTTCGTAGAAAAGGAATATCAAACGGACTCCAAACGGAATGAAACCTTTGGGGGAGTTATTTTTGGAACAAACGTGATCTAGGAGACTTGGAGTGGATGTCAAAAAAGAAGCGAGGAGGCCACTAGGCACGAGGGTGTGCCACAAGGGGGTGGGCACGCCCCCCACCCTCGTGGGCCCCTCGCAGCTCCAACGACGTACTTCTTCCTCCTATATATACCCATATACCCCGAAAATATCCGGGAGCACCACGAAACCCTATTTCCACCGCCACAACCTTCTGTACCCGTGAGATCCCATCTTGGGGCCTTTTCCGGCGCTCCGCCGGAGGGGGAATCGATCATGGAGGGCTTCTACATCAACACCATAGCCTCTCTGATGATGTGTGAGTAGTTTACTACAGACCTTCGGGTCCATAGTTATTAGCTAGATGGCTTCTCTCTCTTTGGATCTCAATACAAAGTTCTCCTTGATCCTCTTGGAGATCTATTCGATGTAATTCTTTTTACGGTGTGTTTGTCGAGATCCAGTGAATTGTGGGTTGATGATCAAGATTATCTATGAACAATATTTGATTCTTCTCTAAAATCTTTTATGCATGATTTAATATCTTTGCAAGTCTCTTAGAATTATCAGTTTGGTTTGGCCTACTAGATTGATCTTTCTTGCAATGGGAGAAGTGCTTAGCTTTGGGTTCAATCTTGTGGTGTCCTTTCCCAGTGACAGCAGGGGCAACAAGGCATGTATTGTATTGTTGCCATCGAGGATAAAAAGATGGGGTTTATATCATATTGCTTGAGTTTAACCCTCTACATCATGTCATCTTGCCTAATGCGTTACTCTGTTCTTATGAACTTAAACTCTAGATGCATGCTGGATAGCGGTCGATGTGTGGAGTAATAGTAGTAGATGCAGAATCGTTTCGGTCTACTTGTCGCGGACGTGATGCCTATATACATGATCATGCCTAGATATTCTCATAACTATGCGCTTTTCTATCAATTGCTCGACAGTAATTTGTTCACCCACCGTAGAATTTGCGATCTTGAGAGAAGCCACTAGTGAAACCTATGGCCCCCGGATCTATCTTCCATCATATTATTTTCCTATCTATTTACTATTTTTATCATTGTTTATTTTGCAATGTTTATTTTTAAATCTATACCACAAAAATACCAAAAATATTTATCTTATTATCTCTATCAAAACTCACTTTCATAAGTGACCATGAAGGGGTTGTGTAGGATCGAAAGTATGTCTAGAGGGGGGGGTAATTAGACTACTTGACCAAATAAAAATCTTGCCTTTTCCCAATTTAATTCTTGGCAGATTTTAGCAAAAAAGCACAAGTCAAGCAATCAACCTACACATGCAATTCTAAGAGTATAGCATCGGAATGTAAAACAATTGCATATGAAGGTAAAGGGGTGAGTTTGAGGGAGCAAACGCAATGTTGACACGGAGATTTTTTATCCGTGGTTCCGATAGGTGGTGCTATCGTACATCCACATTGATTGAGACTTCAACCCACAAAGGGTAATGATACGTCTCCAACGTATCTATAATTTTTGATTGCTACATGCCATATTATCTACTGTCTTGGACATTATTGGGCTTTATTATCCACTTCTATATTATTTTTTGGACTAACCTATTAACCGGAGGCCCAACCCAGAATTGTTGTTTTTTGCCTGTTTTAGGGCTTTGAAGAAAAGGAATATCAAACGGAGTCCAAACGGAATGAAACCTTCGGGAACGTGATTTTCTCAACGAACAAGACCCGGGAGACTTGGACCCTACGTCAAGAAAGGAAACATGAGGCCACGAGGTAGGGGGCGCGCCCACCCCCACCAGGCGTGCCCTCCACCCTCATGGGCCCCCTGTTGCTCCACCGACATACTCCTTCCTCCTATATATATATCCATGCACCCCCAAACGATCAGATACGGAGCCAAAAACCCTAATTCCACCGCCGTAACTTTCTGTATCCACGAGATCCCATCTTGGAGCCTGTTCCAGAGCTCCGCCGGAGGGGGCATCGATCACGGAGGGCTTCTGCATCAACACCATAGCCCCTCTGATGAAGTGTGAGTAGTTTACGTCAGACCTACGGGTCCATAGTTAGTAGCTATATGGCTTCTTCTCTCTTTTTAGATATCAATACAATGTTCTCCCCCTCTCTTGTGGAGATCTATTCGATGTAATCTTCTTTTTGCGGTGTGTTTGTTGAGACGATGAATTGTGGGTTTATGATCAAGTCTCTCTATGAACAATATTTGAATCTTCTCTGAATTCTTTTATGTATGATTGGTTATCTTTGCAAGTCTATTCGAATTATCAGTTTGGTTTGGCCTACTAGATTGATCTTTCTTGCAATGGGGGAAGTGCTTAGCTTTGGGTTCAATCTTGCGGTGTCCTTTCCTAGTGACAGTAGGGGCAGCAAGGCATGTATTGTATTGTTGCCATCGAGGATAACAAGATGGGGTTTTCTTCATATTGCATGAGTCTATCGCTCTACATCATGTCATCTTGCTTAAGGCATTAATCTATTTTTAACTTAATACTCTAGATACATGATGGATATCAGTCGATGAGTGGAGTAATAGTAGTAGATGCAGGCAGGAGTCGGTCTACTTGTCTCGGACGTGATGCCTATATACATGATCATACCTAGATATTCTCATAACTATGCTCAATTATGTCAATTGCTCAAGAGTAATTTGTTCACCCACCGTAGAATACTTATGCTCTCGAGAGAAGCCACTAGTGAAACCTATGGCCCCCGGGTCTATATTTATCATATTGATCTCCTACTGCTTAGTTATTTCCTTTGCTATTTACTTTTCCTTTATTTTACTTTGCATCTTTTATCATAAAATACCAAAAATATTGTCTTATCATATCTATCAGATCTCACTCTCGTAAGTGGCCTTATAGGGATTGACAACCCCTATTTGCGTTGGTTGCGAGGATTTATTTGTTTTGTGTAGGTACGAGGGACTCGCTCGTAGCCTCCTACTGGATTGATACCTTGGTTCTCAAAAACTAAGGGAAATACTTAAGCTACTTTGCAGCAGCATCCCTTCCTCTTTGGGGAAAACCAACGCAATGCTCAAGAGGTAGCAAGAAGGATTTCTAGCGCCGTTGCCTGGGAGGCCTACGCAAAAGTCAGCATACCAAGTGAAAGTGCGTTATATCGAATAGAGGGGGGTGAATAGGCGATTTTTATGAAAGTCTTCAAAACGTGGAAGTTTCGAAGACAAAAGATAAAGATAAACCTATTTCCATGCAGCGGAAGGTAGACTACACTAGGCAAACCATAGTCATGTATTCAATGAAGTGAAAGCACAATGACTAATATTAGCAATGTAGTAAGGATCAGGTAGGAAGATATTATGAAGCCAAACAAAATATGCAGTCACTTAGTGAAGACAGAAGATAGTGCAATCATACAATGACTTCACAAGGACCAACAGTACGTAAAGGGAAGGGAAGAATGAAACCAGTGACTCGTTGAAGACAATGATTTGTTGGACCAATTCCAGTTGTTGTGACAACTGTACGTCTGGTTAGGGCAGCTAGGTATTTAAACCTGAGGACACACAGTCCCGGAAACCCAGTCCTGAACATGCAGCTCAGGACACCCAGTCCTCACCGTATTCCCCTTGAGCTAAGGTCACACAGACCTTGCCCAATCACTCTGGTAAGTCTTCAAGGTAGACTTCGAAACCTTCACAGACTTCGTTCACCGGCGATCCACAATGTCTCTTGGATACTCAGAACGTGACGCCTAACCGGCTGGAGGATTCACGGTCCTCAAGTGTAATAAGTCTTCAGATCACACAGACAAGAAGACTTAAGTGATGCCTAACGCTCTTTGGCTCTAGGTGGTTAGGACTTTATCCTCGCAAGGAATTCTCTCTCAAAGGCTTCGAGGTGGGTTGCTCTCAAACGACAAAAGTCGTACACTAACTCAGAGCAGCCAACCGTTTATGGTTGTAGGGGGTGGGCTATTTATAGCCACTAGGCAACCCAACCTGATTTGTCCGAAATGACCCTGGGTCACTAAGGAACTGACAAGTGTTCCAACGGTCAGATTTCAAACTCACACGGCAACTTTACTTGGGCTACAAGCAAAGCTGACTTGTCCGACTCAGGACAAGATTCGCTCTCATAGTCTTCACTCGAAGACATAGGTTTTGGTTAAGCATCACTTCAGTCATTCTGACTGGTTCTCTTGGACCCCACTTAATAGTACGGTGGTTCCTATGACTCAACGAAGAAGAAACAGAACTACGAAAGATCTAAGTCTTCGAGCTCCATAGGCTTCATGCGATGTCTTCTCTTGTCATAGTCTTCAATGAGAATATCTTCATAAACCACCTTTGACATCAATGTCTTCATACATTTTTAGGGGTCATCTCTGGTAGGAAAACCGAATCAATGAGGGACATCTACCTGTGTTATCATGCAATTCTCACAAACACATTAGTCCCTCAACTAGGTTTGTCGTCAATACTCCAAAACCAACTAGGGGTGGCACTAGATGCACTTACAATCTCCCCCTTTTTGGTGATTGATGACAAAGTAGTTGAAGTTTTCAACGGGGAATATAATATGTGAAATTGTAAGAGGATAGTGAATTGTCTTCATATGTTGTGAGGGCTCCCCCTGAAGATGTGCATATAAGTAATTTGCTTTTGGAATGCAAATGCACATGGCAGGTTGTGCTTGTGGAGATCCTCTTCAACTTATGATGACAATCCACTATGCATGTGAAGGTATTTGAAGATAATGACATGCATAATGGAAAATGGACGTCTGTAAAATGATCTAAGTGCGGAATTTATCGTCGCATCACAAAGTGGCAAATAAGTAGCAGACGACCATCGAGTTTAAGTGTTACAACTCAAAGAACCAAATGTATCAAAACGAGAGTTGTAAACACGAAGCAAAATATAAAGCAACCGCCCATATGGACCCGCTTGAAGACTATCAAACTCATATGCTTCTCCCCCTTTTGTCAGTAAGGACCAAAAAGGTTTGAAGACATAGAGCATCTACTCGTTCCCATGAAGAGTAGGTGAAGCAGCAGGGTCATCGGTGGTGTTCAGCGGTGCAGAAGAACTTGGAGCAGTGTCGAAGCGTGCTGAAGGAGGTGGCGGTGAAGTAGCATCATCTTTATCCTCGATCACTCTGGCATTCACAGTTGCAGTAGAGGAAGAGAACTCAGAGTCTTCAAGAGATGGAGTTCGTCGCAGCACTGCCCTTCGAGGAGGTGTGGAGTCAAACTTGAAGCGTTCAGAGAAGCCATCCTCTTGAAGATCATCTTTAGAGAACATCAGCATCAGCCCTTTCCATGTGCGTCGAGAGGTTTCATAGGTAACAAAGGCATTCTTGGTGGCAAGATTGCGAATGCGGTTGACATCCACCAAGAGGCTTTGCATTTGGCGCTTCAGACAGTCATGATGCCTATCCTGTTTCTGATGAAGAGCCACCAGAAGCTCTCGGTCATTGAAAACACAAGTGCGCTTCTTGGGTCATTTGAGGATGTGGTGCACGTGTAGTTCCAGCCAAAGGATACACACGAGTGACAGCTTCAACTCCTTCAATGTTCTGAGAAAAACTTTGATGCTCCACATTCTGAAGACTTAGAGGTTCCTTGGCAGGCTCAGGATAAATGGCTTCAACAGACATATCCACATCAGGAAGAAAGATCCGATGATTGCGAGCAGATGGCTGATATGAGATAGCAGAGTGGAGTTTAATCAGCCGCATTATCCATGGAGCGTAGAACTTCAAGCCAAAAAGATCAGAGCCTGATGCAGCAAGTTGGTGGATGAAGAAGTCCTGTGCATTGAAGCATTTGCCATGAAGAATATAGAAGACCAAAGTCTTCATTGCACCTTCCAGCTTGGCATGTGGAGAATGTCCTTTGATGGGCCAGAGAGTTCGCCTTATGATGTGATAAATAGTCCTTGGCAGATACTCAAGGTCTTCAATGAAGAACTCCTTGGGATATGCAGCATCTTGGGGCAGTGGCTTCATCATACTAAGCATCTGACTCATGTTAGGTTCAGGCCTCTGAAAGATGCTCTCCACAGCTTCACTATGAAGCTGACAGCCATGTTCGTAGAGATCGCCAGGAGTGGGTAGACCAGTGAGCTCAATGATATCAAAGGCTTTGGCTTCGTGATGAACATTTCCTGTCATCCACTCCAGGACCCAAGTCTTCGGATCTCTGTTGTATCCACGGATGTGAAGTGTGGCATAGAATTGAAGCAGCAACTCTTCATTCCAGTGCTCTTGGTCGGTGACAAACGGCAGCAATCCAATCTCTTTGAAGCAATCCAGAGCTTCTACCAGACAGGGCAGACCAGCTATTGCTTCAATGTCAAGACGCTTTTGTGGGAAGATGCGACCTTGATTGTATAGAATGCAGGAGTAATAGCTTTGCTGCAGATAGCTCCAGAACCGATCAGATGATATTCTTTCCCTTGAGTAGGGGTTCCTGGAGCTACTGAAGAAAGTGTTGTCTATTTTGAAGCCATTGACATTGAAGGATCCAGGTGCTGATGCAGGACCTGGAAACCTGGGAAATCTTGGGATTGGCTTCTGTACCTGAGGCCTGTGCTCAACATGATAGTCGAATTGAGGACCAGCAGCAGGTGCAGGAACAGAAGTAGTAGCATCAGTGGCTTCGCTGACTTCTGGTGCTTGGGTTGGTGAAGGCTCCACATTGGCTTCAGCCATGACAGCGTCAGTGGCGTCGGTGGCAGCCTCAAGATTCTCAACCTCCACTTGACGAGCTGGAGGGTCGGTCACAGTCACGTTCTCCTCGAGAACAGCTTCTTGGTGGGACGGGGGAGTAGCAGCTTTTAGGGTTTCTTCTTCATCGGCTGATGCAGCCGGAATGGCTTCAGCAGTATTAGCTTCAGACTCAGAGACTGGAGGCCTTGGTCCTTTGCGAAGCCCGCGTAACGCTGGCGACGCCTGTGGAGTTGGAGTTGGCTGGGCCTCAAAGTCTTCTTCCTCTTGTGCTTGTGGGCGATCAGCCCATGATGCATCCTAAGCAATTGGCGTCAGAGGACAACCAATGCTGATGAGTTCGCTGTGCGTTAGCACAGGCGATGATACCTGTTGATGCTCCAGCTGGGGAAGAACTGCATCATCTTCAACATGGTCATGGTGACCAATGTCTTTAGCAGCGATGGGATTAGCTACTGGAAAGTCTTCAGCTTCATGAGCCTCTATGAAAGCAGGCTCATGGACAGTCAGTTGACGCTCTTGAGGTTCAGCGTCAGGGCGAACCATGGAGATGGGTTCAACAATCAAGGGCTCTGTGGGAGCAGCCCGTTCCTTCTTGGTCTTCCGCTTCTTCTTGGAGGGAGCAGTAGCAGAGGCTTCAGGATGTTTCCTCTTTCTGGCTTCAGCCTCAGCAGTCCTAGTCTTCTTCAGCTCTGAAGCGGTTGACCGGGCCTTTGGCTTCGAGCCAGTCATGCTAGTTGGGAAGACAATGGGATCTGCTTCCTGCCTTGGTGCGTCGGGTTCGGCCATAGCGGGCTTCTTCTTCTTCTTTGCAGCCATCCTGGGGTCGATGCCAGGACGCCCAAGGGCCTTGCGCTTCTCAGCCTCATTGTAGGCTTGCACACACTTGTCAGCCAGGCTCTTCATGCGCTCACGAGAAACTTGAGCTTCTTCACGCTTCTTGAGAAAGGCTTCTTTAAGCTCGTGCAGCATGAGCTTGAAGTTCTTGACCTCTTGCACGCTAAGCTTGGCCATATGCTTCTTGAACTGAGCTTTCTCATAGTCAATCTTTTGGTTTAGTTCAACAATGCGCTGGGCGATAGCTAATTCTGAAGCAATGGCGCCATGGAAGGCGACACTGAGACCAATGGGAAGATGCAGGTGTTCAAAGCTGAGGTTGGGCGTTTCAAACCACTCATCGATGAAGTCGCGGATGATTGCCACATCAAAGAGAGGCAAATTGTTGAAGATTTCTGCTTCTTCTTTCCTCTTGATCAGCTACTCAAGAGCGTCATCTACAAGATCTTCATCACTGGACAGATCAATGGCATCGTTGCGCAGAATAGCAGCGGCTGTCAATTCTTGGCCAGTGTGTGGCTGAGGCATCTTGACCTTCTGGGGCTTGGAGATGCGTGACAAATCTTCAGACTGCACACTGTCTTTAGGAGGTGCAGTGGCCAGTGGCTTCGCCTGTGAGATTTTTGGTGCAGAGGCAGGCTTTGAAGCTTTTGGCTGCTTCAGTTTCTTTGGCTTCGGTGCTACAGGCGCTTCATCTGATTTAGCGTCATCTGCAGGCTCATTCATGGCTGTCCCTTGAACCATGATATGGGTGATGAGACCTTCAAGGTTGTAGAAAGGACCGATGACATTGGGTTCTGCATCGCGTGTGCCATTAGCCCAGGGAGCAGAAGGACCAGGGTTGAAGTCTAGTCCCAAGGACTTCTTGTTTTCCTTGGCCGATGCCTTTGCGTGCTGGAAGTTGCGCTTGAAGAGATTATCGTCACGACACCATAGCAATGATGATGGGTCGGCATCTTCAGGCTGAGGTCCACGGACCATACACGGATAGAAACCTGAGCAATAGCTTCAGCTCTGTTCTTGGGTGGAAGGCCTCGGAAGAGAATATCACCCCAAGGACTTTTGATAGCACTCTTCTCAGCATATTCCTTGGTCACGAATCTGTATTTGTACCACTGTTCTGCCCAATATCTTCGAATCCACTGGATTCGGGTCTTGCGCTGATTATAATCCTCTTCAGGATCTGTCTTGTAAAGTTCTGAGAGGTCATCAGGCAAATCTCTTGATGTTCCCCCACGACGCTGTCTGCCTCCCTTCCTTGCAGATTTCTCTGAAGCCATGAACTTTAAACTGAAAGGCTTCAATACGTTCAAAGGCTTCAAAGGCTTTCGCTTGCTGGACAAACAGGAACTGGCTTCGGGAGAATTTATATGATGCTGTAAGAATTCTACAAATGAATGCAGACTATGAGAACCAAGGGTTTCTCCCACGGACATGTACCTGTGACAGCATTAAGGTGCGAGGGAAGGGGAAGAGGTCATATGCATTCTCAGAAGATTTTGAAGATAAATCAGTTTAGAAGACATTGACCTCATCGTGCGAAGACATTCACTCATAGATAAGGAGTTGGTTCCAGATTTGTACGAATCCATGGATCAGTACAAGTGAGGAATCTAACTACTTTGTGAAGCATAAGTGAATATACTAGGCATATTATGAGATGCAGTATGAAAAAGATCCAACTTGTGTGAATAAAAACTGCTTTTGGTAGAAAGTGATGAAGCTATAGGATCAAAGGGGCCGTAAAAAGGAAGTTTTATTTACCACACGAAAGAACTGCTAGACGGAGTGGAAGAGGAGGCCGAGAAGTTCGGTCGTCCGTGCCCTAACTTGGCGACGGAGGACACCTACGACGACGGCGGAGAGGACGATGTCCGCGGTCGGCGTGAAGACGACGTTGGAGAGGTTGCAGCAGTGAAGCGCTTCGTCGCCGGCGTCGTCGAGGGCTAGAGGTGGCGCTAGGGTTCGTGCGAGAGTGGAAGAAGAGATAATGACTGCGGTGAGGCGTGTATTTATAGGGACAGGGGCGGCTTAGTGTTATTACACAGGTGCCCCTGGTGATTCACATCTGAGGAACACGTGGCCATCATGCAGCATGTCGGAGGTTGTTCCACGTCCCACGCACGCCTGGATTGTCGGGTAGTCGTTCCCACTTCTCTGGGTTTCAGGTGAAGGAACGAGCATTGAAAACGGACTTAATGTTTGTCTCTGTATCTTCTGCTGACAAGGACGCAGAGAATACATTTGACAGTTTCAAAAGAATGCATATGATTTGGAGAGATAGAGTTTGAGATAGAAAGCATAGAGAGGTTAGGGTCCGATCACATTCACTTAGTTCAAAAGATTCAACAAGAAGACATAGCTATAAGTGAATGTTGTAGAGGACAGAACACTAGTATATATATACATATATTTATATATAATCAATATAGTGAAGATAATCATGAAGACATGTTGAGTTTAAAGCCAACCAAATGTGAAGACATAGCAAATGTAACGCCTTGAGTGAAACATTTCAAACAGAACCTTTGGTGGTGGCGTTACCCACCGTATAGGAAGTATTAGACCCAGACACGGCGCACAATTATCGTGGCGCTCCGAAGTCAAATTCCACATTAATATATTCACACTTAGAATGTATGTCTTCATTGATTGAAGATATACTTTACTTCGTGTGTTGCACATCTAAGTCATCAATATGCATAAGTGTTAGGATGTGTGCCTGATCACAGGACATTTGAGGATTCCAAGATATTTAGCTCACACTGTAACTTGCCAAATCTCTTCTCATCCAAGGGCTTGGTGAAGATATCTGCCAATTGCTCTTCAGGGTTGACATGTATGATATCAATGTCTTCCTTCACAACATGATCTCTGAGAAAGTGATGACGAATTTCAATGTGCTTTGTCTTCGAGTGCTGAACTGGGTTATTGGCAATCTTGATGGCGCTTTCATTGTCCCAGTAGAGTGGCACTTGCTTCAGATGAATGCCATAGTCCTTGAGTGTTTGCTTCATCCACGGAAGTTGAGCGCAGCAAGATCCAGCAGTAATGTATTCAGATTCAGCAGTGGAGAGTGATACACAGTTCTGCTTCTTTGAAGACCAACATACAAGTGATCGTCCCAGAAAATGACATGTGCCTGATGTAGATTTGTGATCCACCTTGTCACCAGCATAATCAGCATCCGAGAATCCAACCAGATCAAACTCTGAGCCCTTTGGATACCATAATCCAAGAGTTGGGGTGTGAGCCAAATATCAAAGAATTTGCTGCACAGCTAAGTGATGCGACTCCTTTGGTGCCGCTTGGAATCGAGCACACATGCAAACATTAAGCATAATATCTGGCCTAGATGCACATAGATAAAGTAAAGAACCAATCATGGAGCGGTATACCTTTGGATCGAACTCTTTACCATTGTCGTCGGGACCCAGATGATGTTTGGCTGGCATTGGCGTCGTGAAGCCTTTGCAGTCTTGCATACCGAACTTTTTCAGGAAATCTTTGAGATACTTCTCTTGAGATATGAAGATGCCGTTGCGTTGCTGTCGTATTTGAAGACCGAGGAAGAACTTCAGCTCTCCCATCATGGACATCTGATATTGCTCTTGCATCATATATCCAAACTCTTCACAGTACTTCTTATTGGTGTAGCCGAAGATGATGTCATCCACATATATTTGGCACACAAATAGTTCACCATCATATGTCTTCGTGAAGAGAGTGGGGTCAAGGGAACCAGGTATGAAGCCTTTGCTCTTCAGGAAGTATTTGAGTGTGTCATACCAGGCCCGAGGGGCTTGTTTGAGGCCATACAGTGCCTTGTTGAGCTTGTATACCATGTCAGGATGTTTTGGATCTTCAAAGCCAAGTGGTTGTGCAACATACACTTCTTCTTCAATCTTTCCATTGAGAAAAGCGCTCTTCACATCCATTTGATATAGAAGTATGTTATGATGATTTGCATAGGCCAGGAGTATGCGTATGGCTTCAAGTTGAGCCACAGGAGCAAATGTTTCATCGAAGTCAATTCCTTCCACTTGAGTATATCCTTGAGCAACAAGACGAGCTTTGTTTCTGACAACTTGACCATGCTCATCTTGCTTGTTGCGGTATATCCATTTGGTGCCTATTATATTGTGCTTCCGAGGGTCAGGACGCTTAACCAGTTTCCATACATTATTCAGCTCAAACTATTGAAGCTCTTCTTGCATGGCTTGAATCCATTCAGGTTCCATGAAGGCTTCTTCAACTTTCTCGGGTTCTGTTATTGAGACGAATGCGAAGTGCCCACAGAAATTTGCTAGCTGAGTTGCCCTTGAACGAGTGAGCAGACTGGGTGCATTGATGCTATCAATTATTCTCTCAATCTGCACTTCATTGGCAACACGAGGATGCACAGGGCGAAGATTTTGCTCTTGCTGATCATTGTCATTGTTAGAAGGATTGTCTTCAGGCTCAGCATTGTCTTCAGGTTGATCAGGTGCGGATATGATAAGTTCCTCTTCAGGTTGAGCTTCAGAGGGTATGATTTCTCCAGTTCCCATTAGTTTGATTGATTCACTGGATGGAACTTCATCTAGCACATTTGGCAGGTGCTCTCTTTGTGAACCGTTAGTCTCATCGAACCGCACATCCACTATTTCAACCACTTTATAATGAAAGAGATTGAAGACTCTGTAGGAGTGCGAATCCTTTCCATATCCAAGCATAAAACCCTCATGTGCTTTTGGTGCAAATTTTGAAGTGTGATGTGGATCCTTGATCCAGCACCTGGCTCCAAATACTCTGAAGTAACTGACATTTGGCTTCTTGCCAGTAAGGAGCTCATACGATGTCTTGTTCAGAAGCTTGTGAAGATAGACACGATTGATTGTATGACATGCAGTATCAATAGCTTAAGGCTAGAATTTTCTTGGAGTCTTGTATTCATCTAGCATCGTTCGGGCCATCTCAATGAGTGTTCTGTTCTTGTATTCGACGACGCCATTCTGCTGTGGCGTGTACGGAGCTGAGAATTCATGTGTGATGCCCAAAGTATCAAGATATGTATCAAGGCCAGTGTTCTTGAATTCAGTGCCATTGTCACTTCTGATATGCTTTATCTTGGCGCCATAGTTGTTCATTGCTCGATTGGCGAAGCGTCTGAAGACATCCTGCACTTCAGTCTTGTAGAGGATTATGTGCACCCAAGTATATCTAGAATAATCATCAACAATGACAAAGCCATAGAGACAAGCAGTAGTAGTAAGAGTTGAGTAATGAGTGGGACCGAAAAGATCCATGTGGAGCAGTTCAAAGGGTCGAGTTGTTGTCATGATTGTCTTCGAGGGATGTTTGGCCCTCGTCATCTTTCCTGCTTCACAGGCACCGCATAAGTGATCTTTCTTGAACTTGACGCCCTCGATGCCTATGACATGCTTCTTCTTTGCAAGGGTGTGGAGGTTCCTCATGCCAGCATGCCCTAGCCTCCGATGCCACAGCCAACATTCTGAAGCTTTTGCTAGAAGACATACGGCAAGCTGTGGTCCTGCTGAGAAGTCTACCACGTACAAATCATCTTTTCGATACCCTTCAAACACTAGAGACTTGTCAGATTCCATTAGAACAAGGCAGTGATATTTTCCAAACATTACGATCATGTTCAAATCGCAAAGCATTGAGACAGACATTAAGTTGAAGCCAAGGGATTCAACAAGCATGGCTTTATCCATGTGTTGATCCTTTGAGATTGCAACTCTACCTAGACACAATACCTTACTTTTACCAGTGTCAGCAAATGTGATGTGACTCTTGTCGGATGGACGTAAGGTTGAGTCCATAAGAAGGCTTCTTTTGCCAGTCATGTGATTGGTACACCCACTATCAATAATCCATTCTGAAGACGCTGGTGTCGTACCCTACAGTGCAGTTAGGGGGATAGGCTTCACGAAGAGAATTGTGAAGCAAAAACATTTGACGAACCAGTGGGTTATGAAAGCTTAGATCCAGATTAGGACTGATAGGGAGAGTAGCAACCGATTCAGGAACGAAGTACATAGTAAGACCATTCGGGCATTTGATCTTGCGCCCTACAAGATGTTTAAGGTCCCCAGCAATAGTGTCAGACGATTTTGGTTTTCTGCTGGAGACCCTTCCCTGCAAAAGAGAGTTAAGCTTTCTTAGCCACCCATATCTTCAAGGGTGGCTTAGAAGCAATAAGTCTAAGTGCAACATCTGAGAACTTTGGCTTTGGAGCCCTAGCAAACAGTCTTGCGGGCGGACAATAGTACTCATAAGAATAAGCAGAATAGTTCTTGGTCTTATGAACATGGCGGTTTGATGAACCGCGCTCATATTCATAGGCCTGAGTATGGTTTCCCTGCAAAACATTTGCGTTAGTGCGACTCAGGTGAGTCCTCTGTTTGTATGAAGCCTTTGGACCGTATGAAGCCTGTGGTCTGGGGTTTGTCTTCTTCACCTGTGGTGTCATGATGACATTCACAGGAAGATTCTCCAGACACTTTTTCGGTACCCAGATATTCTTCATAGGCGGTCCATTCCTGCAGTTAGTACCAATGTACCTGGCAAACACTTCACCATTTTGATTCTTAAACAGTTTATAGTTTGCATCAAAGGATTCATCAATGACAATGGGGTTAGCACAAGTGAAGCCAGATAGAGTGGATGGATCTGCTGAAGATTCCTTTGCAGCAACCCATGTGGTTTTGGGGTACTTCTCAGGTTTCCAGTAAGAGCCATCAGCATTCATTTTCCTTATGAACCCAACACCCTCTTTCCTCGGGTTTCAGTTCAGGATCTGCCTGTTGAGGACATCACATAGTGTCTGATGCCCTTTAAGACTTTTGTACATCCCTGTTTCAAGCAATGTCTTCAACCTAGCATTCTCATCAGCAATAGCAGTGGTATCCTCAGCAGAGGGGTTAGTTCCCACATCAACAGTTGAAGATATTGCAACAGTAGCAGCAGTAGAACATTCAGCAACAGAAGTAGCATTATCACGCTCAATGCATTTAAGGCATGGTGGTTCAAATCCTTCCTGAGCGGAGCTGATCTGTTCGGCGCGAAGTGACTCGTTTTCCTTTTGAAGATCTTCATGAGCCACTCTCAATTTCTCAAGATCTTGCTTCCTTTGAAGATAATCATAGGAAAGCTTTTCATGAGTTGTTGACAGCGTTTCATGATGACTTTCAAGTTCCTCATACTTAACGTGAAGATTTTTTATGTCTTCAATTAAGGACTCAGATCGAGTCATTTCAGCGCCTAACAGATCATCGCTTTTGTCTAACAGTTTTTGAATATGTTCCATAGCTTTCTGTTGTTCAGTTGCAATTTTAGCAAGTGTTTTGTAGCTGCGTCTTGAACCACAATCAGAGTCATCTTCACTAGATGTTTGATAGTGAGTAGTGCGTGTGTTTACCTTGGCACCGCGTGCCATGAAGCAGTAGGTAGGAGCCGAGTAGTCCTTGTCATTTGCATCGGTGTCGGTGATGAAGTCATTGTCTTCAGTGTTGAAGATGGACTTGGCAACATATGCTGTAGCCAGACTTGCAACGCTAGAATCGGACTCCTCCTCAGACTCCACCTCCGCCTCCTCAGACGCGGACTCCTCCTCTGAATCCATTTCCTTGCCAACAAACGCACATGCCTTGCCAGATGAGCTCTTCTTGTGTGATGAAGACTTCGAGGAAGACTTGGAAGAAGACTTTGAGTATTTCTTCTTCTTCTTGTCGTCAGAGTCATATTCCTTGCTCTTCTTCTTCTTTTTGTTCTCATTGTCCCACTGCGTACACTCAGAGATGAAGTGGCCAGGTTTCTTGCACTTGTGACATGTTTTCTTCTTGTAGTCATGAGCAGAAGCTTCATCATTCCTTGAGCTTGATCGTGAAGACTTTCTGAAACCTTTCTTCTTGGTGAATTTTTGGAACTTCTTCACAAGCATAGCAAGTTCCTTTCCAATGTCTTTAGGATCATCAGAACTGCTGTCAGATTCTTCTTCAGATGAGGAGACAGCTTTTGCCTTCAAGGCACGAGTTTGCCCATAGTTTAGACCGTAGATATATCTTTTCTCAGAAAGCTGAAACACATGTGTGTTGAGCCTCTCAAGTATGTCAGACGGATCGAGTGTCTTGAAATCAGGACGTTCTTGAATCATCAGGGCTAGGGTGTCAAACGAACTGTCAAGTGATCTCAGTAGTGTCTTGACGACTTCATGCTTGGTGATCTCAGTAGCGCCGAGGGCTTGAAGCTCATTTGTGATGTCAGTGAGTCGATCAAACGTGAGCTGGACATTCTCATTGTCATTTCGCTTGAAGCGGTTGAAGAGGTTGCGAAGGACACTAATTCTCTGATCTCTCTAAGTTGAGACGCCTTCGTTGACCTTGGAGAGCCAGTCCCAGACTAGCTTAGATGTTTCCAAAGCACTCACGCGGCCATACTGTCCTTTGGTCAGATGACCACAGATGATATTCTTGGTAGTAGAGTCCAGTTGAATGAACTTCTTGACATCAGCAGCAGTGACACCTTCTCCAGCCTTGGGAACGCCGTTCTTGACGACATACCATAGGTCGAAGTCAATGGCTTCAAGATGCATGTGCATCTTATTCTTCCAGTAGGGATATTCAGTTCCATCGAAGACGGGGCACGCAGTGGAGACTTTAATTATCCCTGCAGTTGACATAGCTAAAACTCCAGGTGGTTAAACCGAATCACACAGAACAAGGGAGTACCTTGCTCTGATACCAATTGAAAGTGCGTTATATCGACTAGAGGGGGGTGAATAGGCGATTTTTATGAAAGTCTTCAAAACGTGGAAGTTTCAAAGACAAACGATAAAGATAAACCTATTACCATGCAGCGGAAGGTAGACTACACTAGGCAAACCATAGTCATGTATTCAATGAAGTGAAAGCACAATGACTAATAGCAGCAATGTAGTAAGGATTAGGTAGGAAGATATTATGAAGCCAAACAAAATAAGCAGTCACTTAGTGAAGACAGAAGATAGTGCAATCATACAATGACTTCACAAGGACCAACAATAAGTAAAGGGAGGGGAAGGATGAAACCAGTGACTCGTTGAAGACATTGATTAGTTGGACCAGTTCCAGTTGCTGTGACAACTGTACGTCTGGTTAGGGTGGCTAGGTATTTAAACATGAGGACACACAGTCCCGGACACCCAGTCCTGAACACGCAGCTCAGGACACCCAGTCCTCACCATATTCCCCTTGAGCTAAGGTCACACAGACCTTGCCCAATCACTCTGGTAAGTCTTCAAGGTAGACTCCCAAACCTTCACAGACTTCGTTCACCGGCGATCCATAATGTCTCTTGGATGCTCAGAACGCGACGCCTAACCGGCTGGAGGATTCACAGTCCTCAAGTGTAATAAGTCTTCAGATTACACAGACAAGAAGACTTAAGTGATGCCTAACACTCTTTGGCTCTGGGTGGTTAGGGCTTTATCCTCGCAAGGAATTCTCTCTCAAAGGCTTCGAGGTGGGTTGCTCTCAAACGACAAAAGCCGTACACTAACTCAGAGCAGCCAATCGTTTATGGTTGTAGGGGGTGGGCTATTTATAGCCACTAGGAAACCCGACCTGATTTGTCCGAAATGACCCTGGGTCACTAAGGAACAGACACGTGTTCCAACAGTCAGATTTCAAACTCACACGGCAACTTTACTTGGGCTACAAGCAAAGCTGACTTGTCCGACTCAGGACAAGATTCGCTCTCATAGTATTCACTCGAAGACATAGGTTTTGGTTAAGCATCACTTCAGTCATTCTGACTGGTTCTCTTGGACCCCACTTAACAGTACGGTGGTTCCTATGACTCAACGAAGAAGAAACAGAACTATGAAAGATCTAAGTCTTCAAGCTCCATAGGCTTCATGCGATGTCTTCTCTTGTCATAGTCTTCAATGAGAATATCTTCATAAACCACCTTTGACATCAATATCTTCATACATTTTTAGGAGTCATCTCTGGTAGGAAAACCGAATCAATGAGGGACTTCTACCTGTGTTATCCTGCAATTCTCACAAACACATTAGTCCCTCAACTAGGTTTGTCGTCAATACTCCAAAACCAACTAGGGGTGGCACTAGATGCACTTACACCAAGTACCCATCACATACCCTTATCTCCCTCATTACATTATTTTCCATTTGCCTCTCGTTTTCCTCTCCCCCACTTCACCCTTGCCATTTTATTCGGCCTCTCTCTCTCTCTATCCTCCCTCTCTATTTGCCTCTTTTTGCCCGCTTGCTTTTTGTTTGCTTGTGTGTTAGTTTGTTTGCTTGTCGTTATGGCTAGTCCCTTATCTTCTCCGTTGACTGCTGAGTTCAAAATCTTTCACTTTAAACAGAGACTAGGAGAAAACTTAAAAGATGCCTAGTTGAGAATAATGGAGTCTTATCATAATTGTACCTCTGAAATAAACCTGAGAATTTTGCTTCACAATTTTTATGTTGGATTAAATTTGTCTCATAGACAACTCTTGGATTGCGTTGCCAAAGGCAATTTTATTGAAATCGATCCCCATATTGCACTTGAAATTATAGAAGGTATAGTGGGAACACTACCTCAACAAAAGGGGCCTCATCCTACTCAGGAAGAGACACAAGTTTTTGAAAAAAATTGTGAAGTTACTAAAATCATAAGCGGTTGGATTCGTTAGATCTAAAAATTTCAGAATATGAAAGGAAACATAAAGAACCTCCCGAATTCGAGCTTGATTCCACTAAAAAGTTGAAAATCAACGATTGCAATACCTAGATCTATTCTTGATTGTTATGCCTAGCTAGGGGCGTTAAACGATAGCGCTTGTTGGGAGGCAACCCAATTTTATTTTTATTCCTTGCTATTTGCTCCTGTTTAGTAATAAATAATTTATCTAGCCTCTGTTTTGGTTCTGTTTTTTGTGTTTAATTAGTGTTTGTGCCAAGTAGAACCGTTGGGAAGACTTGGGGAAAGTCTTGTTGAACTTGCTGTAAAAAACAGAAACTTTAGCGCTCACGAGAACTACTGCCATTTTTATTGCAAAGTGCTATTTAGTTAATTCTTTTTGCATATGATTAATAGATAAATTCCTCACGTCCAGAAATTTATATTAGAATTTTTGGGGTTACAGATCTTGCGCTAGCTACAGATTACTACAGACTGTTCTGTTTTTGACAGATTCTGTTTTTCGTGTGTTGTTTGCTTATTTTGATGAATCCATGGCAAGTAAAATAGTTTATAAACCATAGAGAAGTTGGAATACAGTAGGTATAACACCAATATAAATAAAATAATGAGTTCATTACAGTACCATGAAGTGGTCTTTTATTTTCTTGCGCTAACGGAGCTCACGAGATTTTCTACTTTAAGTTTTGTGTTGTGAAGTTTTCAAGTTTTGGGTAAAGATTTGATGGATTATGGAACAAGGAGTGGCAAGAGCCTAATCTCGGGGATTCCCATGGAACCCCCAAGATAATCTAAGGACACCTAAAATCCAAAGCTTGGGGATGCCCCGGAAGGCATCCCCTCTTTCGTCTACTTCTATCGGTAACTTTACTTGGAGCAATATTTTTATTCGCCACATGATATGTGTTTTGCTTGGAGCCTCTTGTATTATTTGAGTCTTTGATTTTTAGTTTACCACAATCATCCTTGATGTACACACCTTTTGAGAGAGCCATACATGATTTGGAATTTGTTAGAATACTCTATGTGCTTCGCTTATATCTTTTGAGTTATATAGTTTTGCTATAGTACTTCACTTATATATTTTAGAGCACAGTGGTGGATTTGTTTTATAGAAACTATTGATCTCTCATGCTTCACTTAGATTATTTTGAGAGTCTTGATAGCATGGTAATTTGCTTAAAATCCTAATATGCTATGTATTCAAAGTTAGTAAAATTTTCTTAAGAGTGTTTTGAATACTAAGAGAAGTTTGATGCTTGATGATTGTTTTGAGATATGGAGGTAATAATATCAAAGTCATGCTAGTTGAGTAGTTGTGAATTTGAGAAATGCTTGTGTTGAAGTTTGAAAGTCCCGTAGCATGCACGTATGGTAAACGTTATGCAACAAATTTGAAACATGAGGTGTTATTTGATTGTCTTCCTTATGAGTGGCGGTCGGGGACGAGCGATTGTCTTTTCCTACCAATCTATCCCCCTAGGAGCATGCGCGTAGTACCGAGGGTTTTGATGACTTGTAGAGTTTTTCAATAAGTATGTGAGTTCGTTATGACTAATGTTGAGTCCATGGATTATACGCACTCTCACCCATCCATCCTTGCTAGCCTCTTCGATACCTTGCATTGCCCTTTCTCACATTGAGAGTTGGCGCAAACTTCGCCGGTGCATCCAAACCCCGTGATATGATATGCTCTTTCACACATAAACCTCCTTATATCTTCCTCAAAACAGCCACCATACCTACCTATTATGGCATTTCCATAGCCATTCCGAGATATATATTGCCATGCAACTTTCCATCATTCCGTTCATCATGACACATTCATCATTGTCATATTTCTTAGCATGATCATGTAGTTGACATAGTATTTGTGGCAAAGACACCGTTCATAATTCTTTCATACATGTCACTCTTGGTCCATTGCATTTCCTGGTACACCACCGGAGGCATTCATATAGAGTCATCTTTTGTTCTAGTATCGAGTTGTAATCATTGAGTTGTAAATAAATAGAAGTGTGATGATCATCATTTTCTAGAGCATTGTCCCAAGTGAGGAATATAAAAAAAGAGAAATGCCCAAAAAAAGAGAAAGGCCATAAAAATAAAAATGAGAGAAAAAGAGAGAAGGGACAATCTTCATGATAGAGAGTCTCTTGTTTTGTCACTTTCATATACTAGTGGGAATTTTTTCATTATAGAACTTGGATTGTATATTCCAACAATGGGCCTCCGCAAGTGCCCTAGGTCTTCATGAGCAAGTAGGTTGGATGCACACCCACTAGTTTCTTTTGTTGAGCTTTCATACATTTATAGCTCTAGTGCATCCGTTGCATGGCAATCCCTACTCCTTGCATTAACATCAATCGGTGGGCATCTCCATAGCCCATTGATTAGCCTCATTGATGTGAGACTTTCTCCTTTTTTTTGTGTTCTCCACATAACCCCCCTCATTATATTCTATTCCACCCATAGTGCTATGTCCATGGCTCGCGCTCATAAATTGCGTGAAAGTTTATAGGTTTGAGATTACTAAAGTATGAAACAATTGCTTGGCTTGTCATCGGGGTTGTGCATGATGAGAGCATTCTTGTGTGACGAAAATGAAACATGACTAAACCATATGATTTTGTAGGGACGAACGTTCTTTGGCATGTTATTTTGAGAAGACATAATTGCTTAGTTAGTATGCTTGAAGTATTATTATTTTTATGTCAATATGAACTTTTGTCTTGAATCTTTTGGATCTGAATATTCATACCACAAGTAAGAAGAATTACATTAAAATTATGCCAAGTAGCACTCCGCATCAAAAATTCTGTTTTTATCATTTATCTACTCGAGGACGAGCAGGAATTAAGCTTGGGGATACTTGATACGTCTCCAACGTATCTATAATTTTTGATTGCTCCATGCTATATTATCTACTATTTTGGACATTATTGGGTTTTATTATATACTTTTATGTTATTTTTGGGACTAACCTATTAACTGGAGGCCCAGCCCAGAATTGTTATTTTTTGCCTGTTTTAGGGTTTCGAAGAAAAGGAATATCAAACGGAGTCCAAACAGAATGAAACCTTCTGGAACGTGATTTTCTCAACGAACAAGACCCGGGAGACTTGGACCCTACGTCAAGAAAGGAAACATGAGGCCACGAGGTAGGGGGCGCGCCCACCCCCACCAGGCACGCCCTCCACCCTCGTGGGGCCCCTGTTGCTCCACCGACGTACTCCTTCCTCCTATATATATCCACGTACCCCCAAACGATCAGATATGGAGCCAAAAACCCTAATTCCACCACCGTAACTTTCTGTATCCACGAGATCCCATCTTGGGGTCTGTTCTGGAGCTCTGCCGGAGGGTGCATCGATCATGGAGGGCTTCTACATCAACACCATAGCCTCTCCGATGAAGTGTCAGTAGTTTACCTCAGACCTACGGGTCCAAAGTTAGTAGCTAGATGGCTTCTTCTCTCTTTTTGGATCTCAATACAATGTTCTCCCCCTCTCTTGTGGAGATCTATTCGATGTAATCTTCTTTTTGCGGTGTGTTTGTTGAGACCGATGAATTGTGGGGTTATGATCAAGTCTATCTATGAACAATATTTGAATCTTCTCTGAATTCTTTTATGCATGATTGGTCATATTTGCAAGTCTCTTCGAATTATCCGTTTGGTTTGGCCTACTAGATAGATCTTTCTTGCAATGGGAGAAGTGCTTAGCTTTGGGTTCAATCTTGCGGTGTCCTTTCCCAGTGACAGTATGGGCAGCAAGGCACGTATTGTATTGTTGCCATCGAGGATAACAAGATGGGGTTTTCTTCATATTGCATGAGTCTATCCCTCTACATCATGTCATCTTGCTTAAGGCGTTACTCTGTTTTTAACTTAATACTCTAGATGCATGCTGGATAGCGATCGATGAGTGGAGTAATAGTAGTAGATGCAGGCAGGAGTCGGTCTACTTGTCTCGGATGTGATACCTATATACATGATCATACCTAGATATTCTCATAAATATGCTCAATTCTGTCAATTGCTCAAGAGTAATTTGTTCACCCACCGTAGAATACTTATGCTCTCGAGAGAAGCCACCAGTGAAAACTATGGCCCCTGGGTCTATATTTATCATATTGATCTCCTACTACTTAGTTATTTCCTTTTCTATTTACTTTTCCTTTATTTTACTTTGCATCTTTTATCATAAAAATACCAAAAATATTGTCTTATCATATCTATCAGATCTCACACTCGTAAGTGGCCTTATAGGGATTGACAACTCCTATTTGCGTTGGTTGCGAGGATTTATTTGTTTTGTGCAGGTAGGAGGGACTCGCAAGTAGCCTCCTACTGGATTGATACCTTGGTTGTCAAAGACTAAGGGAAACGCTTACGCTACTTTGCTGCATCATCCCTTCCTCTCCAGGTAAAACCAACGCAGTGCCCAAGAGGTAGCAGGTAACGGTTGCGTGAGTCCACGGAGGGCTCCACCCACGAAGAAGCAACCTTGTCTATCCCACCATGGTCGTCGCCCACGAAGGACTTGCCTCACTAGGGTAGATCTTCACGAAGTAGGCGATCTCCATGCCCTTACAAACTCCTTGGTTCAACTCCACAATCTTGTTAGAGGCTCCCAAGTGACACCTAGCCAATCTAGGAGACACCACTCTCCAAGAAGTAACAAATGGTGTGTTGATGATGAACTCCTTGCTCTTGTGCTTCAAATGATAGTATCCCCAATACTCAACTCTCTCACATAGGATTGGATTTGGTAAAAAGAAGATTTGAGTGGAAATCAACTTGGGGAAGGCTAGAGATCAAGATTTATGTGGTCAGAATGGAATATCTTGACCTCAACACAAGTGTAGGTGGTTTTCTCTCAGAAAATATGTATTGGAAGTGTAGGCATGTTCTGATGGCTCTCTCCATGAACGATGAGTGGGTGGAGGGGTATAAATAGCCTCCACACAAAATCTAATCGTTACACACAAATCACCAAACTCGGTGGGACCGAATCATGAAACTCGGTCAAACCGATTTAGTTCAAAATGTGAACGTTAGGATTCTCGGTGGGACCGACATGTCAACTCGGTAGGATTGATTTCGTTAGGCTTAGGGCATAAAGTAATCTCGGTGAGACCAATTACACAAACTTGGTGAGACCAATTTTGTTAATGGACTAACAAAGAGTTGGTCAGGCAAATTCGGTGGGACCGATTCGCTCATCTCGGTTGGACCAAAGTGTTACGAAAGGGAAACATAGAGTTTACATTGCAATCTCAGTGGGACCGCTCGCTCATCTCGGTTTGACCGAAATGTTACGAAGGGAGACAGAGAGATTACAATCCCATCTTGGTGAGACCGAGATCCCTATCCGTCAGACCGAAAAGACTAGGGTTTCTGGCAGTGGCTATGTCAACTGAACTCGGTGGAGCCGAATAGAAAATATCGGTGGGGCTGAGTTTGACTTTTGGTTTGGGACATACGTGGGTGTGAGAAAGTAGTGGAGGCTTTTGGAGCATTTCACTAAGCACTTTGAGCAAGCACCTCATTAAGCAACACCTCATCCCTTCTTAATAGTATTGGCTTTTCCTATAGACTCAATGTGATCTTGGATCACTAAAATAGAAAATGTAGAGTCTTGTGCTTTGAGCTTGAGCCAATCTTTTATCCTTAGCATTTTGAAGGGTCCACTTTCTAATCCATGCCATGCCAACCATTGAGCTTTCCTGAAATATTCATCTTGGAATAGCATTAGCTCAATGAGCTATATGTTGTTAGGAATTACCAAAACCACCCAGGGATAGTTGCACTTTCAATCTCCCCCTTTTTGGTAATTGATGACAACATATAGATCAAAGCTTCGACAAATGATAAATAAGATTGAAAAGACATCGTCGCTTTGAGAAGTATGTGATAAGAAAGAGCTCCCCCTAAATTTGTGCATTATTTAAAATTTGCTTTTGAATGCAAATGCACAATCGATTAGGATCATGGGTTACTCTTCCATGTCACATACATCTTGGTGGAGCGCTCAAAATGATAGAGACTAAAAGCATGCACTCATCACCAAGCAAGTGAATGATCATATAAGAGATATAAAAGATAGCATCATTCAACCAAACATTAAGGGTAGCATATGATCAAACACATGATCAACAAGTATCTCACAAGTAGCTCACACAAGCACACAATAAAGAAGTTCAACCAAAATAGCAAGAGAGATAAAAAAGAACAACACTCTCTCTCGAAGCCTATTATCTATACATTTTTCTCCCCCTTTGGCAACAAGTTACCAAAAAGTTCAAAAATGCATAGTGCTAAACGACTCTCAGGCTTGATCTTCGGGGGGTGGTGTAGAAAGAACTCCAAGGATGAAGGCTCCCGATGAAGTAGTTGAAGCTGATGGAGTGGGTGCTGGAGGTGGCACTGGAGCTATGGCTGCTGGTGCTGACACTGAAGCTCGAGTATCTATCACAGGCACTGCAGTAGACCTTGGACCTCGTGGCACTTGCTTGAAAGCATCAGTAGTAGACTTGCCCTTCCTCTCCTCTGCTTCCTCCTGTAGCTGCTCAACTGCAGTTTGGATCTCAGCTACCTTGACATTCAGATCATAGAACTTCTGCTCAACGATCCTCTCCAAACTTTCCTGGTTCTGATTCAGGGTGGCCAAGCCCTTCTCAATCCTTAGTGTAGCTTGAATCACATATCCAAGCTGGTCTTGCTTGCTCTTCAAGAATACCTGAGATGCATCGTCTGCTGTTGGCATCTTTGCAACCTTCTCTGCCTTAGCCTTCTCTCTCTTTTCATGTGCTTGAGCTGAAGATGGTTCATTTTCATCCATCACTACTATATTATCTTCAAATTCAGGATAGCTGGGCAGGTGCTCCTTGTCCAAAAGATATGTGCCTGTGCCCATCTTTAAGTTAATGAGCTCCTGAATGTGTGGAGCATACCCACAACTTCTCTTTTGATCAGCAGCAGTCCTCTTGATTGTCTCAACAATCAAACTCATGACCTTGAACTTCTGTGGGACATCAAATATGTGCAGCAAGTTGATGGCATGTCCTATGATCATCTTGTGATCACCTGACTTGGGTAGCAGTGTGTGCCTTAATATCTAGTTGATTGTTGGCAGACTAGACAACAAGTAGTGGACAGGTCCAAACTTGTGTGTATCCAAAGCAGCATCTGGGATATCCTTGTACATGTTGGCCATATTGTTGTGGTCTTTCTTCTTCTCTGCATAAATATCCAAGTCATCCTCATGTTCCTCAGGAGCATTTATAAGCTTGGCCCACTCATCAACTGTGGATTGGTACCTATTACCCTCAGACATCCACACAATCCTTCCATCTAGATAGAAGTGGGCAGTGGAGTAAAACTGCATGATTAGCTCATCATTCCACTTGGTGAGCTTTTGTGCAATGAATTCATCAACTCCACACTCCAGGATAGTGATCTTCATTCTTCTGGATGTACTCCCAGTCTACCCATCTCATATCACACACAATGGGCTTCTTGTCAAGCAACACTGTCTCATAGAAGTCCTGTTGTTCCTTAGTGTGAAACCTGTAGTCCACGGCAGTTCTTCTCCTGATAGCATATGGATCAGACTCTCTCCACGGTCTCAATCCTCCATCCTTCCTGATTTTCATGTTTTCTACAACTGGATGTGCATCATTGTGGTCAGGGATCTTGGGTTTGAGCTTCCTTAGCACTTGAGTTTCATCTTCTTCAGCAGCTTCAGGCACTGGGGCCTTATTCTTTTCCTCAGCGGAAATGTTTCTAGTGCTTCTCTTGGGCTTCCGAGCTGGAGCAACTGCCTTGGGAGCAGCTTTGGGCTTAGATGGAGCAGCCCCTGATCTAATTGCATCTCCCATGAGCTTTTGAGATTTGGGTGCTGGTGCAGCATCCTCTTCCTCATCATCATCATCTCTCATAATTGATGATTTGCCAAGCACTCTGGTAGTGGTCTTCTTGACCCTCTCCTTCCTTTTCTTGCCTTCTCCAACTGCCTCTTAAGATGGCTTGGAGGTTTCAGCAGTGGATGCTCTGGCCTTAGACACAGGGACTCTCTTTGCCGGTGGCTTCTTATGCATCCCTGGCTTGACTGTAGCAGCTGAGCCATACTCCTTTTTCAGCACCTTTTTCTTGGAGCTCAATTCTTCCTAAACAGCCACATAATCCTCATCCTCTGAATCTGAGGTCTTCTTCTTTCTTGTTCTGGTGGCTGCCTTTGGCAAGTTACTTGGTGTGCTCTTGCTACCATCATCAGATGAACTGGAGGGACTGGTGCCCTCACTCAGTTGAACCTGCTCCTCAGACTTGTTTTGTCTATCACTTTGGTCAGACATCGTGCAGGCAAACTGTCAGCAGACCCTGTTAATAGATTATAGATGAGGTAGAGTAGATGAGCATCACAAAGTATAGGAGTTTTGCAAAGCAATTGACTCAAAAACTTAGTTTTAGTTCTTCACAGAAAGCAATTCGGATCTACCGATTTGTAAACTCGGTGATACCGAAGTAGTTCTTTGGAACCTAAACTAGTGAACTCGGTCAGACCGAGTCACAGTTCGGTGGCACCGAGACTGCTAGGGTTTCACACAGAATTGAACTCGGTCACACCGATTTGCAATTTTCGGTCAGACCGAAAACGCGTGTGCTCTGGCCTAAGCCAAAATCGGTGAGACCGATTTCGACAACTCGGTCAGTCCGAGATGAATTCGGCGGAGACGCAACCCTAAATTTTCAAATCAAAACTAATCTACGGGATGTTTTTGCTGGATAGGATGATTCCAATCATGGCAAAGATCATGTCAAAGCAATGTGCTAAGAATCGGAGTTATGGATTAGCACAAAGATCAAGTTCGTACCCTAGTTCGGTGACGAACTTGCTACGGTGGCAACGGAGGTGAAGATTTCCGTTGACGGCGGCGGAGACCAGCGGCGGGAGGTCACTGGCGATAAGGACGATCCGGAGACCCATGGAGGCAGAGTAGGTTATGCGCGGGCGAGGAGGTTCGGAAAAATTTCCAAATTTTGGCCCGTCGGTATATATAACCTGACCCTGTCGGTGTGACCGAGTGGAACGACTCGATGGCACCGAGATGCAAAACTGCAAGTAGTTACTGCAACTCGGTGTGACAGAAAGGATCTAATCGGTTGCACCGAGATTGAAAAACCCTAGATCAACTTAGTGACTCGGTAGGACCGAAAAGGATGAATCGGTCAGACCGAGATGCACAAAGAGGTTTTGGAGGTTTAAGTCTATGACGAATCGGGAACTCTGAGTGCTCCTCACACAGAGTGGTACAAATCTAACTTGATCAAACTTTGTGATGTAGCATGAACAGATTTTGAGACGAGGAAAGCATAGATAGATAGAGTTCTTAGGCATTCTTTTCCATCCATTTGGCAAAAGAGAAAGAGCCAAACAATCAAAACAACAAATGGATGTCCTCGAATGAGTAAAACATGCAACAATCATGCTCACACAATAAAATGGCAAATGAAATATGTGACAAAGCATGCACAAACACTCTAGCATCTATCAAGCAATTTGGCGATGACTAGGTCATCTATATATGAGTATATTGACTTAGGAGTCAAATGAGAACATTTGATCATAGGTCATACTCATCGTTTAAGCACAAGTAGGGTTACCACTTTTACATAAAGCATTGTTGTGTTCACACCACTAGAGTTGCTTTAGCTCAATTGGTTAGAGTAAAGCTCCCCCTAGATGTGATATCCCCCCTAAGAGGGATGAACTAACCTTGGGTTTTGTCGATGATGACTTCATGTAGGTGTTGAAGATGTAGATGCCCAATATTGATGTAGATCATTTGGAGCAATCCTTTGAAGTTATTTGCACTTTCAATACCTACACGGATTAGTCCCACAAGGAACAAACAAGGATATCCATAGATATAGAGTGATGCATACACAAGATGATGTGCATGAAATCATTAGGTTACCTTGTCCCTTGTCTTACCAACAAGAGGGTTTGTGACTCCTTGAACTAGTGCAAGATATGGAAGTTGTTTGCACTTGTCCTCGCCAAAATGATAAGAGTGAAGTATGTTGGCGGAGTCACCCTCAAGAACTCTCTAGTTCTTCTTCTTCTGGATCCACACCATCTTGATGGGAACCCTTGGAGTTGTAGTTGTACTTGATGAAGTAGAACTTGATGTGGTCTTGGGAACCCACTTGACCAAGGCCTTGGGTGCTTCTTCAAATGCATCAATCTCCTCTTGAAGCTTGTCCTTGCCTTTTTGCTTGTGGTCTTGTATTGGAAGATCATCTTGAGCTTGTGTCCCTTTGAAAGAAGTAGGATCATACTTCTCTTGTTGAGGAACAAACTTTGTCTTGGGGTATTGATCTTCTTCCCACTCAACTCCATTGGCATTGAACTTTCGTTCAAAACCAACACCTTGATTCTTCCGGTGTCTTCCTTGCTTGCGTACAATTTCCTCAAATTGCTTACTCCCGACAAGGCTCTTGTAAAAACCTTTCTCTATAATTCCCTTCAATAAGCTATTTTCTTGCTCAAGTGTAACTTGACTAAGAGAATCATTAGTGGAATCAACAGAACTACTAGAAGCAACAATATTGGATTTAGCATGATTGTTGTTACTACTAGATGAAGAATCTTTCTTGCTCTTTTTGCTAGATTTAACTTGTGGCATTTAAGTAGACAAGAGTAAACGCTTGGCAATGTAAGAAGAACTTTTCTTACGAAGATAATCATTGATTGCCTTTAAAAACTCATGCTCTTTCTCAAGGTTGAGCTTTTCAAAGCATATCTTATCATGAGTCTTTAAAAGTTCTCGGTGATTTTCCAAGGTAGTTTCATGAGCTAACTTCAGAGTGTTTAGTTCTTTAGTAAGATGCTCAATCTCCTTCTTATAATCATCATTCGTTTTATCTTGATTAGCATGATTAATTGACGTTTCATCGTAGTTTTCATCACTAGAGTTGTCAACAAGTAAATCATCATCACCTAGCAAATCATCTTCATCACTATTGAAATCAACGTACTCAGGATGTGTTACCTTTGGACCTTTGGCCATGAATCACCTTCCAATTCCTTCATTTGGTGAGTCAAATATGTCATAGGAGTTGGTTGACACAAGTGCTAGACCGGCAACACCTTCATCTTGAGTATATTCGGAGTCGGAGTGATAACTTCTTTCGGAGTGATTGTCGAAGTCGGAGCCGGATACCCATTCACCAACATGAGCTTGATGTCTTCTTTTTGTGTAGCTCCTTGATGACTTTTCTTTCCTTTCCGAATCCTTGCTTCTCTAAGAGGGTTTTCGTTCATAACGATCATCTCTACTCCTACCTTCTCTTGGTGGTGATTCTTCCCTTCTGCTTCTTCTTTTGGGAGAATCTTCTCTTCTTTTGTAGGGAGCCATACACTAATTGGGGTAGTGTCCGGGTCTTCACAATTGTAGCAAATTACGCTCATGACTAGAAGATCTTTTGTCATTGTAGGATCTTGACTTGGAACTTCTGCCTTTGCTTCTGCTATTGTAGAACTTGTTGAAGTTCTTTACCATTAGGCTCAATTCTTCGTTGAAGGTCTGTTTCTCGCTTGATGATGTGGGAGCATCACATGAGGCTTTGTAAGCACCACTTGTCTTGTTGTGAAGCTCTTCCTTATCCTTGAGTGACATCTCATGAGCAACAATTCTTCCAATGACTTCCGTTGGCTTGAGATCTTTGTAATTGGGCATCATTTGGATCAATGTGCACACGGTATCATATTTTCCATGCAAGGCTCTTAGGATCTTCTTGATGATGAATTTGTCGGTCATCTCTTCACTTCCTAAGCCGGCAATCTCATTTTTGATGAGATCAAGCCTAGAATACATTTCAATGACAACTTCACCATCCTTCATTTTGAACTTGTCAAGTTGACTTTGAAGCACATCCAATTTGGATTCCTTGACGGAGTCGGTACCTTCGTGCATATCAATCAAAGTATCCCAAATTTCCTTTGCATTCTCAAGACGGCTGATTTTGTTGAATTCTTTGGGGCACAATCCGTTGAAGAGAATATCACAAGCTTGAGCATTGTATTGAAGCATCTTCAACTCTTCCGCGGTAGCTTCACGGTTTGGTTCTCTCCCATCAAAGAATTCACCTTGCAATCGAATACACACAATAGCCCAAACGGCGGGGTTATGTCCAAGAATATGCATTTTCATCTTATGCTTCCAACTAGCAAAATTTGTACCATAAAAGCAAGGACCTCTACGGTGGTAATTTCCCTCGCTAGACGCCATACTCTCCTAGGTTGTGAAACCAAGGCTATGAGCACCAAAAGCTATGGAAATCAGAGCAAATGGAGACCAAAGCTCTGATACCACTTGTAGGATCAAAAGTATGTCTAGAGGGGGGTGATTAGACTACTTGACCAAATAAAAATCTAGCCTTGTCCCAATTTTAGTTCTTGGCAGATTTTAGCAACAAAGGACATGTCAAGCAATCAACCTACACATGCAATTCTAAGAGTATAGCAGCGGAATGTAAAACAATTGCATATGAAGGTAAAGGGATGAGTTTGAGGGAGCAAACGCAATGTTGACACGAAGATTTTTCATCCGTGGTTTTGATAGGTGGTGCTATCGTACATCCACGTTGATGGAGAGTTCAACCCACGAAGGGTAGAGGTTGCGCGAGTCCACGGAGGGCTGCACCCACGAAGGGTCCACGAAGAAGCAACCTTGTCTATCCCACAATGGGCGTCTCCCATGAAGGACTTGCCTCACTAGGGTAGATCTTCACGAAGTAGGAGATCTCCTTGCCCTTATAAACTCCTTGGTTCAACTCCACATTCTTGTCGAAGGCTCCCAAGTGATACCTAGCCAATCTAGGAGACACCACTATCCAAGAAGTAACAAATGGTGTGTTGATGATGAACTCCTTGCTCTTGTGCCTCAAATGATAGTCTCCCCAACACACAACTCTATCTCATAGCATTGGATTTGGTAGAAAGAAGATTTGAGTGGAAAGCAACTTGGGGAAGGCTAGAGATCAAGATTTATGTGGTTGGAATGGAATATCCTGACGTCAACACAAGTGTAGGTGGTTCTCTCTCAGAAAATATGTATTGGAAGTGTAGGCATGTTCTGATGGCTCTCTCCATGAATGAAGAGTGGCTGGAGGGGTATAAATAGCCTCCACATAAAATCAAACCGTTACACACAAATCACCAAACTCGGTGGGACCGAATCATGAATCTCGGTCAGACCGATTTAGTTCAAAATGTGAACGTTAGGATTCTCGGTGGGACCGAGATGTCAACTCGGTGGGACCGATTTCGTTAGGGTTAGGGCATAACGTTATCTCAGTGAGACCGATTACACAAACTCGGTGAGACCGATTTTGGTAATGGACTAACAGAGAGTTTGTCAGCCAAACTCGGTGGGACCGATTCGCTCATCTCGGTTGTACCAAAGTGTTACGAAAGGGAAATAGAGAGTTTACATTGCAATCTCGGTGGGACCGATCGCTCATCTTGGTTTGACCGAAACATTACGAAGGGAAATAGAGAGATTACAATCCCATCTCGGTGAGACCGAGATCCCTATCGGTGAGACCGAAAAGACTAGGGTTTCTGGCAGTGGCTATGTCAACTGAACTCGGTGGCGCCGGATAGAAAATTTCGGTGGGCCTGAGTTTGACTTTTGGTTTGGGACATATGTGGATGTGAGAAAGTAGTGGAGGGTTTTGGAGCATATCACTAAGCACTTTGAGCAAGCACCTCATTAAGCAACACCTCATCCCTTCTTAATAGTATTGGCTTTTCCTATAGACTCAATGTGATCTTGGATCACTAAAATAGAAAATGTAGAGTCTTGTGCTTTGAGATTGAGCCAATCTTTTATCCTTAGAATTTTGAAGGGTCCACTTTCTAATCCATGCCAAGCCAACCATTGAGCTTTCCTGAAATATTCATCTTGGAATAGCATTAGCTCAATGAGCTATATGTTGTTTGGAATTACCAAAACCACCCAGGGATAGTTACACTTTCATATTGACAACCCCTTTATCGCGTCGGTTGCGAGGTTCTTGTTTGTTTGTGCAGGTACTAGGCGACTTGTGTGTTACCTCCTACTGGATTGATACCTTGGTTGTCAAAACTAAGGGAAATACTTACGCTACTTTGCTGCATCACCCTTTCCTCTTAAAGGGAAAACCAATGCATTCTCAAGAGGTAGCAGCTGCTATCAGATAGTAGTTCCCCGGATGTAGTTTCCTTCGTCGATGTTTACTACATGGAGCTTGACATCGAAGAGTAGTTCAAAGGTCCCACGCAGGAGGCCTACACCTTCTCAATCTAGAGTCGTTGTTTTTTTCGCCTTCTTAAGGCAGCTTTGTAATCATCCGTATTCAGACCTAACTCATGATGTAATATCGGGTCTTGCGGCCCTGGTTGGTAATATATTGTTTCTTTGTTTTATTTGAGTCGTAGAGTTGAGTTGTGATATTATACCGTGAGTCACTAATTTTGATAGTGCATGCTATGTGGATGTTTAGTGCACGATTAATTTTAGGGGCATCACAAGGTCCTTTCTGGTCCACAAAAAATTAGTCCAAAGATTTTTTTTCTAGTTTGGACTTTGTTTGATATTGATTTTCTGACAACCCAAAAACAAGCAAAAGAACAACAACTGGCACTGGGCACTAAGTTAGTAGGTTAGTCCCAAAAATAATATAAAATAGCATAAAAATGTATATAAAACATCCAAGATTGACAATACAATAGCATGGAAGAATAAAAAATATAGATATGTTTGAGACGTATCATCCATGATGGAGAGAAATATCGCCATCAAGCAACTGCAATAGGACATGAAAAAACAAGTGATCTCTAGTTTCAGTAACAAAATTACCATCGAGCATATTTGTGTAGTTTGGAAGTTGGGAGCTCTTTCTTTGCAACAACTCTCTAGTGCTCAGAATGTCATGAAGAAGTAGCCAAAAGAAATTCTTATCTTTCTGTTGGCAACCAAATTTCCATGTCCATTCAAGAACAACAAAATGATCAAATGATCCTAATATTTCCTTGTACATCAATGATATAGAGTAGCCAATGGCTAAAGGGTGACACTTCCAAATATCATTCTAAGAGAGGTATGAGCAAATATTAATTCTTTCAAATTGGCCATCTTCTCAAGGCTTCAATGGAGAACAAGAAGAAAAGATCTTGTGGCCGACTATGTTGAACAATTTCTTATACAGAAGAAATCTTATTCCTCACAAAGTAGAAAATATGTGTCGAAAACTCTTGTAATAGGGTCCCCTACCATATATCCTACTAAAAAATAGAAGCATAAGCATGATCTTTGACCTGACAACTAGCATTGCCTTTAAAGATGGGAAGCAACTTGAGGCGACTATTGTTTGGATTTTGCATTGATGGAGAAACCCATATGCCCAAGGTAAGCAGTCATTTATGGTTCTATTTTGAATAAATCCATGTTGATAAGTATGTACCATTTTCAAGATAAAAAATTGCATAATGTTGGCTAACATCTTGGTCAACAATGTGAGAGTGCAGTTGAGGCAGGATGTTGGTCTATAATCATTAATATTTCCACCCCACTCTTCTTTGGAATGAGAGAGATAAAACAGATGTTAATGATTTGCAAGCAAATAGAGTCATTATGGAACTGCTTGCAAAGATCGTAGAAATCATTCTTGATGATTTGCCAACATCTCTTGACGAAATCCAATTCATTGATGTAATGTAGGCATGTATTCCTTATATGGTTATACGTGCTTATAATAAGGGTCTCAAGTAGGAGCTTTTGTTTAGCAAGTCCACATACTCAACTATCATTTAGTCTACTAGGATTTTAGCACTCACAACATATATATGGAGCAAAAAGTTTCAGCTAGACACATAGAAAGATAGGGGCTTATAATTTAGCCTCCCAACTCATTCACCCCAAGGGTAATGTCAACAATAATAACTCATGATCACTCATATCCAATTGGATATATATGCCTAGATCTTTCCCCACCACATGATGGTTGCAAAACAGAAAAAAAGGAATAGAGAAGAACACTATTGACTCTTCCATGAAAAGTAAATACATAAAAGTAAAAGATAGGCCCTTCACAGAGGGAAGCAGAGGTTTTCATGCGCTTTTTATGTTTGGATGTGAAAGCTCTTAATGCAAAGGAACGTCACTTTATATTGCCCTGATGTCTGCTAGAACTACGTAGGTATTTCCTCAAAGAGGAAGGGATGTGATGACCCACAAGTATAGGGATCAATTGTAGCTCTTTTTGATAAGTAAGAGTGTCTACCCCAATGAGGAGTAGAACGAAATGACAAGTGGTTTTCAGTAAGGTAATGTCTACAAGTGCTGAAATTATAAGTAGCTGAGTAGTTTGATAGCAAGATAATTTGTAACGAACAAGTAACGATAATAGTAGTAAAGGTGCAGAAAGGTAGCCCAATCCTTTTGAGGCCAAGGATAGGCCAAAACGGTCTCTTATGATAAGCAAAGCGTTCTTGAGGGTACACGGGAATTTCATCTAGTCACTTTCATCATGTTGGTTCAATTCGTGTTTGTTACTTTGATAAGTTGATACGTCGGTGGACCGGTGCTTATGTGTTGTTCTTACTTGAACAAACCTCCTACTTATTATTAACCCTTCTGCAATGTAACATCCCAAATTTTCAATTTGGAATGTTATACATTAGGTCATCATTGCATATCATATTTTATTGCATTTTGGCTTGATCCTAAAAATTCTACGCAACTCAAGGACCCACGGAGAGAGTTGGGGATTCCATTAATTTCATATTTTAGTTTTCTCAAATTTTAAAAAGAGGATCATTTGGTTTTGATTATTTTTCCTTCCTAATATTTCTAAAATAAAAATATATGAGAGGAGATAAAATGAATTCTCCAAGATAGATGAAATACTAGAGGAAAAATATTAAAATAAAATAAGTGTTTTATTTGGATTTTATTGCATTTTTTTGCATTAGAAAAATTGCACATTTTCAAATTTTCATTTTAGGGCCAAGAAAATGTTCATCTAGTTTTTAATTTTTTATTTAGACGGTGAAAATTTGTTATGACATTTTTAGATTTTTTATTTATTTTTCTAGGATTTATTTTCGTTCGGAACGTTATTTAAAAAAAGAAGTCAGCGCCCGACTGGGCTGAAGCCCAGCCAAGCCGACCGGCCCAATCCCGCGCCACCGCCTCCCTGGCGCGCCCTGTGCCTGCACCGGACTCCGCCCCCTCCCCCTCTTAAATACCCGCCGCCGCAGCCCCACCTCGCCACCCAAGCCACAACAGCAGCAGCACCCGCAGCCGCGGCCGCGCTGCCGCCTGTCATGTGCCGCTGCCGCGCCTCGCCGTCGCCCCGCACCGTCGCCCCGCACCACCCCGCCGACGCCGCAGCCCCACCTCGCCCCGCCGGAGCCACCGCCTCGTCGCCGGAGCCGCCGTTCCGATCTGATCCATTTCTCCGACGTTTTTTCGGTTTAGGTAAAAACCGATCGGTTTTTATTTAAACCCTAGTTTTTTATTAGTTCGGTTTTAGTCTTTTTATTCGGTTTATTTATCTAGCGGACATTGGTCTGTACGTTCGTTTTAACGAATGGTGTTCACTCCTTAGCCATAGACAGCGAACGTTCGTTCGTTACCCTGTTCGTCAGTTTTTCTTTTTCTAGGGTTTTTTTGACGATTATTTTCAATCGCGATTTTTGATCCGATTTTCGTTTTAGTTTATCTTTTCGCTTGTTTATCGGAATCAGGAGATTCAAGCGCCTAGACCTTCGTCTTGAAGCCCTCTTTCCGTTTAACCAACTTGAACAAGATTTTGGTATTGTAAAATTTGACTTTAGTACAGACTAGTAATCGGATCTTGTTTCTTTCGCAGTTTGAGTTTCGCTGCTCTGTTTGATTCGATTCTTTTTGCAAACCGAAGTTCTTAAGTTGAAATTTTGGGTTAGATCTTCTTATTTGTGTTTTACCCATGCAACTTTGCTTGAATGCTTATGTATGCTATTGTTTGTTTGCGATAGAACACCCGGAGTGCGAAGCGTGCTAGTACGAGTGTAGGTGTCAAAACCGGCGGATCTCGGGTAGGGGGTCCCGAACTGTGCGTCTAGGCCGGATGGTAACAGGAGGCAGGGGACACGATGTTTTACCCAAGTTCGGGCCCTCTTGATGGAGGTAAAACCCTACGTCCTGCTTGATTAATATTGATGATATGGGTTGTACAAGAGTAGATCTACCACGAGATCAGAGAGGCTAAACCCTAGAAGCTCGCCTATGGTATGATTGTTGTTCGTCCTACGGACTAAAACTCTCCAGTTTATATAGACACCGGAGAGGGCTAGGGTTACACAGAGTCGGTTACAATGGTAGGAGATCTACATATCCGTATCGCGAAGCTTGCCTTCCACGCCAAGGAAAGTCCCTTCCGGACACGGGACGAAGTCTTCAATCTTGTATCTTCACAGTCCAGGAGTCCGGCCGAAGGTATAGTCCGGCTATCCGGACACCCCCTAATCCAGGACTCCCTCAATGAGTCTCTAGGTTTTGCGGATCATCGGCAAGGCAAGTAACACTTTGATCATACCCCTTTATCACCCATTTTATATGCATTAGTTCCAATCCTCAAACATTGCATGATTAGGTTGTGATATAACATGTGGGTTTGGGAAGTAGTTGATGAGGTAGAACCTATTGCCTTGTTATTATCAAACCCTTGGGAGTTACTTCTCCGTATTGCTTATATTGCTATGCTATGCTCGTAGACGTGGTTTGGGTGAGTGAATCCATGACAGACGTGAGATTTTTAATTAATGGTTCAACTTAAGGTGGCAACTTTAATACACATCTGGTTGGATTGCTCGTTGGGAACCTGGAGAATCCAGTGTTGTCCTAGGATATCCTGGAGTACCCGTGTGATAATCCTAAGGTCCACCACCCAGGCTCAAAGGGAACTGAGATATTTCATGCTAGAAACTTCCGTGTGCAGCCACGAGCTATTATGGGCTCTAGCATAGTTGAGTAAGTTGCATGACCTCTTCCAGTGGTAGGCTAGCAGATGTAGAGGGATGTAGGTTGGTACTGTCTACCCAGGGTTAGAGTTAATGCTTCTGAAAGACTGTGTCTCGGTCATCCGTTTCTCAAACACCATGTAGTGCAAGAAATCCAACGGAGGAGATTGAGTCTTGTGGAGAAAAGTGTGCAAACCTCTACAGAGTGTACAATCTAATCATGGTTAGCCGTGTCCCCAGTTATGGACATCTTGAGTATCTAGTACTTGGATTATCATATGTATCTCATCACTCTAATTTAATATTGTTGGGTTGATAATTACTTTTGATTGGGATTGAGTTGGAGGAACCTTCTCAATGATGTTTCAACTACCATGATAGTTAAATAGAATCTATTCCTTTGTTGTAGGAAAAAATTGGCTTTTCGCAAAACTTTAACCATAGAGCCTTTCCACCAGCCAAATATGCATGTAGTGATAGCATTATTCAGTTCTTGCTCTACTGTGTTATATTGCCAGCATATTCGATGTGCTGACCCGTTTTCGGGCTGCAACGTATTATGTTGCAGACTTTTCAGACGAGTGGTAAGGTTCCTTAGGTCGTTGCCGTGCAGCTCAGCTATGCCGTTGGAGTTGATGGACTCACTTTATCTTCCAAGCCTTCCGCTGCTATTGTATTAGATGGCCTCATGCCATATTTATTATAATAAGTTCTCTTTTGAGACATTCAATGTAATAAGTGTGTGATTGCTACTCTATTACAAATCCTTCGAGTATTGTGTGTGTCAGCATTACCAATCCAGGGATGACACTGAAGCACAGAGACTTGACCATGTGAGGTCGGGTCGCTACAAGATGGTATCGGAGCACACGCTGAGTGTAGGACACGACCAGTAAGCTAAAGCCCTAGATCACTACTCTCTTCTCATTTATGACTCCTCTCCATTTTCTACTCTTTAGGATGGCGGACGCAAGGAACAAGTTTGCACAACCGGATGAAGAAGCACCTTTTGGACGACACTTGAAGGAAGTTACTAAGTACCTGAACATTGGAATACCAAGCTTCACCGGGACTTACAAAGCCACTTTACCAGAAGAACCAGATGTGCGCAGGCATGATAGATATAAGTTCAAGTTCCAGGAAGGATATTTGCGCCATTCACTAAGCCCATAGAGTTTTCCTTTGATGCACCAACCTGGAGTTTAGGAAAGAGTATGGCGGCCCACATCACCATGGGATGCATTGGAGAAGTTTACCATAAGGAGCTTAAGGATACTATCTACCAGATTTGTGGGCACCGAGTTGAGCAATGGGAGATGATCAGCACCAAGAAGGATAGATCAATCGCCGCTTTCATCCAGGAGTTAAACCAGCACATTCATCGCCAGGAGAACCAGATGTGCGCAGGCATGATAGATCTGAAGAAGGCGATGACAAGGATCATAGAAATTGTTGTGGAATTGTCACGGCAGATGTCCTAGAGCAAGGACTTAGTCGTAGGGCCATCGCACTAGGAAGCATAAAGGGGTTAATCGGGACAAAGGACACAAGAGGGTTTTATACTAGTTCGGCCCCTTACGATGAAGGTAAAAGCCTACGTCTAGTTGTGATTGGTATTGCTGGGGTTTCGATCACCAAGAGGCTCAACTCGTCGGCTTGGTTATCGACTTGTCGTTTCTTGCCCTAAGCCGCCACCAGGTTGTCCCCTTATATACATGGGTTGACGCCTGGCAGCCTACAGAGTCCCGGCCGGCACATAATCGTGTCTGGCTCGGTGACTTCCTTTACATGCCTTTCTTTACAAGTCTTTCCTTACAAACAGCGGTTCACAATATCAAGCCTTAAACCGCCTTCATGCCTTTGGGCCTTCTATAAGATTTAATAAACTATAATATTGAATGTTTACTGGGCTTCTTGTGTAACCCGCCATTGGGGCTGACCCGGCCCCTCCTGGGCGGGTCATAACTGATAGTAATATCCCCAACATTAGGCCCCAGGTTGATTTTGAACTTCGTTCTTTGTCAATCTTCAATACTTAGACAAAAATCCATCTTCTTATCTTCGCTGAGATTTTCTTGTAACCCGCCGTGACATCATCTCTTGAAAACGCAAAAAACTTTCATGACGTCATCTTCCAACGGATCTTTTATCTTTAATGTTTCCCGAGAATCGAGGCGCCTGTATAGCTGGATAACCAATATTTGACTCTCCCTTGATTTTCACGCCCGTCTGTTCGCATCTTTTCCTTATAAATAGGCACGCCTCAGCCTTCTCATTCTCCTCTCTCGCTCCGTCTTCTTCCTCTCGCAAACCCCCTGCTGCTCGAGCTTCGCCACCGCCGCGCTTCACCTCCATCTCCATCGACGTTGGCCGCTACATCAACCCGAACCGATCTAGAGAACAGCGGCGACCTCCGCAGAAGATCCGCAATCGTAAGTGTCTCCCTTTTTACTTCTCAGATCCTCATTTTAGGGTTTCCAAGCTCCTGCATGTTCTTCATAGTTCATCATAGTTCATTGTATTTCTTCCACCGCTAGCCTTTTTTGATCCAAAAAGTTATATATATGCTCGCGCGGTAGTGTTTTTGTACCTCTTCTTGATCCACAGATCCCTTTCTCTGATTAGAAGGCTGGTTCAGAACTTACCGACTCCTCTGTACTGAACTTTTTTGGTCTAGCATTGTTTTCATTTTGAATAACCATTTGATATGGAATAATACCAAGCAATGTAGGAAACTTGTTTGTCTCAATACTTAGCTGAATTTGCCTTGTTCAAATATCTGTAGTCATGGCGGCTTATCATGCCGGCTTAATTTTCCTTATATGTCATTAGCCCTTAACTAAGCCGCCATTACTTGTTTGCATCTTCATCACTTAACTGTCAATCTCACCATTAAACTGATCCGGCATGTTGCTTTTCTTTTCAGTTCTTCTTTGCACATCATGCCGTCCAAAACACAAACCATCTGTAACTGGGTTCCCTCAACCATAACTGAGGAACATTTAAAAGAGTTCTTCACCGTAGGATTTCTGCCAACGAAAACCGTCATGTCTTACCGTGCCCCTGACCCGGAAGAAGAACGGCCCAATCCAAGAGATGGTGAGGTGATCGTTTTTACTAACCACATGAACCGTGCCTTCTCACCGCCCGGCTCAAAGTTCTTCAGAGAGGTCCTCCACTTTTTCAAGCTCCAACCTCAAGATATCGGGCCCAACTGCATATCTAACATCTTTAACTTCCAAGTGCTCTGTGAGGTATATCTTCAACAAGAGACGACCGTGGAGTTGTTTAGAGAATACTTTTATCTAAACCGGCAGAACGAGTGCACCAACGGCCATAGCTTAGAGCTTGGAGGCAATTCAATTCAGCGCCGGCAGGGTGCCGTCTTCCCCCTCATTCTCTTACCAAGTCACCCAAAGGACTGGAACCAGACTTGGTTCTACTGCCAGGACACTTCACCAGAAAACGAGAAGCCACTGCCGGGTTAGCGCCGCGATCATCTTGACTCCAAGTTTGCGCTTCCTGATAAGCTTACCGTCGCTGAACGAAGAGGCTGATACCATCCATCAAAAGGATCAATGCTCTATTGGGGATGGGGTTAACTGGAGTTGATCTGACCCACTACTAGATCTCATGGCGGGTCATCCCTTTGAGCCGCCGGTCAAAGCTGATGTATCAGTATGGTGGAGGCCCGGATGACTCTCTTCGTCACAACCCCGTTCAATTGACAGAAGAAGATATTGTCTCAATGTCAACTCTTCTGGTGAACAGGAAATAAGAAGATTACAGTGTTGTCGGGTTAAACCACTTCTGCCAGCTTAACCCGGTGCCAGAAGTAAGGATGTCGTCATTTCTTTCTTTTGTATTTTCCCAGCCGTATTGTTTTAATACTTGCCTGACTCTTTATCGTGTTTTTACCTGTCTGCAGGCCAACTCTGACTTCTGGAAAGTTAAGTATGACCACGAGGCTGCCAAGAAAGGGAAAGTCGCCGCCATAAACGCTAAGAAAACGACCCGGAGGTCGAGAAAGAAGAAAAAGAGCATGGCTGAAGATTTGATGAAGCTTGATGATACATCTGACTCGGAGGTATCCCTTGATTCCCTTGGACAATTTTTTAACAATCTTATTGACACTGATCATTACCAGGATGACACTAGGGCCAGTCAGGCTATGGAAGCAGAGGTAACTATCATTTCCTCCGACTCAGAGCCCTTGCCAAGACAAAAAGTTCGACGAGTGATCCGTAAAGTAAGGTTTTCTAACCCTTTAGCTCACTTGGATCCCAACTTTCGTTTGAAAAAATAGCAACATGAAAACCGCCGTCAAGCTTGGACTGAAGATGAGCCGGCTGTCGTTCTTCAACAAACTCCTCAGAAGCGTTCGAATGAGGTTTACTTCTTTCTGTCTTGAACTCTTTTTAATGGATCCTTCCCCTTGTATTACTTTTAACTCTATTTTATCCTTTCAGGAGGTGTCTCGCTCTTCTGGCGACTAATCGCAGACGCACGTTCCGGCCTTCAAGACTACTCCTGGGTAATGAAAAATCCTTATATTTTCCGGGTTGTTCAAATTGTATCTTTATACTGATGATCTTGCAACATTTTTCTTAGTGGCCAAGCTAAATCCAAGAAAGCGAAGGAAGCTAAACCGGTGGAAGACCCGCCAGTGCTTGCATCTGACCCGGCCAGGCCATCTTCTCCATTAACCGACGCTCCAGCAGACCCGCCTGTTGATTTAGAAGAAAATCCTCCTGAGTCGTCGTTTGATGAGACCACTGTGAACCCTTCTGCTACTGGACCATCAAGCTCAGCCAACCTGCCATCACCGTCTGCACAAGACGTTCAGATCACCGGGAGCCGCTTTATTGAACCAGGGAATCCAACCGTGCTGGCTCAGTGTACTGCGAAACAAGAGGCATTGGAGAGGCAGAAAGTTCAATTTGACGTTGCCAACTATGACCATCTAAATGCCGATGATATTTTATCCGGCTATCTTAGCCATGTACACTCCAGTCGCGACACTGAGATTGAAATGGTCAAACAACTGCAGTTGAAATACGAGGTACGTTCTTACGGCTTATCTATATTCCTTTAGCCCCCAAGTCTTCAGATTATGATAGAAACGGAATGATCTGTAGACTTTAAAATGTAAGCCGAAACCTTTACCTTTGAAACTTTTCTTGAATTCAATAGAACAAAGCTTTCACCTATAGTCCTCAAGGGCCGGTTCATTTTGATCATAAATGAGCCGGTACATTAAATTGTTTGGTACTGTATTCAAAGGACGTAATACTCCGGTTTAACCTTGAAAAACTTGCTGAACTGCATACATTAGCCCCCAAGTGCCAAGTGTTGTTACTTTGTAAGGTACTTGGGACTTAAAGTATATCTTTAGAGTCATAAAAATTTGATTTGGCATACATTAGCCCCCAAGTGTCAAGTGGTTTTTTGTAAAGTACTTGAGACTTGAATCTTGATTTTTGAACTTGAAGCAAAATCTTGACTCATCTGAATGTTTGCAGCAGAATGCCTTATCTGAATTGAACTCGCAATTGACTGATGCGAAGACCCGGCTAGCGAGTCAGGAGGCAGAAATCAAATCTGCTAACTCCAAGCTGCAAATAAGTCTCTCTGAGATGGAAAATTTAAAGACCAGCTTCGCTGCCAAGAAGAAAACGTGGGAAGAGGAAAAAACGCTTTTGACCCAACGTGCTGAGAAGGCCGAAGCAGCCCTTGAAGAGATTTCAACATAGCTGAATGGTTTAAAGGGCCGGGTGTCTCAAATGGTGGCTGCCATCTTTGGTAAGCCGTCCGACTTTAATTTTGTGTGCTCTTTACTGATCCGGAGTATAAGCCGCCAGCTGACTTTGTGTATAAAATATGTGCAGGCCCTCGAAGCAAAAATATGAGCCAATACCCTTTGATTAAACTGAAGGGAGTGTATACATTTGTAGAACAACTGTATATTGGCACACAGCGGGCTCTTGCCGCCATCTCTCCTGCCAATCAAGGACCCAACCGGCTCAGCATCGTCCTGAAGAAACTGTCAATCCTGCCTGCGAGGATTCAAGAAGTGAAATGCTCCTGCGCGTGAGCCGGAGCTTTGACTGCCCTGAGCCGCTCCAAGGCTTGGGTGCCAGACCTAGACCCGGCGGACGTGGCCAGAGGCTATCCCACCGTGAAGGAAGATGGTTCTCCTTTTGAGCAGGATGACTTCATGGCCTGCGTGCGTGGAGTCTGACCTCAGGCAACTACCCTTGGAGACGACACCAATATTGACAAATACCAGCCGGGTTTTGATGCTAAAAATAAGAATATGGCGACTCCCTCGTACAAGGTGACGGATTTGATCCCGCCTGTAAGGGAAAACACATTTGCCCCGGAGGTTGACCCGGCAGGCCTGATCGATGATGAAGCAGAATTCATTGCCGTGAATGGTTTTGACTAGTCAAAACCCAACTTCCAGCCAACAGAGGGCGGTGAACCGGCGAGGGAGGAATAATAACCATCTTCATTTGGCTTATAAAAAGCCATGTAATAGTTTAGCTGTGAAAACACTGAATGCCCTGCTTATGCCATCGTGCATAAAACAGTGTATGTGACTCCGTGTTTCCTGATGGCAATATATACATTATATTTGATGATCGTTTCTGCAACACTTTAAATCTGTACCCTGTAGAGACAAGAAAAGACTAGCATGGTGTCTTAGAATCGAACGGGTTAAAACACCCCGCTTACATCCAATATGGTTATCATAATAGAAAAACAGAAAGAAAATATAAATAAAGGACAAGGGCTGAAACTAACTCTTTAGTTAATGCAGCAGGCAATTATATATAAATAATAGCCATACTTGTACCTTTGATCCTTAGACCACCGACTTGAGTAACCCGGGTAATGAAGCCAATAACTCAATCTTTCTGAGAAATCAATACCTTTGAATACTTCAATGATCATTATACCTTGGTAGCCATGTTGTCAAATAGACAAACCGGCGAAGAAGATCATGCTAATTATTTGCAACAAGAAACTCAAAGGCAAATAACAATTAACAAGTATGATTTAACCTTATATTTAAAGGTTGCTGGCTTCTGATTCGAATACGATTAGTAAACCGGACCAGAGGGGTTAACCTAAGGTTCGAATACGACCATATAGCCCCCAGTGGCTGTGGCGTTGCGCCGATCAAGAGGGTACCGACAGCTATGTTCTCTTTGGTTCGAATACGACCTGTGTTTGAACAGGAAGCCCCCAAATGACCTTGAGAGGTTTTTAACGACCCTGATTCGAATACGATCCAAGTCAGACCCAAAAGGGGTTAAGCTATGATTCAGATACGATCAAGAAGCCCCTAGTGAGTTTGGCCTTGAGCCAATCAAGAGGGTTACAACATTTATGTTTTCTTTGGTTCGAATACGACCTATGTTTGAACAGGAAGCCCCCAAGTGACCATGATAATTGCAGCTAGATTCGAATACGATCATAAGCCAGACTAAAAAAGGTTAGACTTGATTCCAATATGATCAGCTCCTTAATAGTCATTTGAGAATAAGAAATAACAAAGATGCATAATCTTTGAAAAGGAAAGAGACTGATGGTCTTACTTTATTACTTATCATGGTATATACAATGTTAAAGTATGTACATGATGAGAGCCGGTAGCTCAGGTGTAGTATGGCCGAAGTTGAGCAATGTCCACGGCCGGCGGGTCTCCTCCTCCGACTTACGTGAATCTTTGTGTTCTCGGACGTCAATGAGGTAATACGACTCGTTGTTTAAGTTATTGCTGACCACAAAGGGTCCCTCCCAAGGTGGGGATAGCTTGTGTGCATCTGACAGATCCTGGATGAGCCGGAGCACCAGGTCGCCTTCCTGAAAAGTCCTGGATTTGACCCGGCGGCTGTGATAACGGCGCAGGTCCTGTTGATAAATTGCTGATCGATCCGCTGCTAAATCTCTTTCTTCATCCAACAAATCAAGTGCATCCTGTCTGGCTTGTTCATTATTAGCTTCAACATAAGCCGCCACACGGGGCGAGTCATGACGGATGTCACTAGGCAACATTGCTTCTGCTCCATAAACCATGAAGAAAGGTGTGTAACCTGTAGACCTATTAGGCGTGGTGTTGATACTCCACAGCACCGAGGGTAATTCCTCTACCCAACAACCCGGCGTTCGCTGTAAGGGAACCATAAGCCGGGGTTTGAGACTTTTTAAAATTTCCCGATTTGCTCTCTCAGCTTGACCATTGGATTGAGGATGAGCTACAGAAGAAACATCAAGCCGGATGTGCTCACATTGACAAAACTCCTCCATAGCCCCTTGGGACAGATTAGTGCCATTGTCAGTGATAATGCTGTGTGGAAAACCAAAACGGAAGATCACCTTTTTCATGAACTGAACCACCGTGGACGCGTCACACTTACTCAATGGCTCCGCCTCAACCCACTTAGTGAATTTATCAACTGCCACCAAGAGATGTGTCTTTTTATCCTTAGACCTTTTGAAAGATCCCACCATGTCAAGCCCCTAGACCGCCAACGGCCAAGTGATTGGAATCATCCGGAGTTCTTGAGCTGGCACATGCGCTCGTCGTGCAAACTTTTGACACCCATCACATCTGCTGACTAGATCCTCTTCATCAGTTTGAGCCATCAACTAGCAAAAATGTGACGAAAAGCTTTGGCCACCAGAGATTTTGACCCGGCGTGATGACCACAATCGCCTTCATGGATCTCAGGAAGTATTTCTTAACCTTCTTCGGGGGAAACACACCGCTGAAATGCTCCGGAGACACAGCGATGGTATAATTCTCCATCCGAAATCGTCATTGACTTAGACCGCCGGGTTATCTGTCGAGCCAGGGTCTCATCCGCTGGCGACTCTCCCGGGGTCATGTAAGCCAAGAACGGCACTGTCCAATCTGGGATGACATGAAGAGCCACCACCAACTGTGCCTCCGGGTCAGGAACAGTGATGACCCATAAGTATAGGGGATCTATCGTAATCCTCTCGATAAGTAAGAGTGTCGAACCCAACGAGGAGCAGAAGGAAATGATAAGCGGTTTTCAGCAAGGTATTCTCTGCAAGTACTGGAATAAGTGGTAACAGATAGTTTTGTGATGAGATAATTTGTAACGAGCAACAAGTAACAAAAGTAAATAAAGTGCAGCAAGGTGGCCCAATCCTTTTTGTAGCAAAGGACAAGCCTGGACAAACTCTTGTATAAGGAAAAGCGCTCTCGAGGACACATGGGAATATCGTCAAGCTAGTTTTCATCACGTTCATATGATTCGCGTTCGGTACTGTGATAATTTGACATGTGGGTGGACCGGTGCTTGGGTGCTGTTTTTACTTGAACAAGCATGCCACTTATGATTAACCTGTATTCCAAGCATCCACAACTACAACAAAAGTATTAAGGTAAACCTAACTGTGGCATGAAACATATGGATCCAAATCAGCCCCTTACGAAGCAATGCATAAACTAGGGTTTAAGCTTCTGTCACTCTAGCAACCCATCATCTACTTATTACTTCCCAATGCCTTCCTCTAGGCCCAAATAATGGTGAAGTGTTATGTAGTCGACGTTCACATAACACCACTAGAGGCTAGACAACATATCTCTTATCAAAATATCGAACGAATACCAAATTCACATGACTACTAATAGCAAGACTTCTCCCTTGTCCTCGGGAACAAACGTAACTACTCACAAAGCATATTCATGTTCGTAATCAGAGGGGTAATAATATGCATAAAGGATCTGAACATATGATCTTCCACCAATTAAACCAACTAGCATCAACTACAAGGAGTAATTAACGCTACTAGCAACCTACTAGCACCAATCCCGGACTTGGAGACAAGAATTGGATACAAGAGATGAAGTAGGGTTTTGAGATGAGATGGTGCTGATGAAGATGTTGATGGAGATTTCCCTCTCCCGATGAGAGGAGCATTAGTGATGACGATGGTGATGATTTCCCCCTCCAGGAGGGAAGTTTCCCCGGCAGAACAGCTCTGCCGGAGCCCTAGATTGGTTCCGCCAAGGTTCCGCCTCGTGGCGGCGGAGTTTCATCCCGAAAGGTTGCTTCTGGTTTTTTTCTTGATGAAAAACTTCATATAGCATAAGATGGTCATCGGAGAGCCACCTGGGGTCCCACGACGTAGGGGGCGCGCCCTAGTGGGGCGCCCCCCCACCCTCGTGGAAAGGGTGTGGGCCCCATGGTCTTCATCTTTGGCGAGGATTTTTCATTATTTATTATAAGGTATTCTGTGGAGTTTCAGGACTTTTGGAGTTGTGCAGAATAGGTCTCTAATATTTGCTCCTTTTCCAGCCCAGAATTCCAGCTGCCAGCATTCTCCCTCCTTATGTAAACCTTGTAAAATAAGAGAGAATAGCCATAAGTATTGTGACTTAATGTGAAATAACAGCCCATAATGCAATAAATATCGATATAAAAGCATGATGCAAAATGGACGTATCAAGTCCCCCAAGCTTAGACCTCGCTTGTCCTCAAGCGAAGGCCGATAACAATAAATATGTCCCCATATTTAGAGGTAGACGCATCGATAAAAATAAAATACGGACATGAGGACATCATGATTATTCTCATAACAGCAACATATATAGATATTGTCATATGATTACTTATGTTCAAGTGATGATCTATTCACAATGCAAAAGTATGAATCAGAAACCTTATTGAGAACCAACAAACTATAACCTCAGTCATTGAAACAATTGCAATTTATCATAACATCAGAAAGAGTCTATGTCAGGGCTAAAAAGCAAGGCCACATACTGAACTATCATCTAGTCCTTCATAATTGCTAACACTCGCGCAATACTTGTGGTTACGCAGTTTTAATCGGACACAGAGAAAGATAGGGGCTTATAGTTTCGCCCCATAACCTTTTACCTCAAGGGTAATGTCAACAATAATAACTCATGCCCCCCTACATCCAATTATATATATATATATATATCAGGTTCTTTCAAACATGCTGGGCTTGCCAAAGGATAAAATGAAAAAGGGGGAGGTGAAGATCACCATGACACTTGCATAAGGTAGAAGATAATAATAAAAGATAGGCCCTTTGCAGAGGGAAGCAGAGGTTGCCATGCGCTTTTATGGTTGGATGCACAAAATCTTAATGCGAAAGAACGTCACTTTATATTGCCCCTTGTGATATGAACCTTTATTATGCAGTCCGTCGCTTTTATTACTTCCACATCACAAGATTGTATAAAGCTTATTTCTCCCACACTAATCATACATACTTAGAGCAATTTTTATTGCTTTGCACCGATGACAACTTACTTGAAGGATCTTACTCAATCCATAGGTAGATATGGTGGACTCTCATGGCAAAACTGGTTTAAGGGTATTTGGAAGCACAAGATGTATCTCTACTTGGTGTTGAGAATTTGGCTAGCATGAGGGGGAAAGGCAAACTAAACATGTTGGATGATCCATGACAACATACTTTATCTCAGATATAAGAAAACATAACCCATTACGTTGTCTTCCTTGTCCAACATCAACTCTTTAGCATGTCATATTTTGATGAGTGCTCCCAATCATAAAAGATGTCAATAATAGTATATTTATATGTGAAACCTCTCTTTCCTCATTACTTCCTATTAATTTCAACGATGACCAAAGCTATGTCTGCCAACTCCCAACAACTTTTAATCATCACACTCTTTCTATGTGAAGTCATTACTATCAATAGGATCAATATGAACTTTTGTTTCTTCTTATTCTTTTTCTCTTTTCTTTTATTCACCCAAGATCATAGCAAGAAAATCAAGCCCTTGACTCAACACTAATCTTTATTATATAGCTCACGGACTCGATTACATAGAGATATCATAAGGCAAAACTCAAAACTAGATCATGCCATAAACTTTATTCTACTATATCAAAATACTACTAATAGGATCGAACTAAGGAAAATGGTAAAGATAGGAGTTGTGATTCTGATACGATACCGGGGCACCTCCCCCAAGCTTGGCAGTTGCCAAGGGGAGTGCCCATACCCATGTGATTATACCTCCTTGGTTGGTGAAGATGGAGGTGATGGATAGTCGCACATCGAGCGTAAGAGGTCCTCTAGCTTGCGAATAATGCCCTTGAGTGCAAAGATATGCTCCTTCAACAAAATATTTTCACTTGTGCGATACTTGTTTTGAATACGAGTTAACTCAATCATCTGGAAAGCTTCGATCTCAGTTGGGGTAAGAAGGTTCTGATCAAGTTGAAGGATGTCTTCTGTTGCCGGAGCTTGGTTCTCCGTGGCCTTCTTGATCCCTTCATCCTTGTTGATCTCCATGGGTTCTTCCCTCTTCAGCTCTATCTTCATTAGCCAGGCATCTTTGTCACGGTTGTTAGAGGAGGGGGACGACATGATGCCTGGCCTTGACAACCCTGACAGAGAACAGCCCAAAAAAGAACAGAGGATATTTGCGTGATACGGGATTCAATACCTTCGGGAGAATATATAGTGAATTTTTACCAACCAAAATATGTATCGTGCAAGAAAACGGAGTCTAGAAGGCACACGAGGTAGGGGTGCGCCCAGGGGGGTAGGGCGCGCCCTCCACCCTCGTGGGGCCCTCATGTCCTTCCCGGACTACTACTTAATTTTCTAATTTTCTAAATATTCCAAAACGGAGAAATATTGCCTTAAAAATTGTTTTGGAGTCGGTTTACTTACTGTAGCACATACCTATCCCTTTTCGGAGTCTGAAACATTCTGGAAAGTGTCCCTTATGTATTCCTCTGGGGTTACGGTTTCAATAATATTGGTTTCAATATTTATGGGATTACGTGAGATATAATGTTTAATTCTCTGACCGTTTACCACCTTCGGATTTGTGCCTTCGAAGTTGTTGATTTTTATGGCACCGGAATGATAGACCTTCTCGATAACATAGGGGCCTTTCCATTTAGAGAGAAGTTTTGCTGCAAAAAATCTTAAACGAGAGTTGTATAGCAATACGTAATCACCTACATTAAACTCACGCTTTTGTATCATTTTGTCATGCCATCTTTTAACCTTTTCTTTAAACAACTTGGCATTTTCATAAGCTTGGGTTCTCCATTCATCAAGTGAGCTAATATCAAATAACCTCTTTTCACCAGCAAGTTTAAAATCATAGTTGAGCTCTTTAATAGCCCAGTATGCCTTATGTTCTAGTTCGAGAGGTAAGTGACATGCTTTTCCATATACCATTTTATATGGAGACATACCCATAGGATTTTTATATGCAGTTCTATAGGCCCATAATGCATCATCAAGTTTGTTGGACCAATTCTTTCTAGACATATTGACCGTCTTTTGCAAAATTAATTTGAGTTCTCTATTACTCAATTCTACTTGACCACTAGACTGTGGGTGATACGGAGATGCAATTCTATAATTGGCGTCATATTTAGCAAGCATTTTACGGAAAGCACCATGAATAAAATGTGAACCACCATCAGTCATTAAATATCTAGGGACTCCAAACCTTGGAAAAATAACGTCTTTAAGCATTTTAATAGAAGTGTTATGATCAGCACTACTAGTTGGAATAGCTTCTACCCACTTAGTAACGTAATCAACAGCAACTAAAATATGTGTATATCCATTAGAGGCAGGAAAAGGTCCCATATAATCAAAGCCCCAAACATCAAACGGTTCAATAACAAGTGAATAATTCATAGGTATTTCTTGACGTCTACTAATATTACCAATTCTTTGACATTCATCACAAGATAGGACAAACTTACGGGCATCCTTGAAGAGAGTAGCCCAATAAAAACCGGATTGCAATACCTTATGTGCAGTTCTATCTCCCGCATGGTGTCCTCCATAAGTTTCGGAGTGGCACTTGCGTAGGATCTGTTCCTGTTCATGCTCAGGTACACAACGTCTAATAACACCATCTACTCCTTCTTTATAAAGATGTGGGTCATCCCAAAAGTAATGTCTCAAATCACAGAAGAACTTTTTCTTTTGTTGGTATGTGAAGCTAGGTGGTATAAATTTAGCAACTATGTAATTAGCATAATCAGCATACCAAGGGGTACTACGAGAAGTACTTCTGACATTTAATTGTTCATCAGGAAAGCTATCATCAATAGGTAGTGGGTCCTCAAGAACATTCTCTAACCTAGATAAGTTTTCTACAACGGGGTTCTCAGCTCCTTTTCTATCAACAATATGCAAATCAAATTCTTGTAGCAAGAGAACCCATCTAATAAGTCTTGGTTTATCATCTCTCTTCTCCATAAGATATTCAATAGCAGCATGATCAGTGTGGATAGTTACTTTAGAATCAACAATATAAGGTCTGAACTTATCACAAGCAAATACAACTGCTAAAAGTTCTTTTTTAGTAGTAGCATAATTTCTTTGAGCATTGTCTAGAGTCTTACTAGCATAATGGATAACATTTAATTTCCTATCAACTCTTTGCCCTAGAATAGCACCTACAGCATAATCGCTAGCATCAGACATAATTTCAAAGGGTAAATTCCAATCAGGTGGCTGAACAATAGGTGCAGAGACTAATTCTTTCTTAAGTATTTAAAATGCTTCTACACAATCATCATCAAAGACAAATGGTATATCTTTTTGCAATAAATTAGTCAGAGGCCGAGAAATTTTTGAGAAGTCCTTAATGAACCTCCTATAAAATTCGGCGTGACCAAGGAAACTTCTTATACCTTTGATGTCCTTGGGACATGCCATCTTTTCAATAGCATCAACCTTGGCTTTATAAACTTCAATACCTCTTTCACAAACTTTATCCCCCAAGACAATACCCTCATTAACCATAAAGTGGCACTTTTCCCAATTCAATACAAGATTAGTTTCTTCACATCTCTGCAAAACTCGATCAAGATTGCTCAAGCAATCATCAAAAGAAGATCCATAGACGGAAAAGTCATCCATGAAAACCTCACAAATCTTTTCACAAAAGTCAGAGAATATAGCCATCATGCATCTTTGAAAGGTAGCAGGTGCATTACATAAACCAAAAGGCATACGTCTATAAGCAAAAGTACCAAAAGGGCATGTAAAAGTAGTCTTTGATTGATCTTTAGCCGACACAGGTATTTGAGAGAAACCAGAATAACCATCTAGAAAGTAGTAATGTGTATGCTTGCATAATCTTTCTAGCATTTGATCGATAAAAGGTAAGGGGTAATGATCTTTCTTAGTAGCCTTATTTAATTTGCGAAAATCAATTACCATCATATAACCTGTAATAATTCTTTGTGGAATCAATTCATCTTTATCACTAGGAACAACAGTAATACCTCCCTTCTCAGGGACACAATGAACAGGACTTACCCACTGATTATCAGCAACGGGATAAATTATACCTTCCTCCAGAAGCTTTAGTATTTCTTTTCTTACCACTTCTTTCATTTTAGGATTCAGACGTCGTTGAAGATCGCGAACTGGTTTGGCATCTGCTTACAAATTTATTTTATGTTGACATAGAGTGGGACTAATGCCCTTAAGATCATCAAGAGTATATCCAATAGTAGCACGGTGCTTCTTCAGAGTTTTCAATAATCTTTCTTCTTCATGCTCTGAAAGGTTAGCACTAATAATAACACGATATATCTTCTTTTCATCAAGATAAGCATATTTAAGATTATCAAGCAACGGTTTAAGCTCAAACACGGGATCACCCTTAGGTGGAGGGGAATCCCCTAGGATTTCAATAGGAAAATTGTGTTTCAGAATAGGTTCCTATTTAAACAATACTTCATCTATTTCCCTTCTTTCATTCATAAACATATCATTCTCATGGTCTAGCAAATATTGTTCTAAAGGATCACTAGGAGGTACGGCAATAGAAGCAAGACCAATAATTTCATCCTTACTAGGCAATTCTTCTTCACGGTGTTGTTTACTAAATTTAGAGAAATTAAACTCATGAGTCATATCATCTATGGTTTCTCAACATAACAAGTAGGAACAATAGGATCATTATAAGTGACAGCCTTTTCTTCAACTTTAATAGGTGCAGCTACTTTTACTTCTATGGGAGGATGACACTTAAACCACTACTCCTTAGGGAGATCAACATAATTAGTAAAATATTTACAGAAAGAAGCTACTATCTCAGAATCAAGTCCATATTTAGTGCTAAACTTACGAAAAGTATTGGTATCCATAAAAGATTTAACACAATCAAACTTAGGTGTCATACCTGACTCCTTACCTTTGTCGATAACCCAATATTCAGAGTTCCGTTTAATTCTATCTAGTAAATCCCATCTAAATCCAATAGTCTTCATCATAAAAGAGTCAGCACAAGAAGTATCGAGCAAGGTGCGATTATTTTCACAAAGCCGAGCATAAAGTTTTTGAATAATTGTTTCTCTTGGAAGCTCATGATTGGGGCATGAATATAACATTGATTTAAGACTCCCCCAAGATTGAGTGATGCTTTATCCTTCGCGAGGCCAAAAATTATATATATAATTGCGATCACGATGAACAAGATGCATAGGGTAATACTTTTGATGAAATTCCAATTTCAATCTTCTATAGTTCCATGATCTCGTATCATCACATAGCCTATACCATGTCAATGCGTCTCCCTTCAAAGATAAAGGGAAGACCTTTTTCTTAGAAACATCATCGGATATACCTGCAAGCTTAAATAATCCACAAACTTCATCCACATATATTAGGTGTTCATCAGGATGCTTTGTTCCATCTCCTATAAAAGGATTAGCTAGCAGTTTTTCTATCATAGCCGAAGGATACTCATAAGGAATTTCATTTTCAATAGGTTCAGTAGGTTGAGGAGCAACTATTTTCTCTACTGGTCAGGGTGAAGATACCCCAAACAAGCCCCTCAGAGGATTACTTTCCATAGTAACAAGTGACAGTAAATTTCAGCACACTATATAAATTTTTCCTTACCAAATTCCACCTACCAAAGGCGCTTCACTCCTCGGCAATGGCGCCAGAAAAGAGTCCTGATGACCCACAAGTATCGGGGATCTATCGTAGTCCTTTCGATAAGTAAGAGTGTCGAACCCAAGAAGGAGCAGAAGGAAATGATAAGCGGTTTTCAGCAAGGTATTCTCTGCAAGTACTAGAATAAGTGGTAACAGATAGTTTTGTGATGAGATAATTTGTAATGAGAAACAAGTAACAAAAGTAAATAAAGTGCAGAAAGGTAGCCTAATCCTTTTTGTAGCAAAGTACAAGCCTGGACAAACTCTTATATAAGGAAAAGCGCTCCCGAGGACACATGGGAATATCGTCAAGCTAGTTTTCATCACGTTCATATGATTCGTGTTCGGTACTTTGATAATTTGACATGTGGGTGGACCGGTGCTTGGGTTCTTTTCTTACTTGAACAAACATCCCACTTATGAATAACCTCTATTGCAAGCATCCACAGCTACAATAAAAGTATTAAGGTAAACCTAACCATAGCATGAAACATATGGATCCAAATCAGCCCCTTATGAAGCAACACTAAAACTAGGGTTTAAGATTCTGTCACTCTAGCAACCCATCATCTACTTATTACTTCCCAATGCCTTCCTCTAGGCCCAAATAATGGTGAAGTGTTATGTAGTCGACGTTCACATAACACCACTAGAGGCTAGACAACATACATCTTATCAAAATATCGAACGAATACCCAATTCACATGACTACTAATAGCAAGACTTCTCCCTTGTCCTCAGGAACAAACGTAACTAATCACAAAGCATATTCATGTTCATAATCAGAGGGGTAATAATATGCATAAAGGATCTGAACATATGATCTTCCAGCAATTAAACCAACTAGCATCAACTACAAGGAGTAATTAACACTACTAGCAACATACTAGCACCAATCCCGGACTTGGAGACAAGAATTGGATACAAGAGATGAACTAGGGTTTTGAGATGAGATGGTGCTGATGAAGATGTTGATGGAGATTGCCCTCTCCTGATGAGAGGAGTGTTGGTGATGATGATGGCGATGATTTCCCCCTCCGGGAGGGAAGTTTCCCCGACAGAACAGCTCTGCTGGAGCCCTAGATTGGTTCCGCCAAGGTTCCGCCTCGTCGCGGTGGAGTTTCGTCCCGAAAGGTTCCTTATAGTTTTTTTTCAACGAAAGACTTCATATAGCAGAAGATGGTCATCGGAGAGCCACCAGGGGGGCCCATGAGGTAGGGGGGCGCCCTAGGGGGGGCGCCCCCACCCTCGTGGAAAGGGTGTGGGCCCCCTGGTCTTCATCTTTGGCGAGGATTTTTCATTACTTATTATAAGGTATTCCATGGAGTTTGAGGACTTTTGGAGTTGTGCAGAAAAGGTCTCTAATATTTGCTCCTTTTCCAACCCAGAATTCCAGCTGCCGGCATTCTCCCTCCTTATGTAAACCTTGTAAAATAAGAGAGAATAGACATAAGTATTGTGACTTAATGTGAAATAACAGCCCATAATGCAATGAATATCAATATAAAAGCATGATGCAAAATGGACATATCAAACAGCTAAATCTTCTTATGTGGGCAACTTGACAGACGGGTTATGCAAAACATTCAAAAAGGTGTTAGGAGGTACCGGCTTACGCTGAGACCCCAACCGGCTTAAAGCATCAGCCACTTCGTTCTTTTGACGGTCAATGTGCTCCACCTGATAACCTTTAAAATGCCCTGGAACAGTGTCAACCTCCCGGCGATAAGCCGCCATGAGAGGGTCCTTGGAATCCCACTTGCCTGATACCTGCTGAGCAACTAAATCTGAGTCGCCAAGACATCTGACCCGGCTCAAACTCATCTCTTTTTCCACTCGAAGACCATGGAGCAAGGCTTCATACTCTGCTGCGTTGTTAGTGCAAGGAAACATGAACCGTAACACATAACAAAATTTGTCACCTCGCGGAGAGGTTAACACAACTCTAGCCCCCGATCCTTCCAACTGTCTGGACCCATCAAAATGAATAGTCCAATGCGTGTTGTCTGGTTTCTCTTCTGGCATCTGCATCTCTGTCAAGTCATTAATGAAGTCAACCAGTTCTTGAGATTTGATTGCAGTACGTGGCACATAATTCAACCCATGAGACCCAAGCTCAATTGCCCACTTGGCGACTCGCCCAGTGGCTTCTCTATTTTGAATGATGTCTCCCAAAGGAGCAGAGCTAACCGTGGTGATTGGGTGTCCCTGAAAATAATGCTTAAGCTTACGGCTTGCCATGAACACCCCATATACGAGCTTCTGCCAATGTGGATATCGTTGCTTGGATTCAATTAGCACCTCACTGACGTAGTAAACCAGCTATTGAACTGGATGCTTCTTGCTATCCTCCTTGTGCTCCACCACAATAGCCACACTAACAGCTCGTGAGTTGGCGGCCACGTATAACAGCAGCGGCTCTTTCTCGACTGGAGCAGCCAGGACCGGCGGCTCAGCAAGCTGTGTCTTCAGATCTTCAAAAGCAGGGTCTGCAGCATCACTCCAAACAAAATCATCTGTTTTCGTCATCATCTGATACAGAGGCATTGCCTTCTCCCCTAACCGGCTTATGAACCGGCTCAAAGCACCAACACGGCCCGCCAGTCGTTGAACGTCATTGATGCATGTTGGTTTGGCTAGGGATGTAATTGCCTTGATTTTCTCTGGGTTAGCCTCAATTCCTCGGTTAGACACCAAAAAACCCAAGAGCTTGCCAGCTTGGACTCCAAAAACACATTTGGCTGGGTTAAGCATCATTTTGTAGACCCGGATATTATCGAAAGTCTCTTTCAGATCTGTGACCAAGGTTTCTTCCTTCCTGGATTTTACCACTATATCATCCACATAAGCATGAATATTACGCCCAATTTGATCATGAAGACAATTCTGCACACACCGTTGGTAAGTCACCTGGGCACTCTTAAGCCCAAAAGGCATAGACACATCGCAGAAAGCTCCAAAAGGAGTGATAAAAGCCGTCTTCTCCAGATCCTTGACTGCCATCTTGATCTGATGATAACCGGAATAAGCATCCAAGAAACTCAAACGTGCGCAACCCGCCGTAGAATCAATGATCTCATCAATACAGGGGAGGGCAAAAGGATCAGCCAGAAAAGCCTTGTTTAGATCGGCGTAATCCACACACATACGCCAGGTGCCATTCTTTTTGAGTACAAGCACCGGGTTGGCTAACCACTCTGGGTGAAAGACTTGTATAATGAACCCAGCTGCCAAAAGCCGGGCCACCTCTTCTCTAATGGCCTTGCGCCATTCTTCATTGAACCGTTGGAGAAATTGTCTGACAGGTTTAAACTTTGGATCAGTATTGAGAGTGTGCTCAGCGAGTTCCCTCAGGACATCCGGCATGTCTGAAGGTTTCCATGCAAAGATGTCCCAGTTCTCACGGATGAACTCGATGAGCACGCTTTCCTATTTTGGATCCAAGTTAGCACTGATGATGAACTGCTTGGATGAGTCGCCAGGCACAAAGTCAACCATCTTGGTGTCATCAGCTGATTTGAACTTCAACACCGGCTCATGCTTTGTTGTTGGTTTCTTTAATGACGTCATGTCTGCCGGGTCAACATGATCTTTGTAAAATTTTAACTCCTCTGTTGCACAGATAGATTCAGCATAGGCAGCATCACCTTCTTCACACTCCAAGGTTATTTTCCGGCTCCCGTGTACTGTGATGGTACCCTTATAACCCGGCATCTTAAGCTGCAAATACACATAACATGGCCGAGCCATGAATTTGGCATAAGCCGGCCGTCCAAACAGAGCATGATACGGGCTTTTGATCTTAACCACCTCAAAGGTTAATTTTTCTACTCTGGAGTCATACTCATCCCCAAAGGCTACTTCCAGTTCAATCTACCCATTGGGTATGCCGACTTGCCCAGAACCACACCGTGAAAAACAGTGTTGGATTGTTTAAGACTCTTATCAGTCAATCCCATCCGGTGGAATGTCTCATAATAGAGGATGTTGATGCTGCTGCCTCCATCCATGAGTACTTTAGTGAATTTGTATCCACCAACCTGAGGTGCCACCACCAAAGCCAAGTGACCCGGATTATCGACCCGGGGTGGGCGATCCTCTCTACTCCACACAATAGGCTGCTCTGATCAACGTAAGTAACGTGGAACCGCCGGCTCAACGGCATTGACGGCCCTCTTGTGAAGTTTCTGGTCTCTCTTACATAAGCTAGTGGTGAATAGATGGTATTGCCCACTATTCGGCTGCTTCGGATTGCTCTGATATCCGGACTGCTGTTGTTGATTACCTTGGCCGGATTGGGGATTATACCCTCCTTGGTTACCAGGATGGCCCTGACTGTGGAATCCTCCTCCACCTAAGCCGGCGCTCGGGCCTTGGAAACTGCCTCCACCTGAGCCGCCACCTGGGCCGTGACCTCCATCAAATGTGTTTGAATTTTTAAACGCCTTCATGATCGTACAATCTTTCCACAGGTGGGTGGCTGGCTTCTCCCGGGTGCCGTGTTTAGGACAAGGCTCATTCAATAATTGCTCAAGCGTGGGACCTGACCGGCCCGACCGAGGGGGCTGGCTGCCCTTGCGCCGTTGATTTCCTCTTTGTGCATTGGTGTTAGCAACAAACTCATTAGCCTTACGTTTATTACCTCCTTGATTCGCCGGGTTATGCTGGTGACCCTTGCCATTGCTGTTCTTCTTTCCCTTCGTTGCCTTTTCTTTGTCAGACACCGGGTCCTTGGTAGTATCAGATTCAGCATACTTGACAAGAGCTGCCATCAACTTTCCCATGTCATTACAGTCACTCTTGAGCCGCCCCATCTTCTGCTTTAGAGGTTCAAAACGGCAATTTTTATCCAACATCAAAACCGCTGAGCCGGCATCCATCTTATCAGATGAATGTATTATCTCCTTGACCCGGCGCACCCAATGGGTTGTGGATTCACCATCCTCTTGCTTGCAATTGCTCAGGTCCACAATCGACATAGGGTGCTTACACGTGTCCTTAAAGTTCTGGATGAACCGGGCCTTTAACTCCGCCCATGAGCCGATAGAATTGGGTGGCAATCTCTTCAACCAAGTACGAGCTGTTCCATCTAACATCATAGTGAAATACTTGGTCATTGCTGCATCGCTGACCTCCAATAACTCCATAGCCATCTCATAACTCTCAATCCAAGCCCCGGGCTATAAGTCAGCTGTGTAATTAGGTACCTTACAAGGCCCCTTAAAGTCCTTTGGCAAACGCTCATTACGTATGGCTGGCACCAAGCAAGGAATGCCTCCGGTTCTTGTGGCCACTCCTGCCTCGACCGAGGTTGCTGGATAAGCCGGAAAAGTTTGATGGGCCGCCTGATCTGCTGCCATTTGTGCTGCTCGTTCCGCCTCTTGACGAATCCTCTCCTGCTCCGCCAAGTTAAGGGCTCCAGCCCGCACCGGCTCATGCCTGTATGGCCGGTTGTGGCATTGAGCATTGCTTGACATATCTGCGGATTCCATATGCCTACTGTAACTCGGGCTCCGGCTTGGGCGAGGATTTGAATGGATCCTGTCTCGACTGTAGGAGTATGCATCCTGCTGCGCCAGAGCTGTTTGAAGAAGTTCTCTTACCCTCCGTGTTTCAATTACCACCGGTGAGTCACCTTCCATCGGAAGAGCCGCCAGACGAGCCGATGCTGCGATGAGATTTTCCAAAGGGTTGGAGAAGTGACCCAGCAGCGTTGGGACGTAATGAGGCGGAGCGGTAATTATACAAGGTGGATCCATGGCGTACGGCTGAATCGGTGCGCCGGGTGTTGTAATCCGGGGTGCCTCCGGTGGGTTACTTCCCCCGGCTCCGGGTGTGTGAAAAAGATTCCTAGGATCGAGCGTCAGAGGCAGGCATGATTGGGTTTTCTGATGCCTCCTCCTCATGACCTCGTTCGGCGCGTTCAGATCCACCGAGAGCCGGAAGGTCTCCGCTTGAAGCTGTTGAGCACGAACGTCCAAAGCCGCCCGCTCTGCTACCATCCTGACTTCCTCTGCGGCTAGATTTTCTTTAGATTACACCATCTCTTCATGTATGCATGCCACCTCTGCGTCATACTGGGCTTTATCCGCCGGCTCTACCATGGCAGTCAATAGAGTCATCAGTTTATCCATGAGGTCCATCAAGATCTGAGTCGGGGGGCGCGCGGGGTCTCCTGACCCGGCTGCGGCCGACCTGGTAGCTGTTGCCGCCACTGCTGTAGAGTTCTGCCCGGGCTGTGTTCCAGCCATGAAGAATCCGGCCCAATTCGTCGGCTCAAGAGGGTCTGGAATACTGCTGCCATCAGAACAGCCCCCGAGCATGCCGTCCTGCAGTTGGTACAAAGAGTCTGTCTCGCCCGTTGATGAAGCAGTATCGGAACGGACGGCCGTCTCATTGCCCTCCACCGATCCTTCAGAGTATTTAGCACCATGGACGGAGCCTACGAAGGCATGCTTCACAGCAGATTGAATATGGGCGGTCCTCGTGCACCGAGCCGTTTCGATGAGGTTGGTGTGGACGTCCGGCTCAGGACCTGACTCGCCGATCCGACCTATGAAGACGTGAATTCTGCCGAAGGGGACCCAGTATCCGTACTCAATTGAGCCGGCCTCCGGGCCCCAGCCTTTGTCGTTGATGTAGAGATTGCCGCGACGACTCTTGGTCATCCGGCCCACAGCGTATCCCTTGAGCCCCTCAAAGTTGCCCTTCAAGAACTCAAATCCACCGTGCGCTGGCCCCATGGTAGGCGCCAACTGTCATGGAATTGTCACGGCAGATGTCCTAGAGCAAGGACTTAGTCATAGGGCCATCGCACTAGGAAGCTTAAAGGGGTTAATCGGGACAAAGGACACGATAGGGTTTTATACTAGTTCGGCCCCTTACGATGAAGGTAAAAGCCTACGTCTAGTTGGGATTGGTATTGCTGGGGTTTCGATCACCAAGAGGCTCAACTCGCCGGCTTGGTTATCGACTTGTCGTTTCTTGCCCTAAACCGCAACCGGGTCGTCCCCTTATATACATGGGTTGATGCTTGGCGGCCTACAGAGTCCCGGCCGGCTCATAATCATGTCCGGCTCGGTGAGTTCCTTTACATGCCTTTCTTTACAAGTCTTTCCTTACATATAGCGGTTCACAATATCAGGCCTTAAACCGCCTTCAGGCCTTTGAGCCTTCTATAAGATTTAATAAACTATAATCTTGAATGTTTATTGGGCTTCTTGTGTAACCCGCCATTGGGGCTGACCGGCCCCTCCTGGGCAGGTCATAACTGATAGTAATATCCCCAATAGAACTGGAGGAAGAACTCAAGGCTACTCGTGAAGATTATGAGGAGGAAATCGTCATACTAGTGGAGAAGAATGACGATCTGGAAAGGAAGCTAGGAGTCTTCATGGGAGACCCCGCGCCAGGAGGAGAAGACGATGAACCCAAGGAGATTCGTTCTGAGGACTACATCATCATCGACGACACCGACTCAGACCCCGACGATAGCGATGATGACTATGAAGACGAAGCTGGAGCAGACATCATGGAGTCTTCGACCGATCAATATTTCTAGTAGACCACCACATCAGTAGTAGTATTCCACTATGTATATAGTATAGTCTGAGCACTTCTGTAACGGTAGTTAGATCGATTGTATGCCCTTGATTGATTGATTGAGTGATATGATTGTGTTTGTCTCATGTGCATATGGGTAGTGTTTCTCTCACTAGACCTCATTCTATTCTATTCTCTTCCCTCTAAACACTCAGATGCCTCCAAGACGTGACCCCGGATTTACCTTCCCACCGGAGCTCACTCAGTTGATCCAGCAGCAAAATACACTGATGCAGTTGTTAGTTCAAAACCAAGGCAACAACAACAACAACAACCCACCGCCACCACCACCAGTTGACTTTCTCAGGCTGCAGCCGCCGGTGTTTTCCAGTAGCACCGACCGATAGTGGAAGATGATTGGCTCTGCAGGATTGGGAGGGAGTTAACCATTGTAGGTTGTACAGATGCTGAGATGGTGCGTTTTGCCGCACATCAGTTGGACGGACCAGTAGCCTCATGGTGGGAGAATTACACTGTCACCTACCCTATAGCCACTGTTACATGGGATCAGTTTCAGCAAGCATTCACATCGCCCATGTCTCAACGGGAGCTATGGGCATGAAGAAGCATGAGTTTCGCAACTTGCGCCAAGGGGACCGTACTGTGGGGCAGTACGTGGATGAATTTAGTAAGCTGTCTCGTTATGCCCCTGACGATGTGGCCACACATGCCGCGAAGCAGGAGAAGTTTATGGAAGGGTTGAATGATGAGATGAGCATGCAATTGATGGTGGCAACATTTAACAACTACCAGGAGTTGGTAGACAAGGCTCTTATGATTGAAGGGAAGCAACAGCAGTAGAGAGCCAGAAAAGGAAGTATGGACAAGGAAGGTCCAACTCAGGAGCTCAGCATAAGCCTCGTCTAACCCCTAACTCGGGAGGACTTGTTCATAACCATGGAGGTCATAACCACAATGGAGGAAGTTCGCATAACCACAATGGTTCCAAGAATGGTACTGGGAACTAAACAAGCAACAATCAGAACCGCTCAAATCCAGCCACACCCGCCAAGAGAGACCTAAGTCACATTACTTGCTTCAAGTGCGGGAAGACTGGACATTATGCCACGGAGTACCCTGAAGCGAAGAATGGAAACAGTAATGGGAGCACTGGGAAGAAGCCCAATCCATTCAACAAAGGACAAGTGAACCGCGTTAACGTGGAGGAGGTTGAAGGGCAGCCAGACGCAGTTATCGGTAAGTTTTTGGTTAAGTCTTTTATCGCCCTTGTTCTTTTTGATACATGTGCATCACATTCATACATATCAAGGGGTTTCGTGGATAAGTTTAAACTACCAGCCCAAGCCCTTAGGACCCCTCTGTTAGTAAGTTCACCTGGAGCAGAGTATATGGCTAGCCGATGGTGCGACCGGATACCCTTAACCATTGGTAGCCATGTTTTCCCGTCAGACCTGATAATTTTGGAGTCACACGGATTGGATGTGATATTAGGCATGGACTGGATGTCAAAGTATGGAGGAAGCATTGAATGTGCTAGCAAGTCGATTTATCTCACCACCCCGGAGGGAAAAAGGATCAAGTATGTATCTAGGCATGCGCTTAGGAGGAGCCAAGTAAATACCCTCACGGGAGTTGTTCAGGAGGAAGTGCCTGTAGTGAAGGATTACCCAGATGTTTTTCCAGAGGAACTACCAGGCATGCCACCGGATCAAGACATCGAGTTTTTGATAGAGCTATTGCCAGGTACAGGGCCAATATCAAAGAGACCCTACCGGATGCCAGCAAATGATCTGGAGGAGATTAAGAAGAAGATCAAGGAGTTATTGGAAAAAGGTTACATCCGACGGAGTTCATCACCATGGGGAGCCCCAGTGCTTTTGGTTGAGAAGAAGTATAAGTCTCTAAGAATGGTTGTAGATTATCGTGTGTTGAATGAGGTGACGATCAAGAACAAATACCCACTGCCAATGATCAATGATTTGTTTGACCAGTTGCAAGGAGCTAAGGTGTTTTCGAAGATGGATCTGCGATCGGGATATCACCAGCTCAAGATCCGGGAGAAGGATATACCTAAAACTGCATTTACCACAAGGTACGGGTTATATGAGTATACGATCATGTCATTCGAACTGAGTAACGCCCCTGCCTATTTCATGAGCATGATGAACAAGATGTTCATGGAATATTTGGATAAGTTTGTTGTGGTGTTCATTGATGATAAAACGGTGTACTCGAAGAATGAAGAGGAGCACAAGGAGCATTTGCGTTTAGTTCTCGAGAAACTCAGGGAACATCAGTTGTATGCCAAGTTCAGCAAATGTGAGTTTTGGTTGAAGGAAGTTGGATTCCTTGGACACGTTATATCAGGAGAAGGTATAGTAGTAGACCCCACCAAGGTTCAGTCAGTCACTGAAAGGTTGGCACCCACTTTAGTTAGCGAGATCCGCAGTTTTCTTGGACTCGCAGGGTACTACCGGAGATTCATTGAGAATTTTTCCAAGATTGCGAAGCCAATGACGGAGTTATTGAAGAAGGATACCAAATTTAAATGCACGGAAGAGTGTGAGGCGAGTTTTCAGGAGTTAAAGAAACGTCTGACTAAGCCCCAGTGCTGATTCTGCCGGATATACGCAAGGATTTCCAAGTGTATTGCGATGCGACTCGCTTAGCACTTGGAGGAGTACTTGTCGGTGTCAAAACCGGCGGATCTCGGGTAGGGGGTCCCGAACCGTGCATCTAGGACGGATGGTAACAGGAGGCAAGGGACACGAAGTTTTACACATGTTCGGGCCCTCTTGATGGAGGTAAAACCCTACGTCCTGCTTGATTAATATTGAAGATATGGGTGTTACAAGAGTAGTTCTACCACGAGATCAGAGAGGCTAAACCGTAGAAGCTAGCCTACGGTATGATTGTATGTTGTGATTGTTGTCCTACGGACTAAAACCCTTCGGTTTATATAGACACCGGAGAGGGTTATGGTAACACAAGGTCGGTTACAAAGGAGGAGATATCCATATACGTATTGCCTAGCTTGCCTTCCACGCCAAGTAGAGTCCCATCCGGACACGAGACGAAGTCTTCAATCTTGTATCTTCATAGTCTAACAGTCCGGCTAATGGAGATAGTCTGGCTGTCGGGGGACCCCCTAATCCAGGACTCCCTCAGTAGCCCCTGAACTAGGCTTCAATGACGATGAGTCCGGCGCGCAGTTCTCTTCGGCATTGCAAGGCGGGTTCCTTCTCCGAATACGTCACACAAGAATTTGAATACGAGGATAGTGTCCGACCCTGCAAAATAAGTTCCACATTCCACTGTAGAGAGAATAATGTTTTCGCAGATCTAATTTGCTAGCTTGTTTCGGCAGCATGACGTTACGTCATGGCCCAGTGATTATTCGAACCGTTTCTTTTAACCAGCCCTGCACATAACGCGAGGCAGTTTTTTGACACGTCTTGTCAAAGCAGAGATCATGTCCCCTTGTTACGGGATTCTCATCAATACGGGCATGGGTAACCCAACCGCGCCATCAATTGCGGCGCTTGGGGGATAAGCGAGTTCTATCAGGCAAGTGGGGACGCTTAATTTTGTCCGCCAATATAAAGGGATAAGGATTCACCTTTATATCCATGCCTTCTTCCTCCTCTGCTCATCCGCTCCCGCACACTCGTGCTCTAGCGCCCAAGCTCTCAATTCCATCTCAACCTTCTCCAACCATGTCCGGAGCGGGAGGCAAGTGGATGGTCTCCTCCGTCACGGAGGGCGACATCAAGAAACTGAGGAGAGCCGGATACCTGCCCGACGACATCGCGCACCGGCTCCCAGATGAGGGGCAGCTCATCCCCACCCCCAGGCCCTATGAGAGGGTGGTATTCCTCACCCATTTCCTCCGCGGGCTGGGATTCCTTCTCCATCCCTTCGTCCGGGGGCTCATGTTTTATTACGGCCTGGATTTCCACGATCTGGCCCTGAACTTCATCCTCAACATCTCGGCGTTTATCGTCGTGTGCGAGGCCTTCCTCCGCATCAAGCCCCACTTCGTGCTTATGGCTGAAGACCTTCAACGTCATGATGAAGATAGCGAGCGGCCGCCAGGCGGAGTGCGGAGGCGCCATGGTGGGCAAGATGCCCAACATCACATGGCTCGAGGGCTCCTTCATGGATACCATAAAGGGGTGGCAATCGGGGTGGTTCTATATCACCGAGCCGCGCGACCCTGCCTGGGTAGCGGCCCCCGAGTTCCGATCTGGCATCCCCATGCGGCTCACCTCCTGGAAAGAGAAGGGCCTGTCCTGGGGTAATTCAAAAGAGCTGACCGAACTCCAAACGTTTATTCAAAACATGGTGGACAAGAAGCTAAAGCTTGTCAACATAGTCCAGGTCATGCTCATCCGCCGGATACTCCCATGCCAACAACGGGAGTTCACCTTGTGGGAGTTCAACCCGGCGCAGCACCGAACTCTGAACAGGCTCTTCGACACAACTCATGAAGATGCCTGGAGGGTGCTGTTCAAGGGCGCCGCGGTCCCTCCCCCCATTACTGAGGATCGCGGATTCAGCGCGAAGCGCCAAGCCAGTGCGGTAAGCTGTTTTACCTTTCACAGGATACTTGTTTTCTATATAGATTGATTCTATGCGAGATCTAAACTCCCGTGCCGTTAACAGGACTAGCAGAAGATGACCGGACAAATCGACTATCCGACACTCTTGCCCGAAGGCCCTGCGGACGCCCTTCTGGCGAAGATGTTGACTCCGGCCCCTTATAAGGAGCCAGAGAAGACCAAGAAGGCCAAGGGAGCTCGAAAGAGTTCCCGACGCCAGGCGCTGTCGGACTCACCGTCCGATGACTCTGCGGCGCACTCTTCCCCCGAAGACGTGGAAGAGGAAGAAGAGGCTCCCCCACCGACTGGGGGAGACAAGAAAAGGAAGGCCGACCCAACTGGGGAGGCCGGAGGGTCCAAGAAGGGAAGGACGCTCCTTCCGGACAGCTCCACCGCCGCCGACGAAAGTGAAGACGAGTGGTTGCCCAGGGCCAAGCCCTAGGGGAGATCGTAAGTATTCGGATACCAAACTAACCCATAGGATTCCTTTGTCGCGTTGCTTTCCCTAACGCCGAACTCAATTGTGCAGGCCGCCCCGAGCCAACATCGAGGTATCCTCGGACGGCTCCCTGGGCTTGTCGGACATGGATAGCGATCCAGTCCCGACCGCCACCTCCCCTCATCCAGCCGACGACGCCGAGGTGCTGTCTCAAGAGGCACCAGATCGAGGGGGGATAGTCCTGCAGGCACCTCAAGGCGACCTTCTGGACTCTGGGAGCCGAGGGGACGGGGTCCCCGAGAGCTCCGAGTTTGGCCCTCAACCGAACACCGCGCCGGACCCTCCAACAGTTCCGAGCTCGGGCAGGCGGTCCCCTTCTAAGGGGGGTGAGACGCCTGTGCCGGCGACCTCTGTCCATCCAGAGACACCCGACACTATGTTGGAAGCGCTTCGTAGTGCTTCCATCAAGGAGGAGCACCGCACTATCTTGAGTGCGGTGATCCAGAAGGTTCAGTCCGCCAAGAGCGGAATGACTGAAGCCTGTACTAGCCTTCTAACAGGCTTCGAGGTAAGTGTTTTAAAATGTAGTAGAAGTATCACCGCACAGACAGTAGCCCCTGATGCTTTGTTCGGTGTTCGCAAAGAAAAGCCGAACAGAGGATCAAATAATATCGCAGGAGTCTAATATAAGTATGTCAATATGCATATGCAGGCTTCTCTGCTGGCGTCCGCCGCACTAACTGTGGAGGTCGTCGTACTGAAGCAGGACCTCGATGGGCCAAGAAAGAGCTCGGCCTTGTCAAGAGGAAGCTCGAGGAGAATGAAGGTAAGTAATACCCCGTCTATAGATATATGTATATAAAAAAGGACGCGATTGCAAAATGACAGGATCATTGTATGTTTTGCCAGGGGCCATGACCGAGGTGACGACCCTGAAGCAAGCACTGACCAAGGCCGAAGATACAGCGGCCAAGGAGCGCACCGAGCGAGAGAGGCACGAGGCTCGGGTGGGCGAGGTGCAGCAAGAGCTCCAGGCTCTCGTGACGAGGAACAAGGCGTTGGAGCTTGACTTGAAGACGCGAGAGTCTGAGCTCGCCGCGGCCCGTGAGAGCGTGAAGAGTGCCAAGGCCGAGGCCCAGAAGGCCCTTCAGGAGATCGACGCGATGAAGAAGATAGCGGCGGGTAAGGCTTTCTATATGCAAAGCAAGCATGTAAAGGTGAATTACCGATTACTTACCCGAATTCGGAGCTCCTCAGGAGCATTCGCATATTTGCCCCGCGGTGTGTCCGATGCCACACAATTCTACCAAGCCGAGGACGGAAGCTCGACGGAGAAGCTATTCTGGTCTCAGTATGCTGAGGCCGAATATCCGGTGCCAATGAGCGACCGGTTGAAGCAGATGGCCGAGCTACATAAGGCGGCCGATCAGGCCATGAAGGGCTTCATAGTCCGGTTGCCTGGCGACGCCCTTCCGAATAGCTTCTTCGGCCTGGTGAGGCGGCTTGTGGATGCCTGCCCTTGGCTGGAGGTTGTTAAGCGATCCGTCTGCATAGAAGGTGCACGCCGGGCTTTTGCCCGTGTAAAAATGCAGTGGGTCAAGCTAGACGCCATGAAGCTGATCAAGGAGGGGCCACCAGAGGGCAAGGACCACCACCACCCCGAGATGTACTACGAGGGTGTTCTACCGGGTGCCCGTTTTATCGCGGATGAGTGTTCACAAAATGTAATATTTGAATGAGACTTGCTCGTTTTGTCCTGTATGTGTGAAAACTTGTTTCATATGCGCCATGCAACGCTTGTTTGAATTCAAAATATTACCTTCTGTTTGGCTGTTTATCCAATCTGAGAGATGGCTAGTCCTCGACTTCTGCCCCCATGCCGCTAGTGCTGGGGTGTTCGGGATAAACTTGAGCACTCTTGTTCCCATATTTGGGTCCTTCGAGGGAGGTGCTCAGCACAAAAAACAAGGCAACCGGACTAATATTGATTTATCACTCTCACTTAGCCATAGAATTCTATAATTTTAAATTTTGGCGAAGCCCCTAGTGTTCGGAAGGCCGAATTCGGGACGCGATACACGCCTGTAAGCCGGGCAGAGTCGACCCCTCGCCCTAAGCAGCATAAGTCTTTAAGGACTCGAAAAACCTCGCCGAACAGTGAACAGTCTCACGCCTTATCATGACAGTCAGTTTTAGCTTTCTCTACTGAGGTGCTCAGCCCGGCAGAACCGGGGCACAATCGCAGTAGTTCTCCTAGCGCTACCTTAGCCGATAGAGCGGAACGTAAGGTACCAAAACATAGGAGCCGGGCAAACCCAACATTTGACCAAAGACATGATTCGGAGCTGATGCATATAATGCTATAAGTTCGGGGTGCCGCACTTGTGAAAGTGTTCGGACTTTTCACACCATATTGCGGGTACGTAAGCCCCTGGTGCATTGGCCGTACCAGAGTGTACGGTTGCAAGGCGTCGTTAATGAACACATAGATATATATATAACAAAAATGCAATAGTAGTCGTAATGTCATGCATTGTTTATTAAAAAATTGCATTAAAGTAGAGTGATACAGATAGTGCAATAAGCAAAAGAGTAGGACTATGTCCCTTCCAAGGGCGAGCTGAGGAATGATATGAAGTATGTAATCAACCTGGGCATTCCGTTGTATAACATAGTTGTCTGCATCCTTGGTTGCTATATCATGTGTTCGACAATGGAGCTGCCGGATAGTGTTTCCAGAGATTAAAGTCCTTAAAGAAAAAGAAAAATAACCAAATGGGAAGCCCCTAGTGCGGTTTAGGCCGCGTTTTGGGGCGTGCCGCAGTTGTGCCCCCCCTCCCCACCTGTGCCCATGGTATTTTTAATGCCTAATTATGTACGTGCGGCATGAATAACGCCGTTGGGCTGGGATTGGGGTGGCCGCCGTATTGCTACGCGAGCTCAGATCGCGCCAGGCGGTCTGTCTGCCGATTGCCCCAAGCGCGCTTGAAGGTGTCCGGGTTTTGAAACGCCGAACTGGTAGATTGCCTTGAGAGGCTGCTTTGCGCTTCTGCTGCAAGGGCCGCGGTGTGCTCCTCTGTTCGGAGAGAGCGCTCTGTGTTTCCATTGACTGTAATAACTCCACGAGGTCCTGGCATCTTGAGCTTGAGGTATGCATAATGTGGCACCGCATTGAATCTAGCGAATGCGGTTCATCCGAGCAGCGCGTGATAACCACTGTGGAACGGGACTATATCGAAGATTAACTCTTCGCTTCGGAAGTTATCCGGGGATCCGAAGACCACTTCTAGTGTAATTGAGCCTGTGCAGTGGGCCTCTACGCCTGGAATGATGCCTTTAAAGGTCCTTTTTGTGGGTTTGATCCTTGAGGGGTCTATACCCATTTTGCGCACTTTATCCTGATAAAGCAGGTTCAGGCTGCTGCCGCCATCCATCAGGACTCAAGTAAGGTGAAATCCTTCGATGATTGGGTCCAGGACCAGTGCGGCGAATCCTCCATGACGGATACTAGTGGGGTGTTACCTGCGATCGAAGGTGATCGGACAGGAGGACCAAGGGTTGAACTTTGGGGCGACTGGCTCCAACGCATATACGTCCCTGAGCGCACGCTTCCGCTCCCTCTTGGGGATGTGGGTTGCGTATATCATGTTCACCGTCTGCACTTGCGGGGGAAACCTCTTCTGTCCTCCAGTGTGCGGCTGCCGGGGTTCTTCCTCGTCATCGCTATGCGGCCCCTTGTCCTTGTTTTCGGCAAGTAACTTGCCGGCCTACTTGAACACCCAACAATCCCTGTTGGTGTGATTGGCTGGCTTGTCTGGGGTGCCGTGTATTTGACACGAGTGATCGAGTATACGGTCCAAGCTGGACCGACCCGGCATACTTTGTTTGAATGGCTTTTTCCACTGACCAGGTTTAGAGCCTTTGAATCCGGCATTGACTGCCGTATCCTCAGTACTTTCGCTATTAATGCGGCGCTTATGCTTGTTGCTACGTGACCTGCTATTGCCGTCCATGGTATCTGAGGTACCATGGTTCTTTGATAAGTTATTACTGCGAGCCAACCAGCTGTCTTCTCCCGCACAAAAGTGGGTCATGAGCGTCGTGAGAGCTGCCATAGATTTCGGCTTTTCCTGACCAAGGTGTCGGGCTAGCCACTAGGGTGCGCGCCACTCGTCTCGGATGTTGTGCTTGAAAGCCGCTAAGGCCTCCGCATCCGGACAATCGACGATTTGATTTTTCTTTGTAAGGAACCGAGTCCAGAATTGCCTGGCCGACTCTTCTGGCTGCTGAATTATGTGGCTCAAGTCATCGGCGTCTGGTGGTCGCACATAAGTGCCCTGAAAGTTGTCGAGGAATGCGGCTTCCAGATCTTCCCAACAGCTAATGGAGTCCGCTGGCAAGCTATTAAGCCAATGCCGCACTGGTCCTTTGAGTTTTAGTGGGAGGTATTTGATGGCATGTAAGTCATCACCGCGGGCCATGTGGATGTGGAGGAGGAAGTCCTCAATCCATACTGCGGGATCTGTTGTGCCGTCGTATGATGCAATGTTTACAGGTTTGAAACCTTCTGGGAATTGATGTTCCATTGCTTCGTCTGTGAAGCATAAGGGGTGTGCGGCGCCTCTGTATTGGGCTATATCGCGACGCAGCTCGTATGGGTCCTGCCCGCTGTGTTCGGCCCGGCCGGATTTGCTTTTACTGTATCCAGCGTGATGTTTACCGTCTCGTAGAGTGGTGCGCCCTCGTGATCCGTAGATCGATATTGAATGCTTTGCTTTGTCCTCCAATATATCTCGCGGGTCTGGCGTATCTCCCCATGCCTTTTTATTTGGATGGCGTTGGGGTGGAGGCTGAGCTTTTGGTTGGAATGCCTCTCTATCGCGGCCACGAGGTGGCCGATCAGCCGTATCATACGCTTCTTCCTCTAGTCGGCGTCGTAACCTGTGCCTTGGGTAACTCTTGGAGGGACGCTTGAGTTTATATTCCTCAGCCGCGAGGACATCAGTCCATTTGTCAGCTAGCAGATCTTGATCAGCTTGAAGCTTCTGCTGCTTTTTCTTCAGGCTATTTGCCATGGCCATAAGCCTGCGCTTGAAGCGCTCTTGTTCGACGGGATCCTCTGGTACGGCGAATTCATCATCGCCGAGGCTTGCCTCGTCTTCGGAGGGGGGGCATGTAATTGTCATCCTCATCCTCTCCGCCAGCTGCTCTCTCAGGAGAGCTGGCTCCTTCATCCTCCTATTCTAAATCTTGCTGGAGGGGATTGTTATTGTCTTCGGCGCTATCCAGAGTGTTATTATCTCCTGTGCTGGTATCACCACTTTTTCTTTGGCGGGACTTCGAGTGACGCCACTGACGTCGGCGCTTGGGTTGCTTCTTGGAGGGGTCATCCTCCGCTATCTCGTCGCCGTTGCCTTCATTGGGTGTATCCACCATGTATATGTCATACGACGAGGTGGCTTTCCAGTGCCCTATAGGTGCTGGGTCATGTTTGTCACCTACATCGTCGTCCATACCGTCGATGTCTTCGGAGTCGAAGTCGAGCATGTCGGTTAAATCATCGACAGTGGCTACAAAGTGGGTGGTGGGTGGGTGTCGAATTTCTTCGTCGTCCGCATCCCAATCCTGTTGGCCATAATCCGGCCAGGGCTCTCCTGACAAAGAGAGAGACCTTAGTGAATTCAGAATGTCACCGAAGGGCGAGTGCTGAAAGATATCCGCGATGGTGAATTCCATGATCGACGCCCAATCGGATTCGATTGGCAGGGGCGCGGATGGTTCGGGGTCCAGAAGAGAGTCCGGCACCTTGGAGTCACGGGCTGCAAAGAGGATTATGCTGGTGTTTGGCTCGATCGTCGTCGAGACTGCAGCCCCTGAGGCGGTGTCTAGCCACCCGTCCTTGATTGGCGTAGCTGGCTCCGAGCTAAGGGTCGGAGCTGATGCGGGCGCGGCCTCTGGGGTAACGTCCGGTGGCAGAGCTAGGTCATACCCATCGTGACAGTGCGGCGCACCCGGCTGTGGCTCGAATCCGTCGAAGATCAATTCCCCACGGATGTTGGCCGTGTAATTCAAACTTCCAAATCTGACCTGATGGCCAGGAGCGTAGCTTTCAATCTGCTCCAGATGGCCAAGCAAATTAGCCCGCAGTGCGAAGCCGCCGAATACGAAGATCTGTCCGGGGAGAAAAGTCTCACCCTGGACTACATCGCTATCGATGATTGTAGGAGCCATCAAGCCTAACAGCGACGACACGGAGGAACTCTCAATGAAAGCACCAATGTCGGTGTCAAAACTGGCGGATTTCGGGTAGGGGGTCCCAAAATGTGCGTCTAGGCCGGATGGTAATAGGAGGCAGGGGACACGAAGTTTTACCCAGGTTCGGGCCCTCTTGATGGAGGTAAAACCCTACGTCCTGCTTGATTAATATTGAAGATATGGGTGTTACAAGAGTAGATCTACCACGAGATCAGAGAGGCTAAACCCTAGAAGCTAGCCTACGGTATGATTGTATGTTGTGATTGTTGTCCTACGGACTAAAACCCTTCGGTTTATATAGACACCGGAGAGGGTTAGGGTTACACACGGTCGGTTACAAAGGAGGAGATATCCATATACGTATTGCCTAGCTTGCCTTCCACGCCAAGTCGAGTCCCATCCGGACACGAGACGAAGTCTTCAATCTTGTATCTTCATAGTCTAACAGTCCGGTTAATGGAGATAGTCCGGCTGTCCTGGGACCCCCTAATCCAGGACTCCCTCAGTACTGATGCAGGACGGAAGAGTTGTTTCGTATGCCTCGCGACAACTGAAACCGCATGAGTTAAATTATGCCACGCATTATTTGGAGTTGGCTGCCGTAGTGCGTGTGTTGAAGACTTGGAGACATTACCTTATTGGAAACCGTTGGGACATGTACACTGATCATAAGAGTCTGAAGTACATTTTCACGTCGAAGGAGTTGAACCTTAGGCAGAGGAGATGGTTGGAGCTTATAAAGGATTATGACATGAAGCTTCACTATCATCAGGCAAGGCCAATGTCGTAGCAGACGCTTTGAGCCGGAAGAGTTATGCTAACACCCTCGTAAGCACAAGATTTCCAAAGGAGTTAGCGGAGGATCTCGGGGAACTTCGATTGGAGATTGTCCCTAGAGGTTTTGTTGCAACAATGGAAGCTTAGTCTACATTGTTAGGAAAGATCCGAGAAGCACAGAAGGATGACAAAGAGATTGCCGAGATAAAAGAGAGAATGAGCAAAGGAAAGGCCAAAGGTTTTCGTGAGGATGAACACGACACCTTGTGGTTTGAGGACCGTGTTTATGTGCCCAATAACATAGAGATCAGGAAGTTAATACTTCAGGAGGCTCATGACTCACCATACTTGATACACCCCAGAAACACCAAGATGTATTTGGATTTAAAGGAGCGTTTCTGGTGGACTAGTATGAAGAAGGATATTACCGAGTATGTGGCCGTATGTGACATATGTCAGAGAGTGAAGGAAGAACATCAAAAGCCAACAGGATTGTTACAGCCTATGCCGATACCTGAATGGAAGTGGGATAAGCTTGGCATGGATTTCATCACCAGATTGCCTAGGACCAAATCAGGGTATGATTCTATATGGGTAGTAGTTGATCGCTTGACCAAAGTGGCTCACTTTATCCCAGTGAAAACCACCTATACAAGTGCGAAGTTGGCCAAGATATACATGACAAGGATCGTATGTTTGCATGGAGTTCCGAGGACAATTGTATCAGATAGAGGAACCCAGTTTACCTCAAAGTTTTGGAATCAGTTGCATGAAACGTTGGGAACCAGACTGGAGTTCAGTACAGCTTTTCACCTGCAAACGGATGGGCAGACCGAGAGAGTCAACCAGATTCTGGAGGATATGTTGAGAGCTTGTGCACTAGATTAAGGATCTAGTTGGGATGACAACCTGCCCTATGCGGAGTTCTCATACAACAACAATTACCAGGCCAGTTTGAAGATGACACCGTTTGAAGCCCTGTGTGGAAGAAGGTGCAGCACGCCGTTGATGTGGGATGTAGTTGGAGACCGTTAGTTGTTTGGACCAGATTTGATTATGGAATCAGAAGAGAAGGTTAAACTAATTCGAGATAGACTGAAGGTAGCTCAGTCCCGACAGAAGAGTTATGCAGACTCAAAACGCAAGGAGGACGAGCGAAAAGATAAACTAAAACAAAAATCAGATCAGAAATCGCGATCGAAAATAATCGTGGAAAAAACCTGGAAAAAGAAAAACTAACGAACAGGCTAACGAATGAACGTTTGCTGTCTGCGGCTAACGAGTGAACATAGTTCGTTAAAACGAACGTACGGACGAACGTCCCCTAGATAAATAAACCTAATAAAAAGACTAAAACCGAACTAATAAAAAAAACTAGGGTTTAAATAAAAACCGATCGGTTTTTACCTAAACCGAAAAAACCGGTGGCAAAACGGATCGGATCGGAACGGCGGCTCCGGCAACGAGGCGGAAGCTCCGGCGGGGCGAGGTTGGGCTGTGGGGTGGCGGCGTCGGCGGGGTGCTGCGGCGCGGGGCGACGGCGAGGCGCGGCGGCGGCGCAGGACAGGCGGCGGCGCGGCAGCTCGGTGGCTGCGGCTGTGGGCGCTGCTGCTGCTTCGGCTGGGGGGGGGGGGGGGGGGGGGTTTTTAAGGGGGGGGGGGGGGGGGGCGGGCTGGGGGGAGGGGCAACCCGAGGCGGCTGCGGTCTCCCGGACTCCGGCGGAGTCCGGTGCGGGCACGGGGCGCGCGAGGGAGGCGGTGGCGCGGGGTTGGGCCGGTCAGCTCGGCTGGGCTTCGGCCCAGTCAGGCGCTGACTTCTTTTCTTTTTTAAATAACATTCTGACGAAAATAAATCCTAAAAAAATAAATAAAAAAATCTAAAAATGCCAAAACAATTTTTCACCATCTAAATAAAATATTTAGAACGAGATGAACATTTTCTTGGCCCTAAAATGAAATTTTGAAAATGTGCAATTTTTCTAATGCAAAAAAATTGCAATAAAATCCAAATAAAACATTTATTTGATTTTAATATTTTTCCTCTAATATTTCATGTATCTTGGAGAAGTAATTTTTATCTCCTCTCATATATTTTTATTTTAGAAATATTAGGAAGGAAAAATAATCAAAACCAAATGATCCTCTTTTCAAAATTTGAGAAAACTCAAATATGAAATTAACGAAATCCCCAACTCTCTCTATGGGTCCTTGAGTTGCGTAGAATTTCTAGGATCAAGCCAAAATGCAATAAAATATGATATGTAATGATGACCTAATGTATAACATTCCAAATTGAAAATTTGGGATGTTACAAACCTACCCCGCTTAAGATGAATCTCGCCCTCGAGATTCCAGTTGGCTAGAAAATAGGTGTGGGTGGTCTTTGCGAAGATCATCCTCTCGTTCCCAGGTGGATTCGTCCTCGGTATGGTGGCTCCACTGAACCTTGCAAAACTTGATGACCTTGCTACGATTAACCCGGCTAGCAAACTCGAGAATATTGACTGGTTTCTCCTCATAAGTGAAATCATTATTCAACTGTATCGCTTCCAGCGGTACTGTATCTCTCAGAGGAATGTCAACCATCTCCGCGTGTCACTTCTTCAACTGAGAAACGTGGAATACATCGTGAACTCCTGACAATCCTTCGGGTAATTCCAACTTGTAAGCAACTTCTCCCATACGTTCCAAAACTTTGTATAGTCCCACAAAACATGGCGCTAACTTTCCCTTAACTCCAAAACGCTTTACTCCTCGAAGTGGTGATACTCGAAGATACACTCTGTCTCCGATTTCATAGACTACCTCCTTGCGTTTTGAGTCTGCATAACTCTTCTGTCGGGACTGAGCTACCTTCAGTCTATCTCGAATTAGTTTAACCTTCTCTTCTGATTCGATAATCAAATCTGGTCCAAACAACTGACGGTCTCCAACTTCATCCCACATCAACAGCGTCCTGCACCTTATTTGCCTTTTATTTTCAGATCTATTAAACCCCAAAATAAAAAAAAATACCTTGATGTAATTTATTTTATTTGGCGTTCGATCTATCAACTATTTACAACTCTCTCACGTCCGTTTGCCAATTTCTGGCGTCGCTACCCGAAAGGGATTGACAACCCCTTTAATATGTCGGGTTGCGAGTATTTGTTATTTGTGTGTAGGTGCTGTTTGCATAGTGTTGCTTAGTTCTCCTACTAGTTCGATAACCGTCTCATCACTGAGGGAATTACCTACCGTTGTTGTGCTGCATCATCCTGATACGCATTTTGCATCATGTTTTCTTACTGTTATTTATGATTTTTATCCAGATATAATAATGATTTTTGGAGTAATTCTAATGCATTTTCTCTCATAATATGCAAGGCATACACAAAGAGGGAGAATTCAGGCAGCTTGAAATCTGGACCTGGAAAAGCTACGTCAGGCCACCTATTCTGCACTACTCCAAAAAGCTGAAACTTCACGGAGATTTTTCATCAAATATAAGAGGAATATTGGAGCAAATAACTACCAGAGGGGCCCCACCAGGTGGGCACAACCCACCTAGGTGCGCGAGGGAGCCCAGGCGCGCCCTGGTGGGTTGTGCTCACCCAGGCCCTCCTCCAGTGCCCATCTTCTGGTATATAAGTCATTTTCACCTAGAAAAATAAGGTGAGGACTTTCGGGATGGAGCGCCGCCGTATCGAGGTGGAACTTGGGCAGGATCACATTTGCCCCTCCCGCAGAGGGGGAAATCATCATCATCATCATCATCATCACCAACAACTCTCCCATCTTGGGGAGGGCAATCTCCATCAACATATTCAACAACACCATCTCCTCTCAAACCCTAGTTCATCTCTTGTGTTCAATCTTGTTAATAGAACTATAGATTGGAGCTTGTGGATGACTAGTAGTGTTTATTACATCTTGCAGTTGATTACTATATGGTTTATTTGGTGGAAGATTATATGTTCAGATCCAATATGCTATTTAATACCCCTCTGATCTTGAGCATGATTATCATTTGTGAGTAGTTACTTCTGTTCTTGAGGTCATGGGAGAAATCATGTTGCAAGTAATCATGTGAATTTGATATGTGTTCGATATTTTGATAGTACGTATGTTGTGATTCCCTTAGTGGTGTCATGTGAACGTCGACTACATGACACTTCACCATATTTGGGCCTAAGGGAATCCATTGTGGAGTAGCCATTAGATGATGGGTTGCGAGAGTGATAGAAGCTTGAACCCCAGTTTATGTGCTATTCCGTAAGGGACCGATTGGATCCAAAAGTTTAATGCTATGGTTAGAATTTATTCTTAGTACTTTTCTCGTAGTTGCGGATGCTTGCAGAAGGGTTAATCATAAGTAGGAGGTTTGTTCAAGTAAGAACAACACCTAAGCACTGGTCCACCCACATATCAAATTATCAAAGTACCAAACACGAATCGAACCAACATGATGAAAGTGACTAGATGAAATTCCCGTGTACCCTCAAGAACGCTTTTATTATCATAAGAGACCGTTTTAGCCTGTCCTTTGCCTCAAAAGGATTGGGCTACCTTGCTGCACCTTTTCTACTATTATCGTTACTTGCTCGTTACAAATTATCTTGCTATCAAACTACTCTGCTACTTACAATTTCAGCACTTGCAGACATTACCTTACTGAAAACCACTTGTCATTTCCTTCTGCTCCTCGTTGGGTTCGACACTCTTACTTATCGAAAAGAGCTACAATTGATCCCCTATACTTGTGGGTCATCAAGGCTATTTTCTGGTGCTGTTGTCGGGGAGTGAAGCGCCTTTGGTAAGTGGAATTTGGTTAGGAAACATTTATATAGTGTGCTAAAATTTATTGTCACTTGTTAGTATGGAAAACAATCCTTTAAGGGGTTTGTTTGGGGTATCTTCACCTCGACAGGAACCAAAATTAGCTACCCCTCAACCTACTGCACCTACTGAAAATATTGAATATGAAATTCCTTCGGGTATGATAGAAAAACTTCTAGCTAATCCTTATGCAGGAGACGGAACCGAACATCCTGATATGCACTTGATATATGTAGAACAAATTTGTGGGTTGTTCAAGCTTGCGAGTTTACCCGAAGATGAAGTTATGAAAAAGGTTGTCCCTTTATCTTCGAATGGAAAATCATTGGCATTGTATAGGCTATGCGATGATATTGGATCTTGGAATTGGAATCGTTTGAAATTGGAGTTCCATCAAAAAAATTATCCTGTGCATCTAGTTCATCATGATCGGAATTATATATATATATATAATTTTTGGCCTCGTGAAGGAGAAAGTATCGCTCTAGCTTGGGGGAGGCTTAAGTCAATTTTACATTCATGCCCCAATCATGAGCTCTCAAGATAAATTATTATCCAGAACTTTTATGCTCAGCTTTCTCGTAATGATCAAACCATGCTCGATACCTCTTGTGCTGGTTCTTTTATGAAGAAGACTATTGAATTCCGGTGGGATATTTTGGAAAGAACTGAACGCAACTCTGAAGATTGGGAACTCGACAAAGGTAAAGAGTCACGTATTAAACTTACGTATGATTGTGTTAAATCTTTTATGGATATCGATGCTTTTCAAAAGTTTAGCACTAAATATGGACTTGACTCTGAGATAGTAGCTTCCTTTTGTTAATAATTTGCTACTCATGTTGATCTCCCTAAAGAGAAGTGGTTTAAATATCACCCACCTATTAAATAAGAAATTAAAGAACCTATGCCAGTTAAAGAAGAAACTATACTTTACAATGTTGATCCTGTTGTTCCTTCTGCTTATATTGAGAAGCCACCTTTCCCTGTTAGGATAAAGGAACATGTTAAAGTTTCAACTGTGGTCAACAAAAGCTATATGAGAACACCTAAACCTGATGAAAAAATTAAAGTAGAACCTAGTATTGCTATGGTTAAAGATCTCTTGGAAGAAGATGTAGATGGGCATGTTATTTACTTCTGTGAAGAAGCTGCTAGAATTGCCAAACCTGATAAAAAGGATAAACATAGACCTGTTGTTGGCATGCCCATTGTCTCAGTTAAAATAGGAGATCATTGTTATCATGGTTTATGTGACATAGGTGCTAGTGTGAGTGCTATTCCTTACACTTTATATCAAGAAATTATGAATTACACAACACCTGCAGAGATAGAAGACATAGATGTTACTATTAAACTTGCTAATAGAGACACTATCTCACCAGTTGGGATTGTTAGAGATGTTGAAGTCTTGTGTGGGAAAATAAAATACCCTACAGATTTTCTTGTTCTTGGTTCCCCACAAGATGACTTTTGTCCTATTATCTTTGGTAGACCTTTCTTGAACACCGTTAATGCTAAAATAGATTGTAAGAAACAAACTGCCAGTGTTAGTTTTGGTGATGAGTCCCATGAGTTTAATTTTTCCAAGTTTAGTAGAAAGCTTCATGAAAAAGAATTTCCTAGTAAAGATGAATTAATTGGTCTTACTTCTATTGCTGTGCCTCCTACCGATCCACTAAAACAATATTTGCTAGACCACGAAAATGATTTACATATGCATGAAAGAAATGAAATAGATAAGATTTTCTTTGAACAACGTCCTCTGCTTAAACACAATTTGCCTATTGAAACTCTAGGAGGTCCTCCTCCACCCAAAGGTGATCCTGTGTTTGAATTAAAATAACTGCCAGACACTTTGAAATATGCTCATCTTGATGAAAATAAGATATATCCTGTTATTATTAGTGCTAACCTTTCAGAATATGAAGAAGAAAGATTATTGAAAGTTCTAAGGAAGAACTGAGCTGCTATTGGATATACTCTTGATGATTTAAAGGGCATTAGTACCACTCTATGTCAGCACAAAATTAATATGGAACCTGATGCTAAACCCGTTGTTGATCACCAACATTGGTTAAATCCAAAAATGAAGGAAGTGGTAAGAACGGAAATCTTAAAATTCTGGAAGCAGGTATAATCTATCCTATAGCTGATAGTAGATGGGTAAGTCCTGTTCATTATGTCCCTAAGAAAGGAGGTATAACTGTTGTTCCTAATGATAAGAATGAACTTATTCCACACAGAATTGTTACATGCTATAGAATGGTAATTGATTTTAGAAAATTAAACAAAGCAACTAGAAAAGATCATTACCCTCTGCCTTCTATTGAGAAAATGCTTGAAAGATTGTCCAAGCACACACATTTTTGCATCCTTGATGGAGACTCTTGTTTTTCACACATACCTGTTTCTCAACCTGATCAAGAAAAGACCACTTTTATTTGACCATTTGGAACCTGTGCTTATAGATGTATGCCTTTTGGTTTATGTAATGCACGCGCTACTTTTCAAAGATGTATGACTGCTATATTCTCTGACTTTTGTGAAAAGATTGTTGAGGTTTTCATGGATGACTTCTCTGTTTATGGGAAGTCTGTTGATGATTGTTTAAGCAATCTTGATCGAGTTTTGCAAAGATGTGAACAAACAAGTCTTCTCTTGAATAGGGAGAAGTGCCACTTTATGGTTAATGAAAGCATTGTCTTGGGTCATAAAATTTCTGAAAGAGGTATTGAAGTGGACAAAGCAAAGGTTGATGCAATTGACAAAATGACATGTCCTAAAGATATAAAAGGTATTCGTAGTTTCTTAGGTCATGCTGGTTTCTATAGGAGATTTATCAAAGACTTTTCTAAAATTTCTAGGCCTCTTACGATTCTTTTGCAAAAAAGATATTCCTTTTTTTGATGATGATTGTTTAGAAGCCTTTGAAACACTCAAGAAATCCTTAATTTCTGCACCTATTGTTCAACCACCTGATTGGAACTTGCCTTTTGAAATTATGTGTGATGCTAGTGATTATGCTGTTGGTGCTGTTCTAGGACAAAGAGTTGATAAGAAACTAAATGTTATTCATTATGCTAGTAAAACTCTAGACAATGATCAACGAAACTATGCTACTACTGAAAAAGAATTCTTAGCAGTGGTGTTTGCTTGTGATAAATTTAGACCTTATATTGTTGATTCCAAAGTAATTGTTCACACCGATCATGCTGCTATTAAATATCTTATGGAAAAGAAAGATGCTAAACCTAGACTTATTCGATTGGTTATCTTGTTACAAGAATTTGATTTACATATCTTTGATAGAAAAGGAGCTAAGAACCCCGTAGATGATAATTTATCTAGGCTTGAAAATGTGCCTGATGACGCACTACCTATTGATAATAGTTTTCCTGATGAGCAGTTAGCTGCAATAAATGTTGCTCATAGTACTCCTTGGTATGCTGACTATGCTAATTACATTGTTGCTAAATATTTACCACCTAGCCTTACATATCAACAAAAGAAAAAATTATTCTATGATTTAAGACATTACTTTTGGGATGACCCACATCTTTATAAAGAAGGAGTAGATGGTATTATTAGAAGTTTTTTACTTGAGCATGAAAAGGTACAAATCCTACGGAAATGTCACTTCGAAGCTTATGGAGGCCATCATGCTGGAGAAAGAACTGCTCACAAGGTATTGCAATCTGGATTTTATTGGCCTACTCTCTTCAAGGATGCCCGTAAGTTCGTCTTATCTTCTGATGAATGTCAAAGGATAGGTAATATCAGTAAGCTTCAAGAAATGCCTATGAATTATTCACTTGCTGTTGAACCATTTGATGTTTGGGGATTTGATTACATGAGACCTTTACCTTCCTCTAATGGGTATACACATATTTTGGTTGCTATTGATTCTGTTACTAAATGGGTAGAAGCTATTCCAACCAGTAGTGCTGATCACAACACCTCTATTAAAATGCTTAAGGAAGTTATTTCCAGGGTTTGGAGTCCCTAGATATTTAATGACTGATGGTGGTTCACACTTTATTCATGGTGCTTTCCGTAATATGCTTGCCAAGTATGATGTTATCCATATAATTGCATCACCCTATCATCCTCAGTCTAGTGGTCAAGTTGAACTTAGCAATAGGGAAATAAAATTAATTTTGAAAAAGACTGTCAATAGGTCCAGGAAGAATTGGTCTAAGAAATTAGATGATGCACTTTTGGCTTATAGCACAACATATAAAAATCCTATGGGTATGTCTCCTTATAAAATGGTTTAAGGAAAAGCTTGTCATTTGCCTCTTGAATTAGAACATAAAGCATATTGGGCCATCAAAGAGCTTAACTATGATTTCAAACTTGCTGGTGAAAAGAGGTTATTTGATATTAGCTCATTAGATGAATGGAGAAACTAAGCTTATGAAAATGCAAAATTATTCAAAGAAAAAGTTAAAAGATGGCATGACAAAAGAATCCAAAAGCATGAGTTTAAATTCGGAGAATATGTTCTTTTGTACAACTCTCATTTCAGATTCTTTTGTAGGAAAACTCCTCTCAAAATGGGAAGGCCCCCATGTTATCGAGGAGGTTTATTGGTCTGGGGCCATCAAAATAAATAATGCTGAAGGTACTAAACGGAAGGTTGTCAATGGGCAATGAATAAAACATTATATCTCAGGTACGCCCATTAATGTCGAAAGTAATATTATCCAAACTATGACACCGGAAGAACGCTTAAAAGAGTCCTTTCGTAACACTCCAGAATCGTGAAAATAAGGAGGTACGTGATACGGTAAGTAAATGGACTCTGAAAAATCCACAAAAATATTTTTTGTCAGTTTTGGAATATTTAGAAAAATAGGAAAATAAGAAACTACCGGGAAGCATACCCTAGTGGGCACAAGACACTAGGGCGCGCCAGGCTTGCCTGGCGTGCCCAGGTGGGTTGTGCCCACCTGGGATACCTTCCGGACTCCGTTTTTCTTCCGTTTGCATGTTTCTCAAGATAACAAGTCTATATATACTCCCCTAACCTGTTAACCACCGTATCGCGGAGAAATCCCATGTTCTCTTTTCTTGCTGTTTCCTGTCAGATCTATTGAGTCAAGCATCATGTCTTATTCTTCCTCCAACAACATGGAAGAGGATGCTTGGTTGATGAAGATCGAGCTGAAGAGAGAAGAGATCGCGGAAGCCATCAGAGGAGATGAGAGCAAGGAGGTTACCGTAGACCAGCCTCCGGTCTTCGAACAAGCACTGCCAGCCGAGGAGGAAGAGGAAGATATCCTTAAACCTTACCTTGCTCACTTTATCATGCTGATATTGAAGCCTTTCGCATCATTGAAATAGTTCACATCCAAAATAAGTATCTCACTCGTGAAAATATTCTGCATCAAGAGCATACCATCGACCTCCGGAGAATCATCCGTCGATTGGTGAATCTCTTGATCCTTAAGGATAGGGTCACTTCATCACCACCATCATCTTCTTCACCACCAAAGAAGAATTGAGTATTGGGTATGGGCACTCCCCTTGGCTTCCGCCAAGCTTGGGGGAGGTGCCCCGGTATCGTACCATCCCACGATCTTTTTGCCTTTACTTATTTTAGTTCGATCTTTTGCTTTAGATGAATAAAAGTTTAATTCGATCCTTTCTTTTCGAGAGTTTGCTTAGTGATATATCCTTGTAATCGTGTGCAAGATATATAATAAAGTTAGTTTGAGTTTTTGCTTTCTTTACTTTCATGTTGCAAATAAAAGTAAAAGAGAAAGGAAATAAATAATAGAAAGAAAATAAATCAAAAAGATCATATACTAATCTTACGGTAGGTGATGACACCACATAAGGAAAAGTATAAGTAGAAAAATTTATTAGAGATTAACAAACATTGCATTAGTCAATGATGCAACTCATGAAACAATTAATAAGGGAAGAGAAGATTCACATATAAATATACTATCCTAGAAATCTTTTGTGATTGTGAGCCCTCATCAAAATATTATATGCCATAATTATTGATGTTGGACAAGGAAGACAACTTAATGGTTTATGTTTGTTTATATTCACATAGAATTCATATTGTCATGGATCCTTTAACATGTGGTGCTTGTCCCCTATCTTTGCTAGCCAAAAATTCTGCACTAAGTAGAGATACTACTTGCGCATCCAAAAACCCTTAAACCCAAATCTTATTTTCAAGTGTCCACCTTACCAACCTAGGGATTGAGCAAGATCCATCAAGTAAGTTGTCATCGGTACAAAAAGGCAATAAAAATTGCTTCTAAAAGTGTGAGATCATTTACTGTAAGAGAAAATTGAGCGTTGCATGAACTTGTGATGGTGAAGAATAAAAGAGACATACTGCATAATAAAGGTCACTATCACAAGGGGCAATGCAACATGATATTCTTTTGCACTAAGGGGTTGAGCATACAAAAAAAAGCGCATGGCAACCTCTGCTTCCCTCTATGAAGGCCTATCTTTTACTTTTATGTATTTGCTTTTATGCAAAGAGTCAAAGTTTTCCTTATTTTCCTTTTTATTTTTCTCCTTTGGCAAGCATCATGTGGTGAGGAAAGATCTAGGCACATATGTCCAGTTGAATATAGATAGCATGAGTTATTATTGTTGTTGACATCACCCTTGAGGTGAATACGTTGGGAGGCGGAAGTACAAGCCCCTATCTTTCTATGTGTCCAGTTGAAACGTTTTGCTCATGTGTACACGATGAGTGTTAGCAATCATAGAAGACTATATGATGGTATGTGGACTTGCCTAAAGGCTCTGATACATGACCCTTCCCGAAAAGATGATGAATTGTAGTTGCAAAGTTGACTGAGAACATAGTTTGTTGGTTTCTAATAGAGTTTTTGCTTTATACTTCAATAGTGTGATGAATTGTCTCTTATTCATGAGAAGTCTATGATAAAAGTTCTTTGATAAAAGTTTTATGTTTTAGTTTGTTGATGTTATAATAATGAACATGATGCTTCTATTCCCGTATTTTGTTTTTATCGACACCTCTCTCTCTAAGCATGCAGCCATGTTTTTCGATTTCGGTTTTCGCTTGAGGACAAGCGAGGTCTAAGCTTGGGGGAGTTGATATGTCCATTTTGCATCATGTTTTCTTATTGTTATTTATGATGTTTTTATCCATAATAATGCTTTGTGGAGTAATTCTAATGCCTTTTCTCTCATAATATGCAAGGTATACACAAAGAGGGAGAATTCCGGCAGCTGGAAATCTGGTCCTAGAAAAGCTACGTCAGGCCACCTATTCTGCCAAGTCCAAACAAGCTGAAACTTCATGGAGATTTTTTATCAAATATATGAGGAATATTGGAGCAAATAACTACTAGAGGGGGCCCACCAGGTGGGCACAAACCACCTGGGCGCACCAGGGAGCCCAGGCGCGCCCTGGTGGGTTGCGCTCACCCAGGCCCACCTCCGGTGCCCATCTTCTGGTATATAAGTCATTTTGACCTAGGAAAAATAAGGAGAGGACATTCGGGATGGAGCGCCGCTGTCTCAAGGCGGAACTTGGGAAGGAGTACTTTTGCCCTTCGGCAGAGCGATTCCGCTGGGGGAACTTCCTCCCGGAGAGGGAAATCATCGTCATCATCATCACCAACAACTCTCCCATCTTAGGGAGGGTAATATCCATCAACATCTTCAACAGAACCATTTCCTCTTAAACCCTAGTTCATCTCTTTTGGTCAATCTTGTTAACGGAACTATAGATTGGTGCTTGTGGATGACTAGTAGTGTTTATTACATCTTGTAGTTGATTACTATATGGTTTATTTGGTGGAAGATTATATGTTCAGATCCAATATGCTATTTAATACCCCTCTGATCTTCAGCATGATTATCATTTGTGAGTATTTACTTTTGTTCTTGAGTTCATGGGAGAAATCATGTTGCAAGTAATCATGTGAATTTGATATGTGTTCGATATTTTGATAGTATGTATGTTGTGATTCCCTTAGTGGTGTCATGTGAACGTCGACTACATGACACTTCACCATATTTGGGCCTAAGGGAATGCATTGTGTAGTAGAAATTAGTTGATGGGTTGCGAGAGTGACAAAAGCTTAAACCCTAGTTTATACGCTATTCCGTAAGGGACCGATTGGATCCAAAAGTTCAATGCTATGGTTAGAATTTATTCTTAATACTTTTGTCGTAGTTGCGGGTGCTTGCATGTAGCGACCCGACCTCAAACGGTCAAGTCTCTGTGCTTCAGTGTCATCCCTGGATCGGTAACGCTGACACACACAGTACTCGAAGGATTTATAACAGAGTAGCAATCACACACTTATTACATCGAATGTCTCAAAAGAGAACTTATTACAATAAATATGGCATAAGGCCATCTAATACAATAATAGCGGAAGGCTTGGAAGATAAAGTGAGTCCATCAACTCCAACGGCATAGCTGAGCTGCACGACAACGACCTAACGAACCTTACTCCTCGTCTGAAAAGTCTGCAACATAATACGTTACAGCCCGAAAACGGGTCAGCACATGGAATATGCTGGCAATATAACACAGTAGAGCAAGAACTGAATAATGCTATCACTACATGCATATTTGGCTGGTGGAAAGGCTCTATGGTTAAAGTTCTGCGAAAAGCCAATTTTTTCCTACAACAAAGGAATAGATTTTATTTAACTATCATGGTAGTTGAAACATCATTGAGAAGGTTCCTCCAACTCAATACCAATTAAAAGTAATTATCAACCCAATAATATGAAATTAGAGTGATGAGATACATATGATAATCCAAGTACTAGATACTCAAGATGTCCATAATCGAGGACACGGCTAACCATGATTAGATTGTACACTCTGCAGAGGTTTGCACACTTTTCCCCACAAGACTCGATCTCCTCCGTTGGATTTCTCGCACTACATGGTGTTTGAGAAATGGATGACCGAGACACAGTCTTTCAGAAGCATTAACACTAACCCCGGGTCGACAGTACCAACCTACATCTCTCTTCATCTGCTAGCCTACCACTAGAAGAGGTCATGCAACTTACTCAACTATGCTAGAGCCCATAATAGCTTGTGGCTGCACACGGAAGTTTCTACCATGAAATATCTCAGTTCCCTTTGAGCCTGGGTGACGGACCTTAGGATTATCACACGGGTACTCCGGGATATCCTAGGACAACACTGGATTCTCCAGGTGCCCGACAAGCAATCCACCCAGATATGTATTAAAGTTGCCACCTTAAGTTGAACCATTAATTAACAATCTCACGTCTGTCATGGATTCACTCACCCAAACCACGTCTACAAGCATAGCATAGCAATATAAGCAATACATAGAAGTAACTCCCAAGGGTTTGATAATAACAGGGCAATATGTTCTACCTCATCATCTACTTCCCAAACCCACATGTCATATCACAACCTAATCATGCAATGTTTGAGGATTGGAACTAATGCATAAAAACTGGGTGATAAAGGGGTGATCAAAGTGTTACTTGCCTTGCTGATGATCCGCAAAACCTGGAGACTCGTAGTAGCACGCTTCGCACTCCAGGTGTTCTATTGCAAACAAACAATAGGATACATAAGAAATCAAGAAAAGTTGCACGGGTAAAACACGAATAAGAAGATCTAACCAGAAAGTTCAACTTAAGAACTCCAGTTTGCAAAAAGAATCAAATCAAACGGAGCAACGAAACTCAAACTGCGAAAGAAACAAGATCCGATTACTAATCTGTACTAAAGTCAAATTTTACAATACCAATATCTTGTTCAAGTTGGTTAAACGGAAAGAGGGCTTCGAGACAAAGATCTAGGCGCTTGAATCGCCTGATTCCCATTGTTAAATATACAGTCTGACGACTTCAACGCAGGAACTGTGCCGGGCTGTTAAGGAAATAAGCAGCCCTCCTCCACAACCCGAGGACCCAGGACGGTCCCTCGACCCGGCCTCTCAAGAGGATCCAGACATATCTGTGGAGCTGATTGATGGAGTGTTCCATCAATTGAGCAAGGACAATGCCTTCGTGGCCATTACGGCCGATTACCGAGGGCTAATCCCGGCCTCCCAGGTAACTGAGATTGAAGCCCCAGTACCCCGAATAGGTGCCTGCCCTCTCATGTTTTCAGTTTCCTGATTGCAACCGAACTTTGCAAGGGAGGTTTTTAAAGCGGAAGGCCAAACCTGCGGCGACAAGCCAACGAGGGGCCGCAGGGCCCCGTGGGCAGAAAAGAAGTGCAGCCCAGAACAAGGCATCAGCGCGAAGGTATGGCGCGCCCCCTTATCCCAGGTGTTATACCTTTGAGGCACATTAACACTCATGCTCTCTTCAGGACAAAGAGACCTCGCCGGACTATATTCGGAGAGGCTGCCAATCACGCCTCCACCAGCCAGGCTCCAAAGCCTGGTCCGGAGGCAGAGGCGAACGCAAGGCGCGTGCCAGACGCTCCTCCGACGGAGGATGTGGATGGGCTGTCTGCCACCAACTCTGAGGTGAACAGTGCCATGAACCACAGGCGTCGCCGGACAATTCTTCGCGACGCTTGTTTCTCCCAAGGGGCGTTAGATGCCTTTAACTCAGGAGATGCGTACCTCCATGCCTCTCAAAATGGTCTAGCCAGAGCCACGGAGCAATATGTAAAAGACATACGGGTAAGAAAATTTTGGTAATTATATATATATATATATACCAGTAGCCCCCGAGACTTGGAACAGTTAGAATAACTGACTTAAGGATCATTTGTTACACATGTTCTTACAGAAAAGAATTCCCTACTATCCAAGGAGCTGGAAGAGTGCAAAGCCCAACTTGAGGCCGCACTAGCCGCGACAGGGGAGCCCAAGGAGACCCCCTCTGGTAATATACACTTCGAAAGATAAATATTTTGCGAAGCATGGCATGGGTGCGAATCTGACAAATGAACTTGCAGATGGCGCCGGATTGAATCCGGAAAGGCAACACCTCCTACACCGGCTAAAGGGTGGTGAGAAGGTGCTGACAAAGGTGAGGCGGGAGAAGAACGATCTCAAAGATGCCAACACCAAGCTGGGCGTCGAGTTGAAAGATGTTCGTGCCCAGTTGTCAGACTCCGTGAAGGAGAATCAGTGGCTTCGGCGTGGCATATTTAGTAAGTGCTTGAACGAACCTTTGAAAGAAAGTTCGGCGGGGAAGTCGACTAACAGAGCAATGTCTGTAGGTGTGCTAACAGGTCGTCCTGCAGAGGAGATGCCCGGTTCTACGGGTGACCTTCTTCCCAAGCTCTCGCAACTACTCGATCGAGTTTGGCAGGCGATGCAAGGCGTCGCCCAGGCCCTGTGGCCATCCGCCTCCATGCCCGAAGGTCTTGGAGAGCTTGCGGAGAAGCTAAAGGGAGCACGTCGGTGCTTCTGATTGTGGAAGATATCGGCCTGTCGTCAAGGCGCTAGGGAGGCCTGTGCCATGGTGAAGACGCGGTACGCAAAGGCTGACCCCAACCACATGGCTGAGGTCGGTCCTGTAGGGCCCGATGGGAAGGAGATCCCTGTAAGCTTAGTATAAGGCCAAGTAGAGTTGGCCGCAAAGTATTCCCAGTAGGACTGTAAATTAGACAGCATGTTAGATGGTATTGAAGAGGAATACAATCAGTCAAAATTACTATGATATTTAATTGACATTTATAATGCCTTCTAGCCGGATTGTAGATCATTTGTCATGGCCGACCTTTTCACTTCAGCCTCGGGACCTGACGGTCCGGAGTGTGCTGAATTCCCATGCGGTTATATAGGAACCGGGGAATGCATGGAGACCAGGCGTAGGGGTCATTAGTGCGTTAACAGACAAGTGCCCGACTAGTTATGTTATATTACATGGTTAGTAAGAAACATCTTCCAGGGAGAATAGTTTCGTTAGGGGTTCCTTTCCCTGGGAGGCATGCCCTAAGGTGCATGTCCATGCTACGAAAAGAAACGCAGGAAAAACATCTAGGGGCGTATAGATAAAAATAAAATAAAATATCATCTTTAGTTCACCGACCGAATATTCCCTTAAGAACGCTAGCTTTCGGCTTCACCTAGTCTAAGGTACACGTCCGGCTGACCCGGCAGTAACAATCGCAGAGGTGCTCCCTTTACCACCTAGCCGAACAATCAGGAACGTAGGGGTAAGCATAGGAGCCAGGCAACCCAGCTTGGCCAAAACTTAAGTCATAACGATGCATATAATGGTGAATAAAAGGTACATGCGGAAGTGTGACACATGTGTTGGGCATGAAGCCCATATGAATAAGCTTCTGTTTAAAGAAGCCCCCAGGTTTAATGAGCGCGGATAGCGCGTCACTGTGTGAGCCTTTAAAGGCTATAAGAGAGAGAGAGAGAGAGAGAGAGAAGAAGAAGAGAAATGTTAGACAGAAAATATATAAAAAATGGACAGAGGAAGGAGACGAACACAGAGTCCGGCGCTAGGCGTAGAATCTTCGGAGACGGGCTGCGTTCCATGGGTTCGGCTCGAGTTGGTTATCCGATGCATCCCGCAGGCGGTACGCTCCACCAGTCAGGACTTGGTCAATTATGAAGGGACCTTCCCACTTGGGCTTGAGTTTGTCCTTTTTCTTGTCCGATAGTCGTAGGACTAATTCGCCAATGTTGTAATTTTTGGCCCGTACTTCTCTGCTTTGGTATCTTCGAGCCTGCTGTTGATAGAATGCGGAATGAGATTTTGCCACATCACACTCCTCCTCCAATGCGTCCAAGCTGTCCTGCCGATCGAGCTCGGCTTCTCTTTCTTCGTACATGCGCACTCGAGGTGAGTCATGAATTATGTCGCAAGGCAAAACTGCCTCTGCGCCGTACACCATAAAGAATGGTGTGTATCCGGTGGTGCAATTCGGCGTGGTCCACAGCCCCCAGAGTATGGAGTCGAGCTCCTCTACCCAGTGCGTGTTAGATTCCTTGAGGGACCGCACTAATCTGGGTTTGATGCCGCTCATGATAAGACCATTTGCACGTTCGACCTGGCCGTTAGTTTATGGGTGATAGACGGAAGCATAATCGAGCTTAATGCCCATGTTTTTGCACCAAAGTTTTACCTCGTCGGCCGTGAAGTTTGTGCCGTTATCAGTGATGATGCTATGGGGGACGCCGTAACGGTGTACAACCCTGGATATAAAGTCTATCACCGGTCCGGATTCGGCCGTCTTAACAGGCTTGGCTTCTATCCATTTGGTGAACTTATCCACCATGACCAGTAAGTATTTTTCCTTGTGGGTTCCGCCTTTAAGGGGTCCAACCATGTCAAGCCCCCAGACCGCGAAGGGCCAAGTAATGGGGATAGTTTGGGGGGCGGTGGGTGGCATATGGCTTTGGTTTGCAAAAAGCTGGCAACCGGTGCATCGTTGGACCAAGTCCTGAGCGTGTGCCCGGGCCGTCGGCCAATAAAAGCCTGTCCGGAAGGCCTTGCTTACAAGGGACCGAGCTGCGGCGTGATGACCACCGAGTCTGGCATGAATTTCAGCCTGGAGGTTCCGCCCCTCCTCTTCGGAGATGCACCTTTGAAGGACTCCGGTAGTGCTTTTCTTATATAGCTCTCCTTCGTGGACTCTGTAGGCTTTGGATCGCCGCACTATGCACCGTGCCTCATTTTGGTCCTCGGGGAGTTCCTGCCTAGTAAGGTAGGCGAGGAATGGTTCTGTCCACGGGGCGATGACGGCCATTATTACGTGGGCTGAAGGTGTTATTTCATTGGCAGAGCCTCTGATTGTGTGAGAATGTTCGGTGTCGGGTAGTGCGGTTGGGTCCGGGCTGTTATTGTTTGGCTCCCCTTCCCATACTACGGATGGCTTGAACAACCTTTCCAAGAAGATGTTGGGGGGGACTACATCGCGTTTTGCGCCGATGCGTGCCAGGACATCTGCCGCCTGATTATTTTCCCGGCCTATATGGTGAAATTCAAGCCCCTCGAACCGAGCTGACATTTTTAGGACGGCGTTGCGGTAAGCTGCCATTTTTGGATCCTTGGCATCGAAGTCTCCATTTATTTGGGATATTGCGAGGTTCGAGTCCCCGCGCACCTCTAGGCGTTGAATGCACACGGATACTACCATCCGGAGACCATGTAAAAGGGCCTCATATTCGGCTGCATTGTTGGAGTCCGTGTACATAATCTGGAGTATGTATTGAACTGTGTCTCCTGTGGGGGACATCAAAATGACGCCAGCCCCCAGTCCGGCCAACATCTTGGAGTCATCGAAATGCATGATCCAATTTGAATATGTGCCGTACTCTTTAGGGAGTTCGGCCTCCGTCCATTCTGCGACGAAGTCGGCCAAGACTTGCGACTTGATGGCTCGCCGTGGCTTATAAGTTATGTCGAACAGGAGGAGCTCAATGGCCCATTTTGCAATCCGACCTGTTGTGTCACGGTTGTTTATAATATCGTTAGGTGGTACTTCCGAGGCTACTGTTATTGAACACTCTTGAAAGTAGTGTCGTAGCTTCCGGGACACCATGAATACTGCGTACGCAATCTTTTGGTAATGTGGGTACCGTGATTTGTGGGGAATGAGGACAGTGGACACATAATAGACCGGATTTTGAAGGGGGAATTTGTGTCCACCCGCTTCTCGCTCGACGACGAGCACTGCGCTTACAACCTGATGTGTTGCTGCAATGTATAATAGCATTGGTTCGCCAATGTTTGGCGCGGCCAGGACTGGGTTTGTTGCCAGTATGGCTTTTATTTTGACGAGTCCGGCCGTGGCTGCATCCGTCCATTTGAAGTGTTCGGTGCGCCAAAGGAGGCGGTAAAGGGGTAGGGCCTTTTCTCCCAAGCGGGAGATAAAGCGGCTTAGAGCCGCCATGCATCCGGTTAACTTTTGTATTTGTTTGAGGTCCTTTGGGATATCCAACTGCGACAGAGCTCGGATCTTGGCTGGATTTGCTTCAATTCCTCTACCGGATACAATGAAGCCCAAGAGCTTTCCGGCTGGAACGTCAAAAACGCATTTTTTCGGGTTGAGCTTGATGTCGTATGTTCGGAGGTTATCAAATGTGAGCCTCAAGTCGTCTACTAGAGATTCAACATGTCTTATTTTGACAACCACATCATCTACATATGCCTCCACTATTTTGCCGATCTGGCTTGCCAGACATGTCTGAATCATGTGCTGATATGTTGCGCCGGTGTTTTTGAGCCCGAAGGGCATCGTGTTGAAGCAGAATGGGCCGTATGGTGTGATAAATGTCGTTGCGGCTTGGTCTGGTTCTGCCATCTTGATTTGATGGTAGCCGAAATATGCGTCGAGGAAACACAACGAATCGTGTCCTGCGGTACCGTTGATAATTTGATCGATGCGGGGGAGGGGGAAGGGATCCTTTGGGAAAGCCTTGTTAAGGTCTTTAAAATCAACACACACGCGCCAAGATTTGTCCTTCTTTGGTACCATCACCAGGTTTGCTAGCCAGTCCGGATGTTTTATATCTCTAATGAATCCGGCCTCCAATAGCTTTGCTAGCTCCTCTCCCATGGCCTGTCTCTTAGGTTCGGAAAAACGCCGAAGAGCATGTTTGACAGGTTTGAATCCTGTTTGGATATTTAAGCTGTGCTCGGCCAACCTGCGTGGGATTCTTGGCATGTCTGAAGGGTGCCAGGCGAAAATGTCCCAGTTCGCTCGTAGGAACTCTCGCAGTGCGGCGTCTACATCAGGGTTTAACTATGCCCCGGTGGAAGCTTGTTTATTGGGGTCCGTTGGATGGACTTGGAATTTGACTATTTCGTCCGCCGGTTTAAAGGAGGTGGACTTGGATCTTTTGTCTAGTACCACATCGTCCCTATTCACCGTAGAGCGCAGCGCAGTCAGTTCCTCAGCCGCTAGGGCTTCGGATAGTACCTCGAGGGCCAGTGCGGCTGTCTTGTTTTCGGCGCGGAGTGCTATGTCCGGATCACTAGCGAAAGTGATTATCCCATTAGGCCCGGGCATCTTGAGCTTCATGTGCCTATAATGGGGTATTGCTTGGAAGATTGTAAACGCTTCCCGCCCTAGCAGAGCGTGATAACCGCTGTTGAACGGAGCCACATGGAACGTGACTTCTTTGGACCTATAATTATCCGGCATGCCAAACACCACATCTAGTGTGATTTTTCCTGTACAGCGCGCTTCCCAACTGGGGATTATTCCTCTAAAGGTTGTGCTGCTTCGCTCAATGCGGTTCCAGTCTATTTCCATTTTTTGAAGGGTTTCCTCATAAATGAGGTTCAATCCACTGCCGCCGTCCATGAGTACGTTGGTAAGACGAAAGCCGTCCACTATTGGACTGAGGACCAATGCGGCTGGTGCTCGGGCTGTTCGGAATTTAGGTTCATCACTGGCGTTAAAGGTAATAGCCGTGTCACTCCATGGGTTTATTGTTGCTACTTGGTAGACTTCGGCAAGGCTGCGGAGTGTCCTTTTTCGCATATTATTTGATGCGAAGGTCTCGAAGACTGTTAATACCGTATTGGTGTCTCTGGGGTGGCTTTCTGTGGCCTCCCGAATTAGGAGATTTTCGCCAATTTTGGCCACCTGTCGGAGTATCCAACATGCTTTGAGGCTGTGAGTTGGTATGGCGTCCTCTGTACTGTGAATTTTACAGGGTCCATTAAGCCATCCTTCCAGTATGGTTCCATGCCCTGTAGAGGGTTTTTGCTTTTTAGTGCTTGACCCGGGTGTCTGGTGATGATGCACCCTTTTATTTCGGACTGGGTTTGTATTCACGGCCGGATTGTCCCAAAATTTTATTTCGGTTTTCCAGGCGCTTTCCATCACACAGTACTTTCGTACAATGGAAGCCAAGTCAGTGAAGCGTGTAATGTAACAGCGACTTATGGCGTTGAGTATTCCCTTGTCCGTGCAATTATTGCAGAAGATTGAGATTGCGTCTTCCTCGCGGCAGTCCCTTAGCCTGTTCCTAACCAGGAGGAATCTGGCCCAGTAATGATGTACTGTTTCATCGGGTTCTTGCCTAATTTTGGATAGATCGCTTATGTTGGGGTGGGTGGGTGGAATTAAATTAGAAGCCTCACCCCATCTGAGGCTCAGAGACCGAGGAATTTCCAAACTCGAAAATTTGGATTCATGGATGTTGTCAAATGAATCCACCCCGTCGCCTGACTCTAAGTTCAGGTCTTGAGTGATATCCTCCCCTCCGCGGGTATCCGGCTTGGAGGGATCGGGAATCCGGATGTAGCGAGTCCTTAAGATAGATGAATGGTCGCCGCACTATCCCTCTACCACGGCCACGTGATGGGTGACTTGGGGAGAGTGAATCTCTCTCAGATCAGGTTTAGGCCCAATCTGGTCGTAATCCATAATGACTCCCAGGGCGGCGAAGCGATCCAAGAGCTCGTTTATGGAGGAGACCTCCATTGGATCTAACTGCTCGGCGAGTTCTGAGCTGACATGAAGATTGTTTTCGATGGCTCGAGAGGTCATCGTTGGCGCAGAAGCCGAACAGGCGGTCATAAGAAAACCACCTAGCCGGAGGGTTTGGCCGACAGCCAAAGCTCCCTTAACAACGGTGCCATCTTTAAAGACGGGGCGAGGCATCCTTCCTGATGGCGACGACACAGAGGAACTCTCAATGAGAGCACCAATGTCGGTGTCAAAACCGGCGGATCTCGGGTAGGGGGTCCCGAACTGTGCGTCCAGGCCGGATGGTAACAGGAGGCAAGGGACACGAAGTTTTACCCAGGTTTGGGCCCTCTTGATGGAGGTAAAACCCTACGTCCTGCTTGATTAATATTGATGATATGGGTAGTACAAGAGTAGATCTACCACGAGATCGGAGAGGCTAAACCCTAGAAGCTAGCCTATGGTATGATTGTTGTTGTGTATGTCGTCCTACGGACTAAAAACCCTCCAGTTTATATAGACACCGGAGAGGGTTAGGGTTACACAAAGTCGGTTACAATGGTAGGAGATCTACATATCCGTATCGCCAAGCTTGCCTTCCACGCCAAGGAAAGTCCCTTCCGGGCACGGGACGGAGACTTCAATCTTGTATCTTCATAGTCCAGGAGTCCGGCTGAAGGTATAGTCCGGCCATCCGGACACCCCCTAATCCAGGACTCCCTCAGTCCCCCTACTCTGTGGTGGCTAGCTCTATTTATAGAGGCCCTGGGCCTATCCCTAAATAACGAGCGGGAAGGGCGCGAACAATTGGCCATTTTGAAGGGGAACATCTAGTATAAGTTATCCTGGCCAAAGGTGGTCTTCGGCTGCCAAAAGTACTGGTGATGACGCTGTCTTGGGCTCCACGGTGACCTCCGTCCGGCCGTCCGGCTGGTCTTGGTCTCGTTGCACCGGAATGGTATCCTTTGCCTGATACCTTGGACTGTGCTTGCCCCCTTTGCACCAAAGGGGAAACAAGGACCCTGCGCAGGCCGGCGCCCGCCTAGCACCTGCCTGGCCTTGATCATCATGGCTTGCGTCATGGGATCCTTGACGTACCCTTGCATTGATCTCTCCGCCTCCTCGCGAGCCTGTCTGATGAGGCCGCTCTTGAGGAAGCTTCCTGTCGTCCGCCCAGCGAGGCTTGGCCCCTCGCGAGGGGACTTGAGCTTGGGCTGATGAAGATGGGCCGCACTGGGCCCCCACTTGAGCCACGCCGCAGGCCGCAGGCAGGCAAGTATGGGGACCCCCGTTTCCAGAACGCTGATAGTAGCCCCCAGGCCCAAGGCGCGCGCGGGCTTGGCTTAGCAGAGAAGCGAAGGGGCAAGCGCAAAGCGCCGCGGGCCCTAACAGCCTGCGGCCTTGGGCACCGCGTGGCGGTTGATTGGACGTGGGCATCTGCACTTCCCACGAGGCCTCGGCAACTGCACGACTGACATAAAGGGGGTGTCCGAGCCAGGCTTACTTGCCCTGGATCCCCTTTCTCGCGTTCCTCGCTCTTGCTCCCGAAATCTTCCAGATCCATCTCAGTCCTTCGCATCCGGCACGCCATGGCGACTCGCAAGTCCCCGACTGATGCTTGGTACTCGCCGGCCCTGGATTCCCCAAATTTGTCGGAGAAGAACCTCACCCTCGCGCGCCTGATGACGGTGGCGCAGGGCAGCGAGGGGGCGACTGTGCTCAAGGTCGGCTCTGACCAGCCTCAGGGCAAGGGGAGCACCTTCTACCTGTTCTTCATGAGCCCATTGTCGCCGGTCTGGTGCCTCCTTTCTCTGAGTTCTTCCATGCCATTCTCCACCAATACAACTTTCAGGCCCTTCATCTCCACCCCAACTCTGTCCTTCTCCTGGCGATTTTCGCCTACTATTGCGAGGCTCATGTTGGTGTGAAGCCTTCGGTGGCCTTGCTACGCCACTTTTTCTCCCTCCGGGTTTCTGGCGCTCAGGTCTCCGATGTGTGAGCTTCATTGCATATTCCAGCTCCAACGCCATCTTGAAGCCTGGGAAGAGGATCGAAGGCTACCGGAGCAAGTGGGTCATGATGGATGTCGGGCGTCTCCACCCTCGTCTGGTATTGCCCATGGGGAAACCTAAGTCCGTTGATGCATGGTCCCGCGCGGAGCTCATCGACCCTCACACGAAGGCGGTGTTGAGGAGGATGAACGCGGACCTGAGGCCAAGCAACTTGGGGGCAGCGAAGCTTACCGAGGCCACGCTCCTGAGGGAGTTCTTGGAGCACCGGGCGGCTCCGCTCCAGGAGCACTCGCTCCCACTATGGAGGCTTGGAGGAGCAGACACCGCCCTATGCCTGAGCTCCGAGGCCCTGACCGACGAGGATCTGACTGCGGCCCTCCATTCCTTGGTTGGGGAGACGTGGCAAGCCCGGTGGGTGCCCTCGTCCCCCTGTTCCTTCATGACGACAGGGATCAGGTGGTGAACGCCATGCCCACCTTCAACGGTGAGGGGCTGGTGCCTGCGGCAGCTCCCGAAGATTTGGCAGTCCTGGCGACGGTGAACTTGTCCTCCGGCAGCTCCAGCGGGGGAAAGGGGGAAGAAGAGGCGGAGGAGGAAGCGTCCGACTCGGAGGAGACTAGCGAGGATTGGGGGGAGTCCTTCCCTCGGCGCAGGTCCCAGGCCCTCCACTCCATGCCGGACGACGACGAGGCCAGCGCCAGGCGAGGAAGGGAGGGCTCTTCCTTGGTCACGAGGAAGGGCAGGTCGAGCCTGGTTCCCCAGGGTCTGCTCTGGTCCCTGGGGGGGTCCAAGGCCAGCTCCATCCCTCCTGACGCTCCTTCTGCTTTCGGGCCCCCAATGCTGACCCCCGTTGTAGGCTCTCGGGCTTCAAGTTTGGCCGGAGATTGCTTGAGTCCACGGATGACGTCCAGTAATTGCTCGATTCGTGCTCTGCTTGGTTTCTGCCGCTAAGGCTTGACGTTTGCGCTCTTTTACCAGGCCGGCACCTGTGGCCAAGAGGTTGAAAGAGGCTTCTGCAGCCCCGCTTGGGGCGAATCCGTTTGCCGGCGCGACACCTTTGGCTGTTGGGGGAGATGACGGCGAGGCCCGTGCCTCTCTAACCCAACCGCCCTCGCGAGGCTAACTGGGGCACCCCAGCGAGGAATCAGCCCCCGTGGCCCCGCTGGACCTGGAGTCGACTATGCTCGACGCTGCGGCCGTGGCGGCCAAGGCTCAGGAGGCCCCTTCCTGCCAAGCCGTGGTCACGCTGTCACCTTCTCTGCCTGTTCCACAGGTTCTTGTCTCTTCTGCTCCCTCCGCCGCTGTCCTGGACAAGGTTGCCAATGAGCTGAGCCAACTGCGGGAGGATCTCCTGAGCGCGGACCCTCGTCTGGTGACCGGGCGCCTGGATTTGGCCTCTGCCTGGGCCCGTTCTGCTACTTCCGTCCGAGCGGTGCCGAGCCAGGCAGTGTCGTCCTCCGACAAGGAGAAACAGGCTGCTAACCAAGCCAAGGCCACTCGCGACGCTGCCCTAGGCGACGCTGCAACTGCCCAGGGTCGCTGCAAGACGCTTGAGGCCGAGCTGCAAGGCCTGCGCGATGAGCTCGCCAAGGAGGTGCACAGCCGCTAGGAGAAGGAGAAGGAGATGAAGGCTAGGAAGGCCGCCGCCAATGACCGAGACGCTAAGCTTGATGACCGCCACAGCCGACTGGAGACGCTGGAGCGGTCGATGAAGGCGGAGAGGACCGAGCTGGATGCCAAGGCGAAGGTCCTGATGGAGGACCGGGTGGCCTTCGCGAAGATGGAGAAGAAGGCTCGTGGCATACTGAAGACGCTGTATGAGAGCGGCCTGGAGGAGCCGTTGGCTGGTGCGGAGGACGGCCCCGCCAAGCTGCTCCCCTTCCTGGTTGATGCGCTTGAGGATGTCGTGGACGGCCTCGGCCCCACGGTCGAGGCCGAGGGGCGTGCCCTGTCTTCTGCGGCGCTGACGCATGTCCTCAGCCATGTCTACCCGCACGGACCCAACGTCGACTTCGACAGCCTGCTGGAGCCCGTGAGCAGTGACAGAGGTTTTGCTGGGGAAGTTCAGCTGCCCCAGCGTCCTGCCCGGGCGCAGTACCGCCGGCCTCACGACCTCGAGAGGCGAAGCCGTCCAGCATGACTCCACCACCGGTGACGACGTTACTGGGGAGTGATCCCTTCATGACTTCCATCATGTTTTATTCCTGCACATGCACCATGCCTTGTGGAGGCGTTTAAACTTGTGTTTGGCGTTGTGGAACAATCTTATGGCTTGTAATATTTGCTTTGAATTTCCTGGAATTTGCATTTTCCTCTCCTACTTTCTTACGCTCTGCGTCGGTAGGGCCCGACCCCGCGCATACCTCACCCAGCGTTAGCCCCGACCAAAAACCATGGACGGGACTAAGGACTGAGGGGCTGCATGGCAAGTTAGGCGCGGGGTCCCCCTTGACGCGCGAGCAACAAGTAGGGAAGGGGGGAGCGAGGAGTGGATTGATCGTTCTACGTCGGCAGGGCCCGGCCCCCTCGTGCGGCACTCCCGAGGGGAGGCGTTGCGATGGTGCCGGACACTAAGCTCTGGGCTCCCTGAGGTTGGTACGGCCGTGGGCCGCCCTCAGTTGTTTATCACCAGCGCGGAGCATAGCGTTTCCGTATGTGTACGGGCATAGCCGCTCCTCGGCAGTGTCGTCAGCCAGCGCGGAGCATGGTGCTTCCACTGGTGCGTGGGAGGGGGCTCCCCTCCGGGAGGAGCCCACGGGGCGTGTACAACCCCTCCATGACATGTGGCTAGCACGGTAGGGCTAGGAGAGGTGTATCTGGGCACCCATGAGCCAGCGCGGGACTCACGAGGCCCTACCTCGAGGCAGGTTGCGCCTGGCTCTGGGCCTTTATCAATTGGTGTGTTCCTGCAGGGTTGTTAGAATGCAAATGCTCTACGTCCTCAGGTCCCGGCCCTCGAGCGAGCTCAGCCGCCGCCGGTATGATAGGTCGCGATGCCATGGGTCAAGGCCAGGGGGTGAGGGCTGGAGAGCCAGTAGGAGCCCATGAGTCGCAATGCTCCGGTACCCCCTTTTAACGTGCAAGCGCTTTGCATGACGACAAGCAGTAGGTGATAATTACGGGAATCAGATTAAGCGTAAAAGAACAACTTCATCCTAAGATAAATGCTGGAAAAGCAACTGCCGCTGGGTCGGGCCCGAGTGGCGTGGGGATGATGCAGCCCGAGGGGCGCCCCCAACAAGGTAAATAAAGAGCATAACCAAAATGGATACATGACGCGGGGACGGACCGACGCGGCCTGGGAATGGTGCAGCCCTGTGGGCGCTCCCAGCTGAAAGTAGAACTCTGAAAGATGTCACCTGGTGTTGTTGAAGATGAAGTGATGCTGAGGAAGTGAGCGATGCGCGGTGAAGACGTCGGCCCTCATGAGCCCCCAGGCCCAGGGGCCTCGGGAGGCTCCGGTGGCACGCGCAGGTCTTTGGGGACCTTCGCCACCTCCGCCAGGACCGCGCGATGCCTGACCTCCTGAGCCTCCAGAATGCTCCTCAACAGGCGCTGATGTGCGGTGACCGCGCTCGGCAGGCCGAAGGGCATGCGAACATAGCTGTGAGGTGGTCCCTCACAGCGCCCTACGGCCGAAGGCCATAGGCGCTCCTGGGATGCAGCTCGGTTGAGCCCTGGTACGTCGACGCAGACGTGCAGTCCTCCATCCTCGCCTTGATGTGGGGCCACGGCAGGTAAGCGGTAGCTGCCGCGCATGACTCTGGACTCTTGTAGCTCATGGGTGTTCCTTGTGATGAACTCCTGAGGGTTTGGAATCCTTTTACTTGTTCCTTCCTGAGGGAAGCGTGCTTGAAAGCACCCCTCCAAGTGGTGCCTGAGCGCCTCCCCCGCGACCTTGGCAAGGTCGGCGGCTCTCCGAGAGAGAGCCCCCGAGCCCTGCCTGAGGAGGGCGCCGGGCACGCCTTCCTATGCATGAGAGGGTGGCGCTCCCTGATCGGGCGTGAATCCTGATGCAATACCTCCAGAGGTGCCTGCCTCCTTGTGGCTCGGGCCAGGTGAGGTCTTCTTCTTCTTGAGGGCCGCCTCGGGAGGCCTCCCGCTCCTATGATCTGGGTCTTCGATTGCTGTGGCTTGGAACGCACGCTCAAGCGAGCACACTGCGTCCCTTTCTTCATAGGGTACGGTGATGACTCCACCGCTTCCTGGCATCTTGAGGACATTGTAACCATGGTGAGTCACTGCCATAAACTTGGCTAGGGCTGGGTACTCGAGGATGGTGTTGTACGGCAGGCGGATGTGAGTGACGTCGAAGTCGATGAGCTCGGTGCGGTAGTTGTTGCGTTGCCCGAAGGTGACTGGAAGGCGAACCTGCCCAATTGGAACAGTGGAACCATCGGTGATTCCTGAGAAAGGCTTGGTCGGCTGAAGCTGGTCGTACGACACTTGGAGATTATCGAACGTCTTGACGGACAGGACGTTGAGTCCTGCCCCGCCGTCAATGAGGGTCCTGGTGACCTGCACGTTGCTGATGACTGGGGAGCAAAGCATCGGGAGGATTTTGGCCGTTGCCGCACACTTGAGCTGGTCTGCGGAACTGAACGTGATCCCGCACATAGACCACCTGAGAGGGCGTGTGGCCTCAAGCTTGGAAAGGACTGCATTCACCTCGTGAGCAAACTGCTTGAAGATGCGCTGTGAGGCTGGGCCTGGGCGCCACGCAAGATGCAAGCAATTGCACGCGTCTCTTGGAAGCCCCCAGCCCCATCGTCTTGATGTTGGTCTTCGTTCCTCCTTGGTGGAGGCGGCAGAGAAGGGAGGCCTGCGTTGTCGTGCGGGTGGCCCTCACGAGGCTGGTCCCTCCAGCCTCCCTTGCGAGGCTGGTCCTGCCAGCGGTCCTCGCGAGGGCGGTCACGCCATCCCAGGCGAAGGCCACGGTCTTCCCGTCGTCCGCCACCTCTTCCTCCTCCTCAGCCATAGCCCCTGTCGTTGTGCTCTAGGCGTCGGCCGATTCACCCATCTCGCACGGCTCTGATTTCTTGATAATCGTTGGTGTTGTGGGTGTGGAGGTCGTGGTACACGCAGTACCATCTGCCCTTGGATGACTCAGGCAGATCCCTGCCTCGCTTGGTGTCTGGTTCCGCTACTAGCACGACATCCCCCTTGCACTTCACGTCTTTGGCCTTGAGCTTCTTTTCTTCCGGGTCGGCTACCGGGAGCTCGAGGAGGGAGAGACGCCCTTCCTCAGCCCTGGCGCACTTGGTCGCCAAGTTGAACAGCTCCAGGGATGTGCACAGGTCTTCATGGATTGCTAGCTCTTCCTTCATCTTGACGTCGCGCATGCTGTTGGAGAAGGCTGAGATGATAGTTTCTTCAGTTACCTTAGGGATCTTGAGGCGAGCGTAGTTGAAGCGTTGGATGAACTTCTGCAGGGTTTCTCCTGGCTGTTGCTTGATGTGGCGCAGGTCACTCACGGCCGGGGGCCGGTCGCGAGTGCCCTGGAAGTTGGCGATGAAGCGGGTGCGCATCTCGCTCCAGGAGGAGATCGTGCCGGGAGCCAGGTTCAGGAGCCAGGTGCGGGCGCCGTCCTTGAGCGCCATGGGGAACCAATTCGCCATGACCTTTTCGTCTCCGTTGGCAGCTACGATGCCCAGCTCATAGAGCTGCAGGAACTCCGCGGGGTCCACTGTGCCATCGTAGCGGGGAGGGAGGTCAGGCTTGAACTTTCCTGGCCATGTGACGCCGCGCAGCTCGGGGGTGCAGGCGAGGCAGCCCGCCATGGCCACCGGCGCCCTTTGCTGGTGCTGGACTTGTTCTTGCAGGTCACCATGTGCCGCCACTTGGAGCAGCACGGGGTCTCGTCGTGGAGGCGCTGGGGCGCGATCTTGGCGCGCCGGCGCTGGGAGCGCGCGAGCACCTTCCCGGAGACATGGGATCTCTTGGCAGCTCGCTTCTTGCTGCGCAGGCACCGGACGTGGAGGGTCCCGCCCTGGGGCTGTGCGCCTTGGAGCCAAGGCACCTTCCTGGGGAGGAGGCGGCGGAGGTGCCTCCTGATCCTCGCCCCCTGCACGGGACGGAGGGCGAGGCAGCGAGAGGGACCACAAGGGGGAGCCCCCTGCGGCACTAATGAGCTCGGTGATGCGGGCGAGCCAGTCCTGATAGAGGTCGTCGACGGGGCGATAGTGCAGGAGCTCCCGTGCCAAGAGCAGTGAGGCGTGCGCATCCACGGGTGCGCGACGGGCGTGGGATGATGAGCCAGCTGGAGTCAGCGACGGGGTGGCGGTGCGGCCATCCTGCCGCACCAAAGGATGCTGGGATGAGGTCTGCTGCTCGTTCCCCGCCAGGCCGGTGACGGCGTTGGTGGCGGGCAATGGGGAACGACGAGGGGGGTCGCCGACGGGCGCTGTCTGGGGACGCGAGTGGCGCGAGCAGCCCGGCACTCGGCGCGAGCCCGACGAGCGTCAGCCATGGACACGACGGAAGATCACACGCGAACAACGGAAGAAAGATTCCGGCGCACCCCTACCTGACACGCCAAATGTCGGATTTCGGGTTCTGGAAGACCCTTGAGGTTCGAACACTGGGGTGCGCGCGGAGATCTCTCCCCTACCGATCTACATCCGATCCTCTCGTGCGAACTAAGATGAAAATGATGAACAACAAAAGAGACACGAGGTTTATACTGGTTCGGGCCACTGTTGTGGTGTAATACCCTACTCCAGTGTGTGGTGTTGTGGATTGCCTCTGGGGCTGATGATGGATAGTACAAGGTAAGAACAGCCTCGTGAGGGGTGTTCTTGAGCTGATGCGGTGTGTTCTACTTAGTCTCTACTCGGTTTTCTCTCTCTCTGCTAGGGTTCTACCAGATCTCTAGCCGCCCCCTACTCTGTGGTGGCTAGCTCTATTTATAGAGGCCCTGGGCCTCTCCCCAAATAATGAGCGGGAAGGGCGCCAACAATTGGCCATTTTGAAGGGGAACATCTAGTACAAGTTATCCTGACCAAAGGTGGTCTTCGGCTGCCAAAAGTACTGGTGATGACGCCGTCTTGGGCTCCACGGTGACCTCTGTCCGGCCGTCCGGCTGGTCTTGGTCTCGTTGCACCGGAATGGTAACCTTTGCCTGATACCTTGGCCTGTTCTTGCCCCCTTTGCACCAAAGGGGGAACAAGGACCCTGCGCAGGTCGGCGCCCGCCTGGCGCCCGCCTGGCCTTGATCGTCATGGCTTGCATCATGGGATCCTTGCGAGGTACCCTTGCATTGATCTCTCCTCCTCGCGAGCCTGCCTGATGAGGCCGCTCTTGAGGAAGCTTCCTGTCGTCCGCCCCGCGAGGCTTGGCCCCTCGCGAGGTTCTTGAGCTTGGGCTGATGAAGATGGGCCGCGCTGGGCCCCCACTTGAGCCACACCGCAGGCCGCAGGCAGGCAAGTCTGGGGACCCCCGTTCCCAGAACGCCGACAAGTTTCACTAGTAGCTTCTCTCGAGAAAAATAGCAAACGGTGGGTAAATGAAATACTTTTGGGCAATTGATAGAACTTCAAATAATCATGACGATATCTAGGCAATGATTATTATATAGGGATAATGTCTAAGATTAGTAGAACGACTCCTGCATGCATGTACTACTATTACTCCACACATCAACCGCTATCCAGCATGCATCTAGTGATGTAGCTATATACCTAGGGTAGGGCCATAGGCCTGACCTAGACACCCTCCCCTAGGACATTACCCTAAAACCAGAAGCATTCAAGGGATAGCATCATCCACTCGACCAGAAACATTCCTCTCGGAAGACCTGAAGACACTCGACCGCAAGAATTATCACTCGACAGACAGAAGATCTAAAGTCACTCTACACAGCAACGATCGGGCGTTTACTCCATAGATTTAATGGGCATTTATGTCACTTTATTCGCTGGCATTACCAGAAATGTCCCATCTTTATGTATCTTAAACCCTGTGTAACTGAGGACCGGAGGGGCCTGGCGAACTCTATATAAGCCACCCCCTCCTCAGGGACAAGGGTTTGCACACCCTGTAACACACACGTGTATAATCCAGTCGACCGCCTCTGGGCACCGAGACGTAGGGATATTGCTTCCTCCGCGAAGGGCCTGAACTCGTAAAACTTGTGTGTACAACTTCTCCATAGCTAGCATCTTGCCTCTACATACCTACCTCCCATTCTACTGTCAGTCTTAGAACCACGACAGTTGGCGCCCACCGTGGGGCAGGTGTCTTAGCGATTTTCTGGTGAAGTTGTGATTTTCCCGATCCATATCATCATGATTTCTAGCGGTGGATTGGCTGAGGGCCGCGAGATCCGTCTCAGCCACTCATCTTCATTGCCGACGACTCCACCTGGCTTCAGGAAGCTCCCCTTGACGTCAAGTTGCTCCCTGTCCGTGGGGCGACGCATTTTCTCGCATGCGCTCGTGGAGTCCTTCTCCGGCAGCCGTCAACCCAGTATCGCACGGCTCTCATGGTGTCTTCGCTCCCCGCTGATCGCCAGCGCAAACGATTCGGTCGGTCGTGGCTTCAGCGGTGGGTGAAACACGCGGTGGCCCGCCAGTCGGCCACCTCACAAGTCGCAGTAATAGAGCCCAACGAAACTCTCTACGGCCTATTTGACTGGCTCCGTCGAGACCGCATCCGAATGCGACAGCAGAGATCCTGCAGCTGAAGTCTTGATGGTCGATGGACCACATAGCCCTCCTGGCTTCCGCCGTGACGACGGCGGTGATGGCGGCGGCGATCCGTCGCGCGCTCATGAGAAATACCGCCCTGAGCCTCTTTCTTTGCAGCAGAGAGAAGATCTTCGCCACCGCAACATGGATGCACTTCACACGCCCATCGTAGGGGAAACCTCCGAGGCTCGGGCCTTGGAGGAGGCGCGCCTGGCCAATTTGGCTGAGCGCACTCGACTGGAGAACCTTCAACGTGCACTCGACGAGTGTGCACGGCAACGGATCCCCGAGTCCAGTCGACGACAGCTTTTTCCGCCTCAACCTCAGGTATACCGCACTCCGATTCAAAATCTCACAGCTACAACCCTCATACCAGAGTCAATTCAGCCTTCCCAATCGGAGGCTGGTAGAGGTTTGATGCAGATCCAGGCCTTGCTCCAGGCAGCAGGAGAGCAGAACACAGTAGTATCTCAGTCATGGAAAAGGATTCATAGCAGATATGTGATGGCGGATATAGTTCAGTTGGCCCACAGCCCAAGATCGCCCTCGCGGCGTGATGGATGTGGGCATCGGCAGGATCAGTACAGAAACCGCGAGCAGTATGATCACCGACTCAGTCGCGATGACCATCGTCGAGTACCCACGCCTCCTCTGAGGAGTGGATCATATGTGCCTCGGCAGTATGATGACAGACGCCCTCACAGCGGCGAGCGAAGAGTACCAGTCGACCCAAGGGAGCCAGTCTTTGATGCGAGATCTATTCTCATACAAGGTCTAGTCGACGGGAACAGAGCACACAGAGAGGGTCTTGACGGAGATCACCCGACTGCCAGCAGGGTGCATGTTTCAGGTCCTAAGTGTTTCAGCAGAGCCATCAGGGCTGCAATGATTCCTCCCAACTTCAGGTTGGCGACTGGAGTCAGCAAGTTCACTAGTGAGTCTAAGCGTGATACTTGGCTTGAGGACTACCGAGTGGCTGTACAGATCGGTGGTGGCAATGATGAAGTGGCCATGAAGCATCTTCCTCTGATGTTGGAAGGATCAGCCAGAGCGTAGTTGACTCAGTTAGCAGCAAGCAGTATATTCAGCTGGGAAGAACATGCCCGAGTGTTTGTCAAAACTTTTGAGGGTACTTGCAAGCGGCCGGTGGGATTAATGGAATTGCAGCATTGCGTGCAAAAACCGAGTGAGACTCTGAGAGATTACATTCAGAGGTGGACTACTCTGCACCACAAAGTGGAAAACGTGTCCCACCATCAAGCAGTCTGCGTTTTCAAGGAAGGCGTCAAAAATCGAGAGCTAGTCCTAAAATTCGGTCAGAGAGGAGATATGTCTCTGACTCGGATGATGGAAATAGCCACTCGGTATGCTAACGGAGAAGAAGAGGATCGACTCCGCAGTGGTAAGAGAAAACCATTCGGTCAGGACACCAGCGGGGGCACTCCCAATCGAAAACAGAAGCGCAAGGCCGAGCCAGCTGCTCTTGGTGAAGCTTTAGACGTGGCTCAAGGAAAGTTCAAGGGGAAGCCCAAAGGGCCCTGGACCCCCAAGAAAGTAAAAGATCAAGCCGGAAATGATGTGTTGGATTTACCATGCCACATTCACACCAAGAAGGATGAGGAAGGTAATCTGATTTATCCTAAACATACCACTCGACAGTGTCGGGTTTTGATTCAGCAGTTATGAGAAAAACAACCCAATGAGAAGGAAAAGGAGTTGGACAAGGATGAGGATAAGGAAGAAGACGATGATGGTTTTCCTAACGTAAATTCCACTCTGATGATTTTTGCTGATGTTGAGAGCAAAAGTCGACTGAAAGTGATCAACAGAGAAGTGAACTTGGTTGCTCCGGCAACACCCAGTTATTTGAAGTGGTCTTAGACTGCCATCACATTCGACCAGTCTGATCACCTAGCACGTATAGCCACCCCTGGGAGGCAAGCGTTGGTGGTCGACCCAGTTGTTGAAGGCACTCGTCTGACCAAAGTGCTAATGGATGGTGGCATCGTCCTGAATATCCTTTATGCTGAAACTTTGAAGGGGATGGGCATTCTGATGTCCAAGCTTAGCGAAAGCAATATGAGTTTCCATGGCGACATCCCTGGAAAGAAAGCCGAATCACTCGGCCAGATAGCCCTTGACGTGGTTTTCGGTGATTCCAAGAATTACTGCAAGTAAAAGTTGACATTTGAAGTAGAAGATTTCCAGAGTGCTTATCATGCTATTCTGGGTAGGCCTTCTTATGCACGTTTTATGGCTCGGCCATGTTACGTGTACCTCAAACTGAAGATGCCTGGTCCCAAAGGAGTGATCACAATCATTGGCAATCGGCAGAAGGCAGAAGAGTGCTTCCAGATGGGCTCAAAATCGCCGATGCACAAATGGCAGCAGTTCAAATGCAAGAATACCGGAAGAATGCAGACCCAAGTAATTTTTTGTGAGCTAAGAAGCCCGCCACAGATTCTGCATTTCAGTCGTCCGGTGAAACAAAGCCGATTCACATTCACCCGACCGATCCTAATGCTGCTCATACTCATATCTCAATTTCACTCGACAGCAAATAGGAAGAAGCGCTCATCTAGTTCCTCAGTGAGAACTGTGACATCTTTGCATGGAAACCTTCTGACATGTCGGGTGTACCCAGGGGACTGGCTAAGCACCGCATGTGAGTCGATCCGAAAGTGAAACCAGTCAAGGAACATCTTCGACGGTCCGCCATACAAAAGAGAAGAGCAATTGGCGAGGAAGTGGCTCGACTTCTGGCAGCCGAGTTCATCCGAGAAATTTACCACTCCGAGTGGCTCGCCAATGTTTTCATGGTCCCCAAAAAGGACGACTCGCTTTGCATGTGCATTGACTTCAAACATATCAATCGGGCCTGCCCAAAAGATCATTTCCCTCTCCCCCGTATCGACCAAATTGTCGACCCGACTACGGGGTGTGAGCGTTTGTCTTTTCTGGACGCCTATTCTGGGTATCATCATATCCGACTATATGGACCCGATGAGATAAAAACAGCTTTCATCACTCCATTCGGGTGCTTTTGTTATGTCACCATGCCATCCGGCCTCAAGAACGCCGGAGCCACATTTATGAGGATGATTCAAAAGTGTCTGCTCACGCAAATCAGTCGGAATGTGGAAGCATATATGGATGACATTGTGGTCAAGTCGAGCACAAGAAAGACGAGCCACGCGCTTGGAATGTGGAGCTGCTCCGCCCCTTTTACACTTAAACATTCAGACTGTTCAGATGTAATAAGAAATACCTTCTAGTTTGATTATCAAAGACACAGTTTTTACAGTCTCATAAATGATTGTTGTTCCTTTTTTATATGCTCTAAATTCCCTAGTGGGTGGCTTAGCTACGTACCCGTTTCGCCTAAGTTTGAAAAATCCTACCGAGTGATGAGCAACGCTCCCACTCAGAGGCTTAGGTGTGAATCCGCTTCGCCTAAGTTCGAAAAATCCTACCGAGTGGTGAGCAACGCTCCCACTTGGAGGCTTAGCTGCGAATCCGTTTCGCCTAAGTTTGAAAAATCCTACCGAATGGTGAGCAACCCTCCCACTCGGGGGCTTAGCTGCAGTTGAATACTCGCCTAAGTATAAAAAATCCTACCGAGTGGTGAGCAACCCTCCCACTCGGGGGCTTAGCTGCAGTCCAGTGCTCGCCTAAGTTTAAAAAATCATACCGAGTGATGAGCAACCCTCCCACTCGGGGGCTTAGCTACAGTTCAATACTCACCTAAGTTTTAAAAGTCCTACCAAGTGGTGAGCAACCCCCCCACTCGGGGGCTTAGCTGCAGTTCAATACTCGCCTAAGCTTAAAAAATCCTACCGAGTGGGGGGCAACCCCCCCCCCCACTCGGGGGCTTAGCTGCAGTCTAGTGCTCGCCTAAGTTTAAAAAATCCTACCGAGTGGTGAGCAACCCTCCCACTCGGGGGCTTAGCTGCAGTTCAATACTTTCCTAAGTTTAAAAAATCCTACCGAGTGGTGGGCAACCACCCCACTCGGGGGCTTAGCTGCAGTCCAGTGCTCGCCTAAGTTTAAAAAATCCTACTGAGTGGTGAGCAATCCTCCCACTCGGGGGCTTAGCTGCAGTCCAGTACTCACCTAAGTTTAAAAAATATCCTACCGAGTGGTCAGCGACCCTCCCACTCGGAGGCTTAGCTGCAGTTCAATACTCACCTAAGTTTTAAAAATCCTACCGAGTGGTGAGCAACCCTCCCACTCGGGGGCTTAGCTGCAGTTCAATACTCGCCTAAGTCTTAAGGCTCACTCCATCTTTACCCGTAAGGATAGCGAGGGGCGGGTCAACCATGATCTGACCTTAGAGCTTTGCCACAAATACAAAATCCATTCTATCCTTACCCGTAAGGATAGCGAGGTGCGGGTCGGCCACGATCTGACCTTGGAGCTTCGCCACAAATACAACATCCGCTCCATCCTTACCCATAAGGATGGCGAGGTGCGGGTCAGCCACGACCTGACCTTGGAGCTTCGCCACAAATACAACGTTCGCTCCATCCTTATCCGTAAGGGTGGAGGGGTGCAGGTCGACCACAATCTGCTCATGATTCACTCGACCGAGCCGTATCACAGAGTCAAAAGATTCAAATGCAAACAAAGTTCAGATAAAATCCTAAGGTTCCAAGAAATGGATTAAACTACTCGAGCATCAGGCCCGAAGGAGTTTAACAGTTACAAAATCACTAGGCATTCCGAGGCAAATTTAAGGAGAGACATAAAGTTTGTTTACTCTGCAGGAGCAGGACTTGCAGGCTCGACGAACTCGTCCAGATCGATCCCGTCAGCAATCCGAGTGGTGGCAGCAATGAAGGTTTCCATGAAGGATTCGAAGTCATGCCTTTTGGTATTGGCAACCTTGATCACTGCCAGCTTCTCTTCATGGGCTTCCTTGAAGTGGACACGAACCAGTGACAGGGCCACATTAGCACCGCATCGAGCAGAGGACTTCTTCCATTCTTGCACTCGACCAGGGACTTCATTGAGTCGATTCATCAAAGACTCGAGGTTATTTTGAAGTGTCGCCCTTGGCCAGAGTGTTGTATCAATGCGTGACACCGCCACCTTCAGACGAGCAAGATAGCTCATAACACTGGCAACACGGGATTCCAATTGAAGCACGTTCATAGCAGCATCGTCGCCAACGGGAGAAAAGACGGGATCCAGACTTGTTTCGACTCGCCCAGTCTCTTCTTCAAAGTTTTGGCAGAATTCTAAAAACTCAAAGAACTAATGAGTCGACAAATGCCTGATGAATCAACAGCAGTTAAACAGTCGAGCAAAGGGAAATACCTTTGAGCATAAGGAACAACTTTTTGGCAAGTGCCCCCAGATAAGCCTCCAAGTCATTTCTCTTACGAGAAATGCCTTCAATCTTCTCGTTCAAAGCAATTATGTCCCTCTTCGGATGGGTCGCTTCTTTGTTGGCCATGGTAAGGGATGCCTTCAGTTTGGCATTTTCTTCCTCCAGTGCACCAGCTGAAGCCAGCTTCTTGTCAGCGAGTGTAGTCTTCTCCTTAGCCTCCTTCTGCGCAGCTGCAAGGTCAAGATCCTTTTGCACCAAAGCTCACCTCATTTTCTCTGAAGAATGTACATTCGGGTCAAGGAGAATAACGAACAGATAACTTGAGGGGTAGTCAAGATAAACAGTCGACAGGCGTTACCTTCTGTACCAACTACGTCGTCTTGAGCCTTTTTCAAGTTTTGATTGGCCAGCTCCAAATCAAGGTTGAGTTGCCTCTGCTTTTCCTCAAATTCAGTGAATTTGGAGATAAGCTCGCAGGATTTCTATAGTCAGCAAAAGTACATTAATAAACAAGATCAAAGATCAGTCGTCTCCGAGTGAAAAGACATTCTCAAACCCCAACCGACTGCCAGCAGCCGACAATGGTCTCGGGGACTACACCCAGTGGGTGCACTTTGCGTGCCCCCACTGGTTCGGATTCCACTCTACATGTCCTGACCAAACCGAGTGGAAAAAGAAGAAGACCGAGGTTATTTTTTGAAGTCAACAAAAGACATTCTCAGACCCCCCCAACCGACTGCCAGCAGCCGACTGTGGTCTCGGGGACTACACGTAGTGTGTGCACTTAGCGTGCCCCCACTGGTTTGGATTCCACTCGACATGGTCCGACTAGACCGAGTGGAAGAATGAAACAATAAAGACATTTTCAATTCCTAACTCAACTGAGAAAGCTACTCGACATAAATTCAAACACCCAGTGGGTGTGCAGATGCGAAGTGCATAATAACAGGAGGATGCACGAAGAAAAGTTTTCAGGTAGCATATCCTAACAGAGCAAGCAACAAGATAAGAGTTTAGTCGGAAGCCAACTTACCTGGACATTGGCTCGAAGCCGCACTAGCGTCATAACCAGCCTGACTGTTTTCATGCACTACCTTCACTCGATCCATCATTATGCCAGCTTGGCGAATAGCTTCTACGGCGGCGTCTGCTTGACTTTCTGGAACATGATGAGTGGTGAAGAATGAGGTTGACGGTGCAGTCGCGGGAGCTTGAATTTCTGAGGCATGAGGCTGGACAGTTGAAGCAAACACTGGTGCAGTCGACGATGTGGGGTGTTCGCTTGATACTGGAACAGCGAAAGTGACGGAAGCCCGAGTCACATCCTCAGGCTGTTCGGTCGCTGGCTCTGCCACCGGCGCCGATTGGGAGGTCTTGCCAGTTGACGTCTTCTTACTCCTCCTAGGCCTCAGCGGCACGTCCTCGTTGTCATCCGGAAGATCAATGACATGGGGAAGAGCTGCAAAAAGAATTAGTTGTCGGAATTCAGTCGGCCCACAAAATGGCTGAGAAAGCAAAAGCAAGTTTGCAAAAATCATACCCGGGTTAGAAGTAACCGCGTATTCTACATCTTCATCACCATAAGCAGAAGTCCCAGAAGTGGCAGCTCTGCAAGTTTCAAGATTCACTCAGACAAATGAGAAAAAGAGTCGACAGTGTAAATCCTCGATTGAAAAGTGGAGACGAGACACTTACGCAGAAGCGATGGGGACATCGATCTTGATCTTGGGCAAGGCCTTCCGAGGTTTTGGTTCTGCAATCTTTTGCTGCTTCGGGGCCTTTTCAGTCAGCACGGGAGAAGAGGTCCGAGTGCGCTTGGGAGTTTGTCCGGTTGACCTAGAAACTCCTCCACGGACACTCGCCGGGTCGTGTTTATGTTTGGAACGCTTTTCAGTGTGAGGCGGTGACTCGACTTCTTAACCACTGCTCGAGTCCTCCCGTTCCTCCTCCTCTTCCTCTCCATCAGATTGCCAATCCATGTTGTCGCCTCCACTCGCCTCTCCTTCCGGGTCCTGCTCCTTCTCACTGTTGGGCATCGAGTACATCTCAGTGAAGGCCTGAAAGACAACAAGTGGAACAAATGTCATTCGATTGGCAAAAGGAAATTACATGATAAATCAAAAAACACTCGGAAGATAGAATCGGACCTTGTCTGGTTCATAGGAGTTGTCGAGTGGAGGGATTCTCCTGGACCCCCTGGGGTTATCTGTGTTGCCAGTGATGCCCCTCAACCACTTCTCCATCGTATCCTCGTCGATATCTTCTAGGTGGATCCGAGTGGTATCTTCGATGCCCAAATACATCCACATCGGATGGTCGCGAGCTTGAAGTGGATGAATGCGTCATCTGAGGAAGACCTCCAGCAGATCCATGCTAGTCATGCCATCACGAATGAGTTGGACCGCACGCTCGACCAACACCTTCACCTCAGCTTTCTCCTCCGGAGTCACTTTCAAGGCAGAGGGCTTCTCGACTCGAGCCATGGAAAAGGGGGAAGTCCAGTCGACTGACCAAGAGTCAGCTGATCTATGCAGTAGAACCACGTCGACTGTCACCCTCTGACTGACTCAGGAAGAATCATGGCCGGGAAGGTACTTTTACCTCTCATTTGGATCCCAAGACCCCCACACATCTGGATCACATGTGTCCTCTCATCACTCGGATTGGCCTTTTTGACCGACTGAGAACGGCAGGTGAAAATGTGTTTGAAGAGGCCCAGTGTGGTCGACAACCCAAGAAATTCTCGCACATGGACACGAATGCAGTGAGGTACACGATAGTGTTGGGAGAAAATGATAAGTTGTGCTCCAAAGAAGTTCAAGAAACCTCGGAAGAAAGGGTGAGGGGCAAAGAAAAACCACGGTCGAGGTGGGTGGCGAGGAGCACACACTCACCCTCCCACGGTCGCAGCTCGGTCTCATCCTCCGAGAGGCGCACTGACTTGTGAGGAATCAGACACCCCTCGACCAGATCGTCGATGTCGTCCTGTCGGATCATCGACTGAATCCAATCTCCCTGGATCCAGCCACGCGGCAGGCTGGATCTCGACGAGGATCCACCCCGGCTGGTCTTCTTCCCCTTCGCTTTCACCGTCGCCTTCTTTGCGCGTTCCAGAGCCGCCGTCTTCTCCTTCCCCATTGTCGTGGACGGAGCTCGAGCGGGCCTGCAACGCCGAGAGCAGAGGTGGATGCGATGGAGAAACAAAGGAGAAAGAGAGAGAATGGGAACGCACTGTGCAAAAACCCCAATCTGGCGCCTTATATGGGGTCATTTCCGAGTGGCTGCCTTGCGGGCCCGGGCGATCCTGTCAAATCCTGCAACAGTCGCGTGCGCGATACGTGTCAAAAATGGTGGTGCAGAGATCGAGGCAATCCTGCCTAATCCATCCCGATTACTGCGGCCTCCTCTGCCCCGCGCGCTTCCCAAAATTCGAATCCCGCCAGATCCATGAGCAGCAGAGCAACATGTCAGACAGAAGATTTTTCTGTATCAACACTCGAAGATTTTTAGTAGAAGTTCACTCGACAAACTAAGAATGGATCAATGCGCCTGAAAAAGAAGTTGAAATCATCATGATTGTTTATTTGATCTCAGTAAGACGCTTCCGAAGCGCGAAAGTTGATTCGGAGGTATTCTCAACTCCTTCTCCACTCGAACCCTGAACCATTCGGGGGCTAATGATGTAGATATGTACCTAGGGTAGGGTCATAGGCCTGACCTAGACACCCTCCCCTAGGACGTCGCCCTAAAACCAGAAGCATTCAAGGGATAGCATCATCCACTCGACCAGAAAGATTCCTCCCAAAAGACCCGAAGACACTCGACCGCAAGAATTATCACTCGACGGACAGAAGATCGAAAGTCACTCTACACAGCAACGTTCAGGTGTTTATTCCATAGACTTAATGGGCATTTATGCCACTTTATTCGCTGGCGTTACCAAAAACGCCCCATCTTTATGTATCTTAAACCCTGTGTGACTGAGGACTAGAGGGGCCTGGCGAACTCTACATAAGCCACCCCCTCCTCAGGGACTAGAGGGGCCTGGCGAACTCTACATAATCCAGTCGACCGCCTCTGGGAACCAAGACGTAGGGATGTGTTACTTCCTCCGTGAAGGGCCTAAACTCGTAAAACTTGTGTGTACAACTTCTCCATAGCTAGGATCTTGCCTCCACATACCTACCCCCCATTCTACTGTCAGTCTTAGAACCACGACATCTAGTGTATTAAGTTCATGGAAAAATGGAGAAATGCAATAAGAATGATGACATGATGTAGAAAAGATCTATTTATGTAGAAATAGACCCCATCATTTTATCCTTGGTAGCATGATATATACGTGTCGGTTCCCCTTATGTCACTGGGATCAAGCACCGTAAGATCGAACCCATTACAAAGCACCACGTCCCATTGCAAGATAAATAGATCAAGTCGGCCAAACAAAACCCAAATATCAAAGAAGAAATATGAGGCTATAAGCAATCATGCATATAACAGAACAAAGAAACTCAAATAACTTTCATGGATAAAAAGAGATAGATCTGATCATAAACTCAAAGTTCATCGGATCCCAACAAACACACCGCAAAAAGACGTACATCATATGGATCTCCCGGAGACCATTGTATTGAGAATCAAACAAGAGAGAGGAAGCCATCTAGCCACTAACTACGGACCCGAAGGTCTACAAAGAACTACTCACGCATCATCGGAGAGGCACCAATGGAAGTGGTGAACCCCGCCATGATGGTGTCTAGATTGGGCCGGGTGGTTCTGCACTCTGCGGCGGCTGGAATTGATTTTCGTCGACTCCCCTAGGGTTTCTGGAATATTGGGGTATTTATAGAGCAAAAAGGCGGTCTGGGCAGCACCCGAGGTGGGCACAACCCACCAGGTTGTGCTCCCCTCAGAGCACCCCCCAAGCGCTTCTCCGGCCCATTGGATGTCTTCTGGTCCAAAAAATCCACAAAAAGTTTATGCATTTGGACTCCGTTTGATATTGATTACCTGCAACGTAAAAAAACATGCAAAAAACAGCTACTGTCACTTGGCACTATGTCAATAGGTTAGTACCAAAAAATGATATAAAATGATTATAAAACATCCAAGAATGATAATATAACACCATGGATCAATCAAAATTATAGATACATCGGAGATGTATTAGCATCCCCAAGCTTAATTCCTGCTCGTCCTCAAGTAGGTAAATGATAAAAACAGATTTTTTTGATGTGGAATGTTGCCTAACATGTCATCTCATATTATTTTCTTTAAAGCATGGACATTTGGACTTCTATATTGTTCAAAGCAATAGTCTAGTTTTGCCATGATAATTTAGATACTCTAGCATACCAACAAGCAACCATGTCTTTCAAAATATCAACGCTAAAATAAGTTAACCCTAGCCCATCATGCTCAATCATTGATCCATTCATGAAACACACTCGCATATTAGCTACACCCAATGCTCAAGTACGATCATGTCGCCCCCTAGTTGGTGCTTTATAAGAGAAGATGGAGACTCAAATTAAAAAAATTGCATAAAGTAAAATAAAGGCCCTTCGCAGAGGGAAGTAGGGATTTGTAGAGGTGCCAGAGCTCAAAGCAAAAATTGAGAGATAAAAACATTTTAAGAAGCATACTTTTCCCACCAACGAAAATGACTTAGAGTTGCCAACACTTTCCATGCTAGATATATCATAGGCGGTTCCCAAATAGAAAATAAAGTTTATTCCTTTTTCCACCATACTTTCACTTTCCATGGCTAACCGTATCCACGGGTGCCTTCCATACTAACACTTTCCAAGGAATTTATTTTCTAACAACATAATGTAAATTCATTTTTCATTTTGGGACTAGGCATACCTAATACCTTTGCCTTACTCTCATGCAATGATAAATGAATAAACACTCATCATGAGAATAACACATCTAGCATGGAAAATATTAGCCACCCCTCACCGCCTCGTGAGCGGTACGAGCACACAAAAGAGAAATTTATTTTGAATATTAGAGATGGCACATAAAAATTTTCTTAGAATGGCAAAAGAATACTGCAAATAGGTAGGTATAGTGGACTCATGTGGCAAAACTGGTTTAAAGTATTTTGGATGCACAAGTAGTGATCATACTTAGTTCAAAATGAAGGCTAGCAAAAGATTGAGAAGTGACCAACCAAGAAACGAATAATCTAATAAGCGATCATTAAGCATAATTAACATCGAATAATGCACCACAATTAGGATGTAATCTCATTGCATGACTATTGACTTTTGTGCTTGCATAGGGAATCACAAACCATAACACCAATATTCTTACTAAAGCATAATTACTCATCAACATGACTCACATATCACATCATCATATCTCAAAACTATTTCAAGGAATCAAGTTTATTTGTCCAATGATCTTCATTAAAAGTTTTTATTATATCCTTCTTGGATATCTATCACTTTGGGACTAATTTTCATGTGTTTCTTTTGATAAGCTCAAACAGATATAAGTGAAGATCATGAGCATAATATTTCTTTCTCTCAAATTAATTTATGTGAAGCAAGAGATAATTTCTTGAAAATTTTACTAACTCTCAAATAAATCTAAGTGAATCAAGAGAGCATTTCTTCAAAAATTCTAAAGCACACCGTGCTCAAAAAGATATAAGTGAAGCACTAGAGCAAATCCATAGCTCATAAAAATTTAAGTGAAGCATAGAGAGCAATTCTAACAAGTCATGACATAATTTTGGCTCTCTCAAATAGGTGTGTCAAGCAAGGGATCAAGACTAAAAACACAAAACAAAACAAGCAAGGACTCATATCATACAAGACGCTCCAAGCAAAACACATAGTAAGTGACGAATAAAAATATAGCTTCGAGTAAAATACCAATGGTCGTTAGAAGAAAGAGGGGATGCCACTCGGGGCATCCCCAAGATTAGTTGCTTTCTTCTCTTTGGATAATAGCTTGGGGTGCCATGGGCATCCCCAAGCTTAGGCTCTTCTTACTCCTTATTCCTTCATCCATCGTAAGATAACCCAAAACTTGAAAACTTCAATTACACAAAACTCAACAAAACCTTTGTGAGATCCGTTAGCATAAGAAAACGAATCACTACTATAAGTGCTATTGAAAACCAATTCATATTTTATTATTGCATTATATCTATTGTTCCAACTTTTCTATGGCAAAAACTCATCAAAGAAAACCATAGAATCATCAAAACAAGCACACAACGCAAAGAAAATAGAATCTGTGAAAAATAGAATAGTGTGTAGAAACCTGGATATTTCGAATACTTATGTAACTCCAAAAACTCTGAAAATTAGACAACCTGAGCAATTTTTATATTTAATCTTCTGCAAAAAGAATTGGTATTTTATTTCTCTCTGGTTAGAAATGAGAATTGTTTTCGTGAGTGTGAAAGTTTCTGTTTTTCAGCAAGATCAAACAACTATCACCCAAGAAGATCCTAAAGGCTTTACTTGGCACAAACACTAAATTAAACATAAAAATAGAATCATAACAGTACCATAATTGTGCTAACACTAAAGAACAGAAAGCAAAAGGCAAAAATAAATTGTATTCATTGGGTTGCCTCCCAACAAGCGCTATCATTTTACGCCCCTAGCTAGGCATAATGCAAGGATCTAAGTTTTTTCATCTTTGTTCCTAGATCTATAAGATGCCCTCATTATTGATTCATATGGTGGCCTAGTTCTTATTCTAGGGAAGTGTTTCATGCCCTTCCTTAGTGGAAATTGGAACTTGATATTGCCTTCTTTCATATCAATCACGGCACCGATAGTGCGTAAAAATGGTCTACCAAGAATAATTGGACAAGACGGATTGCAATCAATATCAGGAACAATAAAATATATGGGCACATAATTCCTATTTACAAGAAAAAGAGCATCACTAATTCTTCCCATAGTCTTTTTAATACTAGAATCTGCCAAGTGCAAATTTAAAGAACATTCTTCAATGTCGGTAAGACCAAGCACATCACATAAAGATTTCGGAAGTGTACAAACACTAGCACCCAAGTCATATAAAGCAAAACACTCATAATTTTAAATCTTGACTTTGATAGTAGGTTCCCATTCATCATGCAATTTTCTACGAATTGAAACTTCTAATTCCAACTTTTCTTTTGAAGCTTTCATCATAGCATCAGCAATATGTTTAATAAAAGCTTTATTTTGTTCATAAGCATGGGCTGAATTTATCATGGATTGCAACAAAGAAATACAATCAATCAAAGAGCAACTATCACAATTAAATTCTTTGTAACCAAAAGAGTGGGCACATCACTAGTGAAAGTTTTGACCTCTTCAAACCCACTTTTATCAATTTTCTCAACAAGATTTTCACCCTCCAAATTATCAGGATGCCTTCTAGCTAAAGTTGACCCTTCTCCAGTCACTTTTTTGTAAATATTAACTTTACTAAACAAGGAATCAATAGAATAAACACCAATTATTTTAAGATCTTCATCACTTTTATGAAAGTAATCACTAGAAAACACTTTTTCTAAAAATTCTCTTCTAGCTCTAAGCATAGCGGTTCTTTTCTTACTTTCATCCATAGAAACATAAAGAGATTTAATTGTTTCCTCAACCTTAGGAACAAAAAATTTCATCTTGAGATTTTCCATATCATGAGAAATTCTATCAACACTTCTAGACAAATCATCAATCTTATTCAACTTTTCTTCTATGGTAGTGTTGAGAACTTTTTGCCTGTTGATAAATTCTTTAATATTATTCTCAAGATCAGAGGTGTTCCTATTATTATTATAAGAAGGATTTCCATAGGAATTACCATAATTATTAGAGGAATTACTAGGAAAAGGCCTAGGATTAAAATTACCTCTATAAGCATTGTTATTGAAATTGTTTCGCGAGATAAAATTCACATCTACGGCATCACTATTTTTCTCAATCAAAGTAGACAAACGCATATCATTGAAATCAATAGGAGCGCTTTTACTAGCAACAAATTTCATAAGAGCATCAACTTTTTCACTCAAAGAAGAAATTTCCTTAACCGAATTAACTTTTTTACTAGTAGGAGCTCTTTTGGTATGCCATTGTGAATAACTTTCCATAATATTATCAAGCAATTTGGTGGCTGAACGAAAAGTAATTTCCATGAAAGTACCACCCGCGGAGGAATCTAGAAGATTATGAGAAATAAAATTCAACCTCGCATAAAAATTGTATGATCATCCAAAGATTTAACCCATGAGTTGGGCAATTCCATAGAATCATTTTCATCCTTTCACAAGATTGTGCAACATGCTCATGTTCACGTTGCTTGGAATTCATGATCTGGGTGCTAAGGGAAAGAATTTTTGCGGGTGGAAAATACTTAGTGATAAAAGCATCTTTGCACTTATTCCAAGAATCGATACTATTATGAGGCAAAGAAGAAAACCAAATTTTTGCAGAATCATGCAAAGAAAATGGAAACGATTTCATCTTCAAAACATCATTGTCCACATATTTTTCTTTGTCATATCGCATAATTCCATGAAGGTATTAAGATGGGACGCGGTATCCTCATTAGGAGTACCGGAAAATTCATGTTTCATAACAAGATTCAGCAAAGCAGTATTAATATCACAAGACCCCACACTGGTGGTGGGACGAGAAAGCGGAGTGCCAATAAAATCATTATTGTTGGTATTTGAGAAATCACACAAATTGGTGTTCTCTTGAGTCATGGTGACTACGCAACAATATTGCACTAAAATAGATCCGGCAAGAAAACGGCGAACGAAAAAGAGGGCGAATAAAACGCCAAATTTTTGTGAAGTGGGGGAGAGGAAAACGGGAGGTAAATGGAAAATAATGTAAATTGCGAGGAGATGAGATTTGTGATTAGGAACCTTTTAGATGTAGATAATCCTCCCCGGCAATGGCGCCTGAAATTCCTTTTGATGTCTGCTAGAACTACGTCGATATTTCCCCAAAGAGGAAGGGATGATGCAGCACAGCAATGGTAGGTATTTTCCTCAGTGAGGAGACCAAGGTTATCAAACTAGTAGGAGAACCAAGCAATACTACGTAAAAAGCACCTGCACACAAATAACAAATACTCGCAACTCGACGTATTAAAGGGGTTGTCAATCCCTTTCGGGTAGCGGCGCCAGAAATTGGCAAACGGGCGTGAGAGAGTTGTAAATAGTTGATAGATCGAACACCAAATAAAATAAATTTCATCAAGGTATTTTTGTATTTTTGGGTTTAATAGATCTGAAAATAAAAGGAAAATAAAATAGATCGCAAAGGCAAATAATATGAGAAAGAGACCCGAGGGCCGTAGGTTTCACTAGTGGATCTCTCGAGAAAAATAGCAAGCGGTGGGTAAACGAATTATTGTTGGGCAATTGATAGAACTTCAAATAATCATGACGATATCCTGGCAATGATCATTATATAGGCATCACGTCCAAGATTAATAGACCAACTCCTGCCTGCATCTACTACTATTACTCCACACATCGACCACTATCCAGCATGCATCTAGTGTATTAAGTTCATGGAGAAACGGAGTAATGCAATAAGAACGATGACATGATGTAGACAAGATCTATTTGTGTAGAAATAGACCCCATCCTTTTACCCTTAGTAGCAATGATGCATACGTGTCGGTTCACCTTCTGTTACTGGGATCAAGCACCGTCAGATCAAACCCACTACAAAGCACCTCTTCCCATTGCAAGATAAATAGATCAACTTGGCCAAACAAAACCCAAATATCAGAGAAGAAATATGAGGCTATAAGCAATCATGCATATAAGAGATTAAAGAAACTCAAATAACTTTCATGGATCAAAAAATAGATCTGATCATAAACTCAAAGTTCATCGGATCCCAACAAACACACTGCAAAAAGAGTTACATCATATGGATCTCCAAGAGACCATTGTGTTGAGAATCAAATGAGAGAGAGGAAGTCATCTAGCTACTAACTACAGAGCCAAAGGTCTACAAAGAACTACTCATGCATCCTCGGAGAGGCACCAATGGAAGTGGTAAAACCCTCCATGATGGTGTCTAGATTGGATCTGGTGGTTCTAGACTCTGCGGCGGCTGGAATTGATTTTCGTCGACTCCCCTAGGGTTTCTGGAATATTGGGGTATTTATAGAGCAAAGAGACGGTCCGGGGGGCACCCGAGGTGGGCAAAACCCACCAGGGTGCGCATGGGCCTCCAGGCGCGCCCTGGTGGGTTGTGCTCCCCTCGGAGCACCCCAGGCACTTCTCCCGCCCATTGGATGTCTTCTGGTCCAAAAAAATCCACAAAAAGTTTCGCTGCATTTGGACTCCGTTTGATATTTATTACCTTTGATGTAAAAAACCATGCAAAAAATAGCAACTCGCACTTGGAACTATGTCAATAGGTTAGTACCAAAAATGATATAAAATGACTATAAAATAATTATAAAACATCCAAGAATGATAATATAACATCATGGAACAATAAAAAAAATATAGATACGTTGGAGACATACCATGCCCCTTTTGATAGTTCCCTTTATTATGCACTATGTCGCTTTTATTACTTTACCATCACAATATCGTACAAAGCTTATTTTCCCTTACAATAAAAGATCGTACATATTTAGGAGCAATTTTTATTGCTTTATGCGAAGTAAATATTCCCTAGAGGCAATAATAAAGTTGTTATTATATATTTCCTTATTCATGATAAAGGTTTATTATTCATGCTAGAATTGTATTGATTGGAAACTTAGATACATGTGTGGATACATAAACAAATATGGTATCCCTAGTGAGCCTCTACTAGACTAGCCCGTTGATCAAAGATGGTTAAGGTTTCCTAACCATAGACGTGTGTTGTCACTTGATAACGAGATCACATCATTAGGAGAATGATGTGATGGACAAGACCCATCCATTAGATTAGCATATTGATCAGTCAGTTTATTGTTATTGCTTTCTAAATGTCAAATGCATAATTCCTTCCACTATGAGATTATGAAACTCCAAGATACCGGAGGAATACACTACAAAAAAAAGACACATCCGTGACATTTTGGGCCGAACGAAAAAAAATTCTGTCATACATATGACACTTCTATGACGATAGTTGTGACAAAACCCTGTATCATCATAGATGTGGTGGGCTCCTACTTCTATGACAAAAAATCATGACAGAAAATGGGCTTTTCGTCCTGGGGGGGCCGGAGACACAGCTGCATGACATTCTTTGGGCCGTCCATGACGGAAAAAACCGTGGTAGAAGCGATGGGGAGGAAAATTTCGGCGAGTTCCCGGTTACGGTGGGAGGTCGGGGGCCGAGCGATGCGCACTTCTCTCATACACGTACACGCGTACGTGCGAGGTGTTGGCTCTAACTGAACCCGAGCGAGGCGTTGGGCTCTAACTGAACCCGAGCGATTGCACTGCAGGCTACGCGTTACTGAACCTGGGCGATTGATCGATGGCTGTTAACTGAACCCGATCGAGCGATTCCTTCGCTACTGTTGCTAACTGAAGCCGGTCGATGCTGCCTCTGGATGAACAGTGAGCGTTGCGGCGGGGTTTGGATGAACAGTTCCCGGTGGGGGTGGATAAACAGGACCCCGTGGTGTTGCCTCTGGATGAACAGGACCCCGATCGATCGAGCCAGTTGGGGCTCGATGAACAGGACCCCGTGGAGGGCTGGATGAACAGGACCACCCCGTGGAGGGTAGGATGAACAGTAGACGATGGAGGGCAGGATGAACAGTAGCCTGTGGAGGGGTGTTTGAACAGGATCCCGTGGAGGGGGCTGGTTGAATAGTAGCTGGTGGAGTAGCCCGTGGTGGAGGCTGGATGAACAGGAGCCCGTGGATGAACAGTCACAGGTGGAGGCTAGAGGAGGTCGACGGTGGATGAACAGTAGCTCGTGGAGGCTGGAGGGGGTCGACGGTGGAGATGAACAGTATCCCGTGGAGTTCCGTTTTGCGGTACGCCACACCCCTCCCGATGAACAGGACCCCCGTTTCGACCGTAGTGCTCCAACACAAGTCTGTTTCGTCCGTTTTGCGGTATGCCACTCCCCTCTCGATCAACAGGACCCCCATTTTGACCGTAGGAGGTTGTTTCCTCCATTTTGCGGTACGCCAGACCCCTCCTGATGAACAGGATCCTGTTTCGAACATGGCCGGTCGAACACAAGGCCGTTTCCTCCGTTCTGCGGAACGCCAGGCCTCGTTTCCATCGCTTGTTCCGTCCAAGCCCTCCCGATGAACACGAGACATTCCGTTGCCTCCCCATGAACACGACGCATTCCGTTGCCTCCCCATGAACACGACGACGACGTTGTTTCTCTGTTCCGACCCAGCCATGTACACGAGCCCTGGCCGTACGTATGCGTGAGTAGGCGTTCGAGACCCCGCCCGTATGTACACATACATGGCCGTATTTTCTTTCTTGCACCCTGGCCGCTGTACATACGTATACATGCTACGTGTGTGCCTCTACTACGACACATGCGCGCCTCTACATCGACTAGTATATATGTATGTACACGTTCGCGACCAGAATGACAACGCTACGTACGCTTCGACCATGTGGGTCCCGACTGTCAGGCACTTCCTTGCATGCAAAGATGTAGCTGGTGGGTCCCAGCAGTCAGGGGGGCAAAATACGGTGGCCCGTCTGGTGGGTCCCCGCTGTCAGGTGGAGGAATAATTATTTTGCATGTAATAAGGAGGCACTTCCTTGTTGCGGCCATGGACCTAGCTGTCAGCCTCTCCACGTACAGTCCACGTTCGATGGAAGCCGTTCCTTGACCATGTTGACCATGCCGCGCCGAGAGCACCAGGGCGGTGGACGACGGCGAGGCCTAGGAAGGGGACGACACGGAGCCGGGGAAGACGCGGCAGTGGATGCCCACGCGTAGAGGAGTACGAGGGTTCACTGGTTAGCTGCGGTGTGAGGCTGTCGTCGCCGCAGAATAATAGGGGGTGTGGGTGAGTAGAGGGATGGTCTGGCCAGCGGTGGGAGTAGAAGGGGGCGGTGAGGCCTCTGCCACATCGCAGCCGGCCACGGGAGGCAGGAGCACGAGGCACGACCGGCGCTGGTTTGGGCGGCTGGAGCAAGAGGCCCAGAGGTTGAAGAAGCACTACGGCCGTTGGATGGACATCGTACGATCATTGGAGCTAGAATCGTGCATATTGACTAAGTTGACAAAGCCCTCCGTCCCCGTCAACTTAGTAGGCCCACAAGTCAGCCTCCCACCAAGGTGGGTCCCAGCTAGCAGGGGGTATTCATTTTTTGAGCATAATAAGGAGGCACTTCCTTGCGTGCGAAGATATAGCTGGTGGGTCCGAGCTGTCAGCGGCGGTAATGTTTTTTTCGTGAAATACAGAGGCCCTTCCGGTGGGTCCCTGATGTCATGTGGAGGAAACATTATTTTGCGCGTAATAAGGAGGCATTTCCTTGCGTGCAGCTGTGGACCCAGCTGTCGGCCTCTCCACGTACAGTCCACTTCAGATGCATGTCAGTCGTTGACCACGTTGACGAGGCCGCGCCGAGAGCACCAGGGCGGTGGACGACGGCGAGGCCTAGGAAGGGAATGACACGGAGGCAGGGAAGACTCAACAGTTGTTTCCCACGCGGAGGGGAGTATGACTGTACGAGGGTTTACTGGTTCGTCTACCATCGCCAGAGAATAATAGCAGGTGTGGGTGAGTAGAGGGATGGCTAGGCCAGCGATGGGAGTACGGTGGGGCGGTGAGGCCTGTGCGGCAGCACAGCCGGCCGCGGGGAGGAGGGAGCAGGCAGTCCCGCCGGCACTTGTTTGAGCGGCTGGAGCAGGAAGAGCAGAGATTGAAGAAGCATGATGGCCGTTCGATGGACATCCAACAGTCACTGCTTGTGCATCAACCTTTTTTTAGGAAAGCCTCAAATGTGTGGAAAATAGCATACAGCCCATCTGCCATTATTTCTAATAATTTACAGCACATTTGCTAATTCTTAAGGTTTTTTTTGGAGCCCATATTCTTTTTCTTAGCATTACAGCCCATATTGTGGCCTCGGTTAAAAAATTAACGAAATTTTGCATATTTCGGTGCGGTCCGAACTGTTTTTAATCCCGAAATTTTGACTCACATTCAAACTGATTTTAAAAATAAATGTATATCAATATAAAATCCAACAAATTCTCCACGCATAAAAATTAATGTAATTTAAAATCTCAAAATGAAAAAAAAGATATTTTAAACTAATTGCTGGTTTGATGTGTTTTAAAAATGTACAACCCATTTCTCATTACTGATGGGCCATTTTCTCGGCCAGCCGAATGAAGCTCTCCTCATCTTGAAAGATTTGCAGCCCAATAGGCCTGACAAAGCGACTTACTTGGCAAATCACAAAAAAACTGGGCTGTGGCCGTGGACCCAGCTGTCGGCCTCTCCACGTACAGAACTCTTCCGATGGAAGTCGGTCGTTGACCACATTGACCATGCCGCGCCGAGAGCACCAAGGCGGTGGACGACGGCGAGGCCTAGGAAGGGGACGACGCGGAGCTGGGGAAGACGCGGTAGTGGATGCCCATGCGGAGAGGAGTACGAGGGTTCACTGGTTCGGCTGCGGCGTGAGGCTGCCGTCGCCGCAGAATAACAGGGGGTGTGGGTGAGTAGAGGGATAGCATGGGCCAGCGGTGGGAGTAGTAGGGGCGGTGAGGCCTCTGCGGCATCATAGCCGGCCACGAGAGGCAGGAGCACGCGGCACGACCGACGCAGCTTTAGGCGGCTGGAGCAAGAAGACCAGATGTTGAAGAAGCACTACGGCCGTTGGATGGACATGGTACGGTCACTGGAGCTAGAATCGTTCATATTGACTAAGTTGACAAAGCCCTCCATCCTCGTCAACTTAGTAGGCCCACAAGTCAGCCTCCCACCAGGTTGGGTCCCAGCTAGCAGGGGGAGTATTCATTTTTCTGTGCGTAATAAGGAGGCACTTCCGATGGGTCCGAGCTGACAGCGGGCGGGGGGACGTTTTTTCACGAAATACGGTGGTCCGTCCGGTGGGTCCCAGCAGTCAGGGGCAAATGTTTTTTTCACGAAATACGGTGGCCCGTCCGATGGGTCCCAGCAGTCAGGGGGGAAATGTTTTTTCCGCAAAATACTGGTGGCCCCTCCGGTGGGTTCCTGCTGTCAGGTGGAGGAATAATTATTTTGCGCGTAATAAGGAGGCACTTCCTTGCGGCTACCGTGGACCCAGCTGTCAGCCTCTCCACGTACAGTACTCTTCCGATGCAAGTCGGTCGTTGACCACATTGACCACGCCGCGCCGAGAGCACCACGGCGGTGGACGATGGTGAAGCCTAGGAAGGGGACGACGCGGAGCCGGGGAAGACGCGGCAGTGGATGCCCACGGGGAGAGGAGTACGAGGGTTCATTGGTTCGGCTGCGGTGTGAGGCTGCCGTCGCCGCAGAATAATAGGGGGAGTGGGTCAGTGGAGGGATGGCCTGGCCAGCGGTGGGAGTAGTATGGGGATGGTGAGGCCTCCGCGGCAGCACAGCCGGCCACGGGAGGCAGGAGCATGCGGCACGACCGGCGCTGCTTTGGGTGGCTGGGGCAAGAAGACCAGAGGTTGAAGAAGCACTACGGCCATTGGATGGACATCGTTGACCACGCCGCGCCGAGAGCACTAGGGCGGTGGACGACGGCGAGGCCTACGAAGGGAACGACACGGAGCCGGGGAAGACACGGTAGTGGCTGCCCACACGGTGGAGAATACGAGGGTTGAATGGTTCGGCTGCCATCGCCGGAAAATAACAGGAGGTGTGGGTGAGTAGAGGGATAGACAGGCTAGGGAAGCGAGTATGATGGGGCCGTGAGGCCTTCCCGGCAGCACTGCCGGCCATGGGAGGCGGGAACAGGCGGTTCCGACGGCGCTGGTTTGGGCGGCTGGGGCAGGAAGATCAGAGACTGAAGAAGCACGATTGCCGTTAGATTGACATCTAACGGTCTGATGCTGGTAGAGTCGATTGTTGACTAAGTTTCTTTTTGAGAAACCTTGTGTACGCATGAACTTAGTAGGCCCACAAGTCAGCCTCCAAATATGTGGCAGACAACATAAAGCCCATTTTCTATTTTTTATAATTTGCAGCCCATTTGCTAATTCTTAAGTAATTTATTACAGCCCATTTTCTGCCCAGGACCACGGTCAAAAAGTCCAACCTTATTTTACATATTTTGGTGGAGTCCGGACTGTTGTAATCGCGAAATGATAAAGATTTTTTAAGAACTTATTGATTTTCCAAAAAAATGTTTTTTGTAAGCAAATAAGACGTGGGACAATTTAGTTGGTTTAAGGGAAAACAAGTGGTAAAAAAATCAGCGCTGGGTGGGAAAAAACAACAAAAATAAGGATGTAAATATGAAAAGGGAATTTTATGTGTTTTCAATATAATGATACGTGTATATGAACTAGTAAAACTATAGGTAGAGATTAGAAAACGGATGTAGGACATGCGTTTCAAGAGGAAAATAGAATTGGGCTGTGTGTTTGATTCAGTAAAAAAAACTGTCTGCGGATGTTGTAAGACAAAATATAACTAACGCTGGCAGGCCAGAGGCCAGTGATACCTGCTGGATCTTTGTGCCCCGTTGTCGTCATGGGTTGGGCCTGTTAAAAACAAAACAACCCTGGGCAATCTTGTGTCGCCCAAGACCGAAGCTTCAGATGCCTTCCAGGGTTTCCGGGTTCCGTCATGTGACTTATTTGGTTCTTTGCATTCATCATTACATCATGTGCATTGAATCATGTCATCATGCCATCATGTCATTAATCTTTGCATCTCAATCAACTAAATAAATCGTATGGATCTTCGGTCCATTTCAATTGAGGGAATTCACATGGCGAGTTCTCTTTATAACATATCCTCCCGATATTAGGGAGCTATATTAAATATTCCATTTTAGGAATCACCCATGAACACACTTGCAAACTATTTCCCCATGCCTTCGTCCCATGCATCATCTCCTTCTCCTTTCCTTCTATTTCCTGTCTTTTGTTAGTCCCATTTTCCCCTTCTATATTAATGTCCATTATTTTCCTATAAATTCTAGACCGTGCCACGAACACCTCCTCCAATTTTCAGATCCTTTGGACTTGTTTTGGTTGGATTCAAAAATGGCTCAAGATTGAATCTAATTCAAACTTGAATTATTTTTCTATCTCTAAAATATCGCCAAACCATTTTATTATATTTGTGCAAAGTTCCGGTGCTCCAAGAATATTTTATTTTCTGAAATATTCTTTCCCTAACCCTCTCTTTATTTTTTTATTCTCTCTATTTGTTTTCCTGTTAAAGCAAATTAGAGGGAGAGAGAAGAGAGCAAAGCCCAGCGGTCAGGCGGCCTGCTTTCCCGTGGCCCATTTTGCCAAGGCCTCCCATGCCCGGCCCAACCTTCCCCGCAGCCAGTGGCCCTAGGCCCAGCCACGCCCCCGCTGTAACCCTATCATTCCCTGCTCGTTCCCTTCTTTCCCCATTGACCTCTACCTCCTGCGCCGCCTCCACACACATCGCTAGAGAGAGGAGCAGAGCCCTCGGCTCGATCCAGATCCTCTCGACCCATTTTCCTCCCGATCCCACGCAACCCCCATCCCCAGCTCCTCGCGCGAATGCCACCGAGCGCTGCTCCTTGGCTGCCGCCCAGCCTCGCCTTCCTCCCAACACCACGAGACTGCTCCGCCGCCTCCTCACCTCCCATGCCGCTGCTGCGCCAGCCAGCGACTGCCACTGTCGGAGCTACTCCTTCCTCTGCACGCTACCCTGGAGCCGCGCCGGTCTTCCCATCCCCGCTCGCGCCAGGAGCCTGAGTCCTTCGCGCCATGTCTCTCATGGCCTCGTAGCCCGACCTCCTGTCCCGCGCCCAGAGCACCATCCTCTTCGTCGCCTCCCCGCAATGGCACCTTGCAGCAGAGCACCACGGCGACCATCACATGCGCCTCCCCGAGCAGGAACTCCTCCTTCCCTGCACCCGTGCTTCGCTGACTGGAGGCGTCGTCCTCGACCGTCGCCAGCACCACTGCCCCGCTTGCGTCCTCGACCTCCTCCCTCCACGCGCTATCAAGTTTCGGGAGCCGCCGCTGTTTTGCTTTTGCTGCAGCATCTCCGGCTGTCTGCAGGCGACCACGCCCGGTGTCTGCGATGCCTGCTGTTGCCGCTGTTTTCTCTCCCTTTCAACGAACGAGTAGCGCCTTCAGGGGTTTTCACCAAGTTCTTTTCCATAGGCCTCTCCAAGACCAGGATGCGCCAAGTCATGTTAGTGGATTTCGTCAAGTTCGAGTTTCGTTAAACGAGGGCTTTCGCCTTGCTCATTTTAGGACGCGACAAGTTCCTCTTCGAAAGAACGTCTGCATGATGATCCGACAAGTACCGTGGCACGGAAGACCTTTTATGCGTCAAGTCCATCTCCGAGGATTTCACCAAGTACCACGACGGCCGTTATTCATCGAGTACCCCTTCGGATCACCGAGTTTCGGCTACCATCATCGTGAACTGCTTTCAAAACGTGTATCACTAACGCCAAGTACTAGTTCTACGAGGACCGCCAAGTTTGTCTTCTGTTGTCTCCGAAATCGCCAAGTACCACGTCGATACGAGAACAACTACCCTCGACGTGCATTTTGCTAAGTACCACTACCGTCGACCCTCGAAGACACCGTGGACGTCAAGTTTCTCGCTGTGACCCTGAACATCTACGAAAACGTGTGTGACTAAGAACATGAACGACTACCGCCGCCAAGATCATGAGTACCTCTACCGTCGTTGTACCCCTACTTCCACTACCGAACGTCCCGAGAACGTCTACTTCCCCTACACCGCATCGAACTTGAACCCCTACGATAATGCACTCTTCAGAGGTATAATGTTGAGACGACCGCCATGGACGAATGTCGCGTGATGTATGAGTTGCACCCTATGTTTGCACCGTGTCCGAGTTGTCACTTGCTCGGTCCTCCTCTTCTGCCGCTAACTCGTGGGACACCCGGAATCCGGGAGTGCCCCACCATCTTTTGCACGCACCCGCACACTTCTCCTTTGCACCGGTATCTCCATGGTCTACCGGAACCGATATGTTGCCGTGGCATCATTTTTGGATTCGTCGCCGTGGCACCCTTTCTTTCCACCACGGTGACAAATGCTTCATAAAATGCTCGTATCAACTTTTTCATAAATATTGCATAAAACTTGCACATGTCATTTGCATCATGATAATAACATTTAAATGTTTAAAATTGTTGTTGCACCAAATTGTTAAATGCATATGAGGTTTTACCAGAATTGTTGCTTCTTGTTCCGGCCTCATTTAAACTTGCCTAAATAGATAATTTCTTTATGCTTCTCCTCTTGCCATGCTTAACAACATTTAATATTGTTGAGTACCTAAACGAGAGAGAACTAAATAATTGATGTTGTGTTCCGTTAATATGCAGCCCGTTGCATATTGAGCTCCACTTAATTTGTAATTTTGTTTGTTGCACTTTGCCATGCCATGTATCTTTAAACCGAACATGCATCATTATTCTTTGCGCATCATGCCATGTTATGTGTTGGTTGTTCACTATGTTGTTTGCTTCTTTCCGGTGTTGCTTCTTCGGGTTAGTTCCGATAACATCGCGTTTGTGAGGATCCGTTCGACTTCATCCGTTTGTCTTCTTCATGGACTCATTCTTCTTCCTTGTGGGATTTAAGGCAAGATGACCATACCCTCGAAATCACTTCTATCTTTGCTTGCTAGTTGCTCGCTCTTTTGCTATGCCTATGCTGCGATACCTACCACTTGCTTATCATGCCACCCATTTTGCCCTGAGCCTCTAACCCACCTTGTCCTAGCAAACCGTTGTTTGCCTATGTTACCACTTTGCTCAGCCCCTCTTATAGCGTTGTTAGTTGCAGGTGAAGATTGGAGTTTGTTCCTTGTTGGAACATGGATATTTTGTTGGGATATCACAATATCTCTTATTTAATTAATGCATCTATATAATTGGTAAAGGGTGGAAGGCTCGGCCTTATGCCTGGTGTTTTGTTCCACTCTTGCCGCCCTAGTTTCCATCATATCGGTGTTATGTTCCCGCATTTCGCGTTACTTACATGGTTGGGTTATAATGGGAACCCCTTGACAGTTTGCCTTGAATAAAACTCCTCCAGCAAGGCCCAACCTTGGTTTTACCATTCGCCACCTAGCCTCTTTTTCCCTTGGGTTAGGCCAGCCCAAGGGTCATCTTTATTTTAACCCCCCCGGGCCAGTGCTTGTCTAAGTGTTGGTCCGAAACAGAGCCACTTGCGGCGCCACCTCGGGGAAACTTGAGGGCTGGTTTTAGCTGTACGTAGTGTTCATTCGGTGTTGCCCTGAGAACGAGATATGTGCAGCTCCCATCAGGATGTCGGCGCATCGGGCGGTCTTGCTGGACTTGTTTTACCATTGTCGAGGATGTCTTGTAACCAGGATACCGAGTCTGATCGGATTGTCTTGGGAGAAGGAATATCCTTCGTTGACCGTGAGAGCTTGTGATGGGCTAAGTTGGGACACCCCTGCGGGGATTGAACTTTCGAAAGCCATGCCCGCGGTTATGGGCAGATGGGAATTTGTTAATGTCCGGTTGTAGAAAACCTGAAGTTATCTTAATTAAAATACATCAACCGCGTGTGTAGCCGTGATGGTCTCTTTCCGGTGGAGTCCGAGAAGTGAACACGGTGTTGGAGTTATGTTTGGCGTAGGTTGTTCTAGGATCACTTCTTGATCATAGTTTCTCGACCATGCTTTGCCTTCTCTTCTCGCTCTCATTTGCGTATGTTAGCCACCATATATGCTAGTCGCTTGCTGCAACTCCACCTCATACCTTTTACCCTACCTATAAGCTTAAATAGTCTTGATCGCGAGGGTGTGAGATTGCTGAGTCCCCGTGACTCATACATTACTTCCAAAACCAGTTTGCAGGTGCCGATGATACCGTACAGGCGACGCAACCAAGCTCAAGGAGGAGCTCTATGAAGATCTTGTCCTTTATGTTGTTTCGTTCTAGTCGATCAGTAGTGGAGCCCAGTTGGGGTCGATCGGGGATCTGTGTAGCATTTGGGGTAGTCTTCTTTATTTTGGTTCTGTAGTCAGACCTTGTGTGTATTTGGATGATGTAATGCTTTATTCCTGTAATTGTGTGAAGTGGCGATTGTAAGCCAACTACGTATCTTTTTCCCTTATGTATTACATGGGTCGTGTGAAGATTACCTCACTTGCGACATTGCTTTCAATGCGGTTATGCCTCTAAGTCGTGCTTCGACACGTGGGAGATATAGCCGCATCGAGGGCGTTACAAATCTACAGCCCACTTGAAACTTGCTCGACCTGAAAAAACAATATACGTGCTCAATAAACGAGAGAATTCTGCAAGTACAGACTGATAACTGGGATGCAACACGGATATTGTTTTTTTATCGTGATAATAAGTGCATGCACTTGTTTCGAAAAAATTGGAGAACTGGGAATTCGAACGACGGGGCTTATGCTACCCATCAAATAAAAATCAGGTGCCTGAAAATTCATTTCGAAACAAATGATTCAGCTTTATATCCACGTCGACCCTCGGCATGATGGTTGGAAGCAAATGCAAGTTCATACCAAAATATCGTTAACAACAATACAAACTTGCGGACGACAAGGTAGTACAACTACCAATACCAAACTAACTTATAATCTTTTTACTCCTGGCCCTAGTATTCGTCTGGTAGAAAATCTTGCAGAGGACCAGCTCCCGCTCCTTCTCTTGCTCCAGGTCCCCGAGGTGGTACTGGTGCATCACCCAGTTGGTCCTCTACTGGTCGAAGTTCTTGTTGGTGTGCAGCACCAGAACCTTTTTTGCTGCCCGTCTGCCGGCCGTTGACCATCGCCGGCAAGGTATTGCCGGTCTTGTGCCATATCGCGTGCATGCCGCACTCCAACTGTATATTGCGACGTGTCCACGTGCCCCTTTTGAATGCCCTCGAATTACGCTGGAAGAAATGCTTCCTTAGGCCACTCAGTGTGATACCTGCAGTATTGTGGAATACAGGTTTTAGTGTACCTAGTTGGCATTTTCATAACATCTTTGGCATGTTGCAGTCACTTGTTTCACTTTTTATTAACTGTCAAATTGTAATTTCTTCACCAGGTCTACATCTAAAAAGAAAAATAGAGCTATAAAAAAGGAATATGTTTGTGCAAGTAGACGGCCGATCAGTGTCTTACCTGGAAGTTTCTCAGGTTGGGTGTAACATATGTCGTGCTCGCTGTCGATGGTTGGTATGAACAAATCAATGAGAGACTGAAATCTCACGCTGTCAGCACTCACTTTGGCCTCAAGGTGCTCGATCAGCTCCTGATCCGTGGGATCGAACTTGACGCCAGCCGGCAGCACGGGCCAATCCTTCTTCGACCTGCATCGGTAATTCCAGTTATATGGTACTCAATGTATGATCAATCAATTGTTTTAAGTGAATGATGAAAGATTTCGACAGATAAGTGGTACTCCAAATCTGAAGTCCAGAATACCCGCACACGTCGCCGGGATTCTTGTGTCACCTCACGCGCAGCGTGTTGTCACGTCAATTCAATGTGTGGACATGATGAATAATTTGACCGACGTATACTAGTACTGCTACTGTACTACTTACTAGTCGTATTTAGTGTCATGATTTACACATAGGTTTAACTAACAAGTACGCACTTGAAGCCTAACTGATATATATGGCTTCTGCACAGCATCTCCATCATCATTATCAGTACATCCTACACAGGTGAGTTAGGATGCACTTGATCCCAGGAAGGTATCTATCCTTCAAACCAGAGGAGTGCTTCAAACTAACAACTTTATTCCATGCCAATATTATTCAACTTTCATCTACTTTTTGGCAACTTTTTATATTATTTTTGGGACTAACATATTGATCCAGTGCCCAGTGCCAGTTCATGTATGTTGCATGTTTTTGGTTTCGCAGAATATCCATATCAAACGGAGTCCAAACGGGATAAAAACGGATGGAGCTTATTTTTGGAAAATATGGAAAATTCGGAAGGAAAATCAACGCGAACCAGTGCCCGAGGTGGTCATGAGGCAGGGGGGTGCCCCCCCCAGGGCGTGCCCCCTACCCTCGTGAGCCCATGGTAAGGCGGTTGACACTCTTGTTTTGCCGAAAGAAAGCTAATATTTGGAAAAAAATCACGGCGAAGGTTTCAGGCCAATCGGAGTTACGGATCTCCATATATATACGAAATGGTGAAACAGAGCCAGAATAGAACGCAGAACCAGAGAGAAAAATAGAGATAGATCCAATCTCGAAGGGGCTCTCTCCCCTCCCATGCCATGGAGGCCAAGGACCAGAGGGGAAACCCTTCTCCCATCTAGGGAGGAGGTCAAGGAAGAAGAGGAAGAAGGGGGGCCCTCTCCCCCTCTCCACCGGTGGCGCCGGAATGCCGCCGTGGCCATCATCATCATCACCGCGATCTTCACCAACACCTCCGCCATCTTCACCAACATCTCCATCAAATTGCCCCCTCTATCTACAGCGGTCCACTCTCCCGCAACCCGGTGTACCCTCTACTTGAACATGGTGCTTTATGCTTCATATTATTATCCAATGATGTGTTGCCATCCTATGATGTCTGAGTAGATTTTCGTTGTCCTATCGGTGGTTGATGAATTGCTATGATTGATTTAATTTTCTTGTGGTTATGTTGCTGTCCTTTGGTGCCCACCATATGAGAGCGCGTGTGGATCACACCATAGGGTTAGTTGTATGTTGATAGGACTATGTATTGGAGGGCAAGACTGACAGAAGCCTCAACCTAGCATAGAAATTGATGCATACGGGATTGAAGGGGGACCAATATATCTTAATGCTATGGTTGGGTTTTACCTTAATGAACATTAGTAGTTGCGGATGCTTGCTAACAGTTCCACTCATAAGTGCATAGAATTCCATGTAAGGGATGACATGCTAGCAGTGGCCTCTCCCACATAATACTTGCTATCGATCTAGTAAAGTAGTCAATTGCTTAAGGGGCAATTTCGCAACTCCTACCACCACTTTTCCACACTCGCTATATTTACTTTATTGTTTCTTTATCTAAACATCCCCTACTTTTTATTTACGTACTCTTTATTATCTTGCAAACCTATCCAACAACACCTACAAAGTACTTCTAGTTTCATACTTTTTCTAGGTAAAGAGAACATCAAGTGTGCGTAGAGTTGTATCGGTGGTCGATTGAACTTGAGGGAATATTTGTTCTACCTTTAGCTCCTCGTTGGGTTCGACACTCTTACTTGTCAAAAACTGTTGCGATCCCCTATACTTGTGGGTTATCAAGACCTTTTTTTGGCGCCGTTGCCGGGGAGAAATAGCGTGGGGTGAATATTCTCGTGTGTGCTTGTTTGCTTTATCACTAAGTAATTTTTATTTGCTATTCTTAGTTGTTCTTTATCTTTAATTATGGATATGGAACACGAAATACTAAAGAAATTAGGTGTACTTTCTGCTCATGGAGATGGGGAACCTCCTAAAACCCTCTATGCTGGTTATGTGAAAGATATTATGTACTACTTTAATAATCCTGAGAAAACCCCATTGAATTATGTAATGGGAGTAACGTTGGATCAACGTGAATACTTTAGGGATTATCTCTTGACACAAAAAGGGAAACTATTATGGGATCAAATTTATATATTGAAGTGGTATGCTAGACAACTATGCTCGGAATATGATTATACTTGTTGCTCTAGGATGAATTCTCCACACCTCCCCTTTTCATGCAAATTTAATGATAATGAAACCTTGTCTTCTTATGCTAGAGGTATATATGATTACTATGATGTGGAACAAATAGAAGAATTTGTTGCTTTTATGGGTGCTTATGAAATTGAATCTATGTTTAAAGAGTTTGATGATATTGATGATACTTGTTATAGATCTAAAAATTTAGCTATCCTCAAATATTGCTATGAGAATTATGAATACAATTATGAAATTAATGCACTTATTAAGAAAGTCTCCGCTGTCCAAGAAGAGACTAATATTTTGCAGGAGTCTATGGAAGAAGAAATTGATGAAACTATGAGCTCATTGGATGAAAAAGATGAGGATGAGAGCGAAGAACAAAAGGAGGAAGAGAGGATTGATCACCCGTGCCCACCTTCTAATGAGAGTAACTCTTCAACTCATACATTGTTTAATTCCCCTTCATGCTTACCGAAAGATGATTGCTATGATGACTATTATGATCCCATTGATTCTCTTGAAATATCCCTTTTTGATGATGCTTGCTATGCTTATGGCCAAGATGCCAATATGAATTATGCTTATGGAGATGAACTTGCTATAGTTCCTTATGTTAAACATGAAATTGTTGCTATTGCACCCACGCATGATAGTCCTATTATCTTTTTGAATTCTCCCAATTATACTATATCGGAGAAGTTTGCACTTATTAAGGATTATATTGATGGGTTGCCTTTTACCGTTGCACATGATGATTTCAATAAATATAATATGCATGTGCTTGCTGCTCCTACTTGCAATTATTATGAGAGAGGAACTATATCTCCACCTCTCTATGTTTCCAATATGATAAAATTGCAAGAAACTATTTATACTATGCATTGGCCCTTTACTATGTGTGCATAAATTGTTCTTTCATGACATGCCAATGCATAGGAAGAGAGTTAGACTTCGTTGTTACATGATATATGTTACTTTGTGCTCACTACTAAATGCTAAATCATTGTTAATTAAAATTGGCTTTGATATACCTTGGGATCCCGGTGGATCCATTACTTGAGCACTATATGCCTAGCTTAATGGCTTTAAAGAAAGGGCTGCCAGGGAGACAACCCGGAAGTTCTAGAGAGTCATTTATTTCTGTTGAGTACTTTCATATAGTTTAAAAACAACAAAAATAAATAGGGGAACCCAAAACTTTTCAAAAAGGAAAGTGAAAGTGAGAAAGACAAGCACTGTTGAAGTGGGAGAGCTCCTTGAACTTTGTTCATGCTCACGGCAAATTTGTGAATCTTGATTAAAGAAACTTTTCACCAAAAATAGTTATCCCCTTGTACAATTCCATTGTATTATAAAAATAACGTGCCAAGGTTTGCCTTTAGGATGTTTACATTTGTTTGATGGTTTGTACAGTGCAGGACATAAACATTGGCTGTAGTGCGCGATTTTACATTTTTAGCTGGAACGTCAAATGGTTCTGATTCTTTTCGCACTGTCTTCCTATAAAAATTGTTTATTTTTCCTAATTTTGGTAGAATTTCTCAAGTATCAGAAGTATGGTGAATGTTCAGATTGCTACAGACTGTTCTGTTTTAGACAGATTATGTTTTTGATGCATAGTTTGCTTGTTTTGATGAAACTATCAATTCATATCAGTGGATTAAGCCATGAAAAAGTTATATTAAAGTAGACACAATGCAAAAACAAAATATGAATTGGTTTGCAACAGTACTTATAGTGGCGATTTGCTTTATTATACTAACGGATCTTACCGAGTTTTCTGTTGAAATTTTGTGTGGATGAAGTGTTCGAGGATCGAGAAGGTCTCGATGTGAGAAGAAGGAAGATAGGCAAGATCTCAAGCTTGGGGATTCCCGAGGCACCCCAAGTAAATATTCAAGGAGACTCAAGCATCTAAGCTTGGGGATGCTGGGGAGGCATCCCCTCTTTCTTCAACAAATATCGGTATGTTTTCGGATTCGTTTCGTTCATGCGATATGTGCAAGTCTTGGAGCGTATTTTGCATTTAGGTTTTTATTTTCCTTTTTATGCACCATGCTGGTATGAGATAGTACTTGGTTGATTTATAGAATTATCTTTGCACTTCACTTATATTTTTTGAGTATGGCTTTATCGAATGCTTCATGTGCTTCACTTATATCAATTGAAGCTTGGATTGCCTGTTTCTCTTTAGATAGACAACCGCCATTTGTAGAATGCTCTTTTGATTCACTTATATTTGTTAGAGCGTGGGCATATCTTTTGTAGAAAGAATTAAACTCTCTTGCTTCACTTATATCTATTTAGAGAGATGACAGGAACTCGTCATTCACATGGTTAGTCATAAAATCCTACATAAAACTTGTAGATCACTGAATATGATATGTTTGATTCCTTGCAATAGTTTTGCGATATAAAGATGGTGATATTGGAGTCATGCTAGTGGGTAGTTGTGGATTATAGAAATACTTGTGTTGAGGTTTGTGATTCCCGTAGCATGCACATATGGTGAACCGTTATGTGATGAAGTCGGAGCATGATTTATTTATTGATTGTCTTCCTTATGAGTGGCGGTCAGGGACGAGCGATGGTCTTTTCCTACCAATCTATCCCCCTAGGAGCATGCGCGTGGTACTTTGTTTCGATGAATAATAGATTTTTGCAATAAGTATGTGAGTTCTTTATGACTAATGTTGAGTCCATGGATTATACGCACTCTCACCCTTCCACCATTGCTAGCCTCTCTAGTACCGCGCAACTTCCGCCGGTACCATAAACCCACCATATACCTTCCTCAAAACAGCCACCATACCTACCTATCATAGCATTTCCATAGCCATCCCGAGATATATTTCCATGCAACCTCCATCATCATCATATACATGACTTGAGCATTCATTGTCATATTGCTTTGCATGATCGTAAGATAGCTAGCATGATGTTTTCATGGCTTGTCCGTTTTTTGATGTCATTGCTACGCTAGATCATTGCACATCCCGGTACACCGCTGGAGGCATTCATATAGAGTCATATCTTTGTTCTAGATATCGAGTTGTAATATTGAGTTGTAAGTAAATAAAAGTGTGAAAATCATCATTATTAGAGCATTGCCCCAGTGAGGAAAGGATGATGGAGACTATGATTCCCCCACAAGTCGGGATGAGACTCCAAACTTTACAAAAAATAAAAGAGGCCAAAGAAGCCCAAATATATAAAAAAAGAGGCCAAAGAAGCCCACAAAATATATATATATAAATGAAAAAATGAGAGAAAAAGAGAGAAGGGGCAATGTTACTATCCTTTTACCACACTTGTGCTTCAAAGTAGCACCATGTTCTTCATATAGAGAGTCTCTTGAGTTATCACTTTCATATACTAGTGGGAATTTTCATTATAGAACTTGGCTTGTATATTCCGATGATGGGCTTCCTCAAATGCCCGAGGTCTTCATGAGCAAGCAAGTTGGACGCACACCCACTTAGTTTCAGTTGGAGCTTTCATACACTTATAGCTCTAGTGCATCTATTGCATGGCAATCCCTACTCGCTCACATTGATATCTATTGATGGGCATCTCCATAGCCCGTTGATATGCCTAGTTGATGTGAGACTATCTTCTCCTTTTTGTCTCCTCCACCATCATATTCTATTCCACCTATAGTGCTATGTCCATGGCTCACGCTCAGGTATTGCGTGAAAGTTGAAAAAGTCTGAGAACGTCAAAAGTATGAAACTAATGCTTGGCTTGTCATCGGGGTTGTGCATGATTTGAATATTTTATGTGGTGAAGATGGAGCATAGCCAGACTATATGATTTTGTAGGGATAACTTTCTTTGGCCATGTTATTTTGAAAAGACATAATTGCTTGGTTGGTATGCTTGAAATATTATTGTCTTTATGTTAAAAGATAGATTATTGCTTTGAATCACTCGTGTCTTAATATTCATGCCATGATTAGACATATGATCAAGATTATGCTAGGTAGCATTCCACATCAAAAATTATCTTTTTTATCATTTACCTACTCGAGGACGAGCAAGAATTAAGCTTGGGGATGCTGATACGTCTCCGTCGTATCTATAATTTTTTATTGTTCCATGCCAATATTATTCAACTTTCATATACTTTTTGGCAACTTTTTATATTATTTTTGGGACTAACATATTGATCCAGTGCCCAGTGCCAGTTCATGTCTGTTGCATGTTTTTGGTTTCGCAGAATATCCATATCAAACGGAGTCCAAATGGGATAAAAACGGATGGAGCTTATTTTTGGAAAATATGGAAAATTCGGAAGGAAAATCAACGCGAACCAGTGCCCGAGGTGGTCACGAGGCAGGGCCCCCCCTAGGGCGTGCCCCTACCCTCGTCATCCCACCGTAAGGCGGTTGACGCTCTTCTTTTGCCGCAAGAAGGCTAATATTCGGAAAAAAAATCACGGCGAAGGTTTCAGGCCAATCGGAGTTACGGATCTCCATATATATACAAAACGGTGAAACAGAGCTAGAACAGAACGCAGCCAGAGAGAAACAGAGAGATAGATCCAATCTCGGAGGGGCTCTCGCCCCTCCCATGCCATGGAGGCCAAGGACCAGAAGGGAAACCCTTCTCCCATCTAGGGATGAGGTCAAGGAAGAATAGGAAGAAGGGGGCCCATCTCCCCCTCTCCTCCGGTGGCGCCGAAACACCGCCGTGGCCATCATCATCATCACCACGATCTTCACCAACACCTCCGCCAACTTCACCAACATCTCCATCACCTTCCCCCCTCAATCTATAGTAGTCCACTCTCCCGCAACCCATTGTACCCTCTACTTGAACATGGTGCTTTATGCTTCATATTATTATCCAATGATGTGTTGCCATCCTACGATGTCTGAGTAGATTTTCGTTCTCCTATCGGCGGTTGATGAATTGCTATGATTGATTTAATTTTCTTGTGTTTATGTTGCTGTCCTTTGGTGCCCATCATATGAGCGCGCGCGTGGATCACACCATAGGGTTAGTTGTATGTTGACCGGACTAAGTATTGGAGGGCAAGAGTGACAGAAGCTTCAACCTAGCATAGAAATTGATGCATACGGGATTGAAGGGGGACCAATATATCTTAATGCTATGGTTGGGTTTTACCTTAAGGAACATTAGTAGTTGTGGATGCTTGCTAATAGTCCCAATCATAAGTGCATAGAATTCCAAGTAAGGTATGACATGCTAGCAGTGGCCTCTCCCACATAATACTTGCTATCGGTCTAGTAAAGTAGTCAATTGCTTAAGGGGCAATTTCGCAACTCCTACCACCACTTTTCCATGCTCGCTATATTTAATTTATTGTTTCTTTATCTAAACAGCCCCTACTTTTTATTTACGTACTCTTTATTATCTTGCAAACCTATCCAACAACACCTACAAAGTACTTCTAGTTTCATACTTGTTCTAGGTAAAGCGAACGTCAAGCGTGCATAGAGTTGTATCGGTGGTCGATAGAACTTGAGGGAATATTTGTTCTACCTTTAGCTCCTCGTTGGGTTTGACACTCTTACTTATCGAAAACTGTTGTGATCCCTTATACTTGTGGGTTATCATGGTAGCATGTCGAGGGGCACCACGGCAACCTCCGTAGGATCGTCAAGTCGGTGTCTGGGCCACCTGCGAGGATCGGGCATCAGCAAGCAGGGTGTCTTGAAAAGAGCCGGCCGGTTGCAGACGAGTAGACGGTACAAAGACACTGAGCATGCGGACAGACGGACGGTGCTGAGTAGGTCCATACGCGGCTTTGCTTGTCAGTCGGTTCTACCAATGGGGTTTTCGGTGCCTGCGAGCCAGTGGGGAAGTGGATTCGGGCGGGCGAGCGAAGAAGCTTATCCTCGTGTGGCCGAGAAGTGAGCGGGGGGATATGGTACGCGCGAGCTACCAAGGAAGATGGCGCGGGCGGGCGAGCAGTGAGCGGGGGTAAATGGTGTGCGGCCGACGATGGGGAAGAGAGGAGGAAGAAGAAGAGAGGAGGAAGAAGAAGAGACTAGTTGAATAGTTCTCTCTGACCGAGATGGGGAATAAATGGATCGCGAGGACTTCCTTTCTACAGTATCCTATGCCTCTACGCTCACTTCACTCATTTTTCTCCGTACCTAGTCACTTGTTGAAATCTGTAGAAAGACAAATACTCCGTATTTGGGAACAGAGGGAGGCTTTTACTCCGTACTATTTGGGAACAAAGGGAGTATCACCATATGGAGGGAACAGAGGAAGCTTGAAATATGAACATGTCAATGGGAGGGAGTAAGCCCCATGCATGCATGCATGCAACATGCAACACTCACACGTAGACATGGACGCACGCAACACTCACGCACCCATGCGGCACACAGCACACGACGCAACACACACGCTCATGCTCAAGTGCTCAACCTACTCCCTACGTACATGAAAGACTGTACATTTAGAGATTTACACATTGACCAGGGCATACGCCCAAAAGTAGCAGACTTATGTGTGCATGCGACCATTGAGATAAGAATATTAAATGAAGGCCGTTTGTAACACCCCGGATATGACTTTCCCAATATGTATTCCAACTCTTGCCATTTCCGGCCTTAAGTTATTTTATTTTCTCGGGTTCGGGTTTTTGTCTCCGTGTGTTGTTGTCGTTGTCATGCATCTCATATCATGTCATCATGTGCATTGCATTTGCATACATGTTCATCTCATGCATTCGAGCATTTTCCCCGTTGTCCGTTTTGCATTCCGGCGCTCCGTTCTCCTCCGGTGGTCATTTCTACCTTTCTTTCATGTGTGGGGATTAAACGTTTTCGGATTGGACCGAGACTTGCCAAGCGGCCTTGGTTTACTACCGGTAGACCGCCTGTCAAGTTTCGTACCATTTGGACTTCGTTTGATACTCCAACGGTTAACCGAGGGACCGAAAAGGCCTCGTGTGTGTTGCAGCCCAACACCCCTCAAATTTGGCCCAAAACCCACCAAAACCCTCTCCATCATCTAGAGCGTTCGATCACGATCGCGTGGCCGAAAACCGCACCTCATTTGGACTCTCCTAGCTCCCTCTATGTCTATATATAGACCCCTCCTCTAAATTCGCGGATCCCCTCTCCCAAACCCTAAAAATTTCGTCTCCTCCGCCGCCGGACGTGTCCACACCCTCCGGACACGCCCGCGCCGCCGCGCCCGACCGCTCAGAACACGCCATGTGGCCGCCGCCTCCTCCCACCGCCGCGGCCCGCCCGGCCCGCAGCAGGCCCCTGCGGCCCGGTCGCCGCCTCCCCGCGCCTCCTGCGCCCCGCCGCCCGACGCCGCTGCCTTGCCGCCTTCGCCTCGCCGGCCGGCGCCGCCACGCCGCCGCGGTTCGCCTCGCCATCAGCCGCCGACACCGCGCCGCCCCGCTCCGCCGACACCGCGCCTGCGCCGCCTCGTCCTCCTTGCCGTCGGATCCGGCCGGAGGAGGCCGGATCTACTCCTCCCCTGCCTCCCCGCCGCTCCATCGGGCTCGCCGGAGCCGCGGCGACCTCGCCGGACTCGCCTCGGGCCGCGTGCCACCGAACCCTAGATCTGGAGGTCCAAATTTTCTTCTAAGTCCCCGTTTTCCTAGATCCATATGCCCTTTTTCATCATGCTATATCTCCGCATCCGTACCTCCGTTTTGGGCATATAGCATGTCAAAATGTTCGTCTCAGAGAGTACATCATTTCATTGCATTGCATCATTTTCATTTGAGTTCATCTTGATGCCCGAAATGCTGTTAGAAGAGTGCTACTTGAGATAATTGTCAGATCTGCTGCTCCATTTAGATATTTGTCATTTTTGCCATGATTATTGTGTGTGTGATATGCCCATGAGCTCTACATATGTTTTGTTAAGGGTTTTGCCATCTTTCCATAGGTGCAACCCATGTATTTTTGTGATGTGTGTGGTGACTAGCACAAGCTTGCAAAGTGAGGCACTTGGTAATGCTGATTTCAGGGACTTTGCATTTTCACCAAGTCCTTGAGCTGTTTATCTCATATGGCCATATGTTCATGTTGTTTCCTAGTGATCCGTGCCTCTTTTGAGGATGCTCAGTAAGGATGTTTTGTT